>NC_046169.1:19590177-19950177 GCF_011064425.1 Rattus rattus | reverse complement strand
CCAGCAGGATAGACAAAAAGGAAGCCCAGGCCTGGAGAGATGGCTCAGCAGTTAAGACTCCATTGCTGCCCTTGCGGGGAACCTCGTTTGTTTCCCCCGGACTAATGCCAGGTGGCTCACAACCTCCAGTAACTCCAGCTTCACGAGATCCAATGCCCTCTTCTGACCTCTGCAGGTACCTGCACACCACACACACATAGATAAACATATATGCATAATTTTGAATGAAGAAAGAGAGGAAACGGACAGTGGCTAAGGCAGCCTGGGGGCCTACTTGAAGGAGGAGGCTTTAGATTATATGCAGTATCTCAGTAGGAGTTAGGTAGGACCAGGGATCTGGTCTATGAGTACAGGCATATATCCTAGTGTATAAAGGAAATGACAGCTCAGTGACATAGCTTTTACAAAGAAGGCACTCGGGGCCCAGGGGTTAACTTGCTCAAGGTCATGAGATCAGTGACCGAGCCCAAGATTTGAGTCTACACCTCTGTGGATTAAGCTCTGTTTTTGCCAGCACTGGTTGCAAAGGAAGCTCATATTCAGGAGTGCTACCAGCCTCTCTGCTTGCAGTGTGCTGTTCAGAAAGATTCAAGAGCACAGGATCAAACCACTGACCTTCATGTGTTCCCTTGTGCCCTCTTTCTTTTCTGCAGCACAGATTGGACTCAGGGCCTCCTGCATGCAAGGCAAGTGCATTCTACCACTGAGCCACGCCCCCAGCCCCTCATTGGGGGATTCTAGGCAGGGATTCACTGGGGGATTCTAGGCAGGGGCTCTACCACTGAGCCACACCCCCAGCCCTTCACTGAGGGATTTTAGGCAGGGGCTCTACCACTGAGCCACACCCCCAGCCCCTCCCTGGGGGATTCTAGGCAGGGGCTCTACCACTGAGCCACACCCCCAGCCCCTCACTGGGGGATTCTAGGCAGGGGCTCTACCACTGAGCCACGCCCCAGCCCCTCACTGGGGGATTCTAGGCAGGGGCTCTACCACTGAGCCACGCCCCCAGCCCCTCACCGGGGGATTCTAGGCAGGGGCTCTCCCACTGAGTTACACCTCTAGCCTTTTTCAGCCTTTATTTTGATACCTTTTTCAGCCTTTATTTGATATAAGGCTTACTAAGTTGCCAGGGGTTAACCTTGAATCCACTCTGTAGTCAAAACAAGCCTTGAACTCAGAATTTTTCTGCCTCATCCTCCCAAGCCTGGGATACCTCATCCAACTTCTTCATTTTTCTGATTCTTTAACCCAGTAGTTCTCAGGCATATCTTTCCTGAGGGAAGGCTGGAGCAGGGTAGCCAGGGCCCATTTCTGCAAGCCGTATGTACCTCCTGTTGGCCAGCCCCCGGGTGCCTCCTCAGAGATAGTGTCAAGTCTCTGAAATCCATCACAAGGTCCCTAAGCACATGCAGAACATCATGGTCAGGGCAAGGGTAGGCAACGCCTGGTTCAAGTCCCCTCACTTTCTGTCCAGGTTCATTCATTGGTTCTCCACCACATTCTGTATCCCTTATCTCCTCCCCGCTCCTCCCCTCTGTTCTCCATCACTCTGTCTCTCTCTCTGCCATTCTCTCTCTCCCTCTCTCTCTCTCTGTGTGTGTGTGTGTATGTGTGTGTGTGTGTGTGTGTATGTGTGTGTGTGTGTGTGCGCCCCACCCCCCACCCCCGTTTCCTGGAACTCATTGTCTAGTCTAGGCTAACTTCAATCTTAGAATAACTGCCCTTTTCCATCCCTTAAGTGTTATAAGCGAGCCGTGGCTTAAGCTATACGGTGCACCCACGTTTATTTCCTCTTAGTCTCTGCAGCTTGGTTTCTTTAACTTTTCATGGTGTATGGATGGCTAAGTCGAGTGTAGTTTTTTCAGACCTGCCGAGATGACTCCATTGGTAATGCACCTGCGTGCAAGCGTGACTGCGTCGGGATCCCCAGTACTTGCCTTTAAAAAAAACACAGACTGGAGACTTGAGAGGCAGCTCAGTGGCAAAGAACACATGCTACTCTTGCAGAGGCCCCGAATTCGATTCCCAGCACCCACATTAAGCGGTTCATAAGCTCTTGTAATGCCTGCTCCAGGAGATCTAATGCCAACTTCTGACCTGCAGTTGTGTATACACGCTCACGCGCGGGCGAGCATGCACACACACACACACACACACACACACACACACGTGCGCACGCCCACTCGCGGGCGTAATCAAAAAAATAATACTTTAAAAGGGGGAGGGCCATGAGCGTCAGGGTTAAAAGAGGCTCTGTGTGAGCATAAATACACATGTGCGTGCATGCGTGTGTGCACACACGCCCCCATGCGTACACATGAAAATGAGTTCTATCCAATATGGTGTGGGAAGGAGAAGTTTTTCTCAGAGCTGTGACAAAATGCCTGACAGAGAGCTTGACAAAGGAAGTTTGCTCTGACGGAGTCACAGCGTGACAGTAGTCTGAGGCGGGCGGACAGGTGCACGTGCTCACAGTGGGAGGGGAGGCACAGGCGGCAATCATAACCAGGAACACTGCTAATATTTCTGACATCCTGGCAGACCAGGAAGCAGGGGACAAACAGGAAGTGGGAGCCCAGCTATTATAAGCTTCCAGGCCTGCCCACGGTGACTCACTTCTTCCAGTGAGGCTCCATCCCATATAGGTTCTTCAGCCTCCCAAAACAGTGCCATGAGTTCCGTTCAAGGGCCAAGTGTTCAAGCTGATGGAGGGCATCTTACAACCAAATCTTACTTAAGGGGTAGTGGGGATGAGAGCGTGCTAGGGCAGAGCACTGGAGAGCAGGCTCAGTGATTAAGAGCACATTCTGTTCCTCTGGAGGACCCAAGTTCAATTCCCACTGGGTGCCTCACAACCACCTGTAACTCCAGACCTGGGGGAGCTGACGCCCTCTTCTGGCCTGTATAAGTACCTGCACTCACATGTGCACACCCACACAGGTCCACATAATTTAAAAACTTTGCTCAACCATTTAAAAATCATTCTCAGTATGGCAGGTGGTTACTTGAGCAGAATTTTTTTAATATTATTTATTTATTATATATAAGTACAGTGTTGCTGTCTTCAGACATACCAGAAGAGGGCATCAGACCCCCATTACAGATGGTTGTGAGCCACCATGTGGTTGCTGGGATTTGAACTCAGAACCTTTGGAAGAGCAGTCAGGGCTCTTAACCACTGAGCCATCTCTCCAGTCCACTAGAGCAGAATTGAGAAGCAGTGACCCATGCTTCTCAACCTTCCTAATGATGGGACTCTCATGGTGTGGTAACCCCCACAACCGTAAAATCACCTCATGGTGTGGTGACCCTCAACCATACAATTAATTTCATTGCTATCCATAGCTGTAGTTTCCTGCTGTTATGAATCATAATGTAAACATTTGATCTATAGGATGTCTGATGTGTGACACCCGTTCCCTTTGCAGTGGGGACACAACCCATAGGTTGAGAACTGTTGCCATGAAGGAAGGATCATTTAAGGTGGGCCCTGAGGAAGTAGGTAGAGTTGATGAGGTGTCTGTAAAAATAGAAGGCTCAGTATGCAGAGGAGGGTAAGAGAGGATAATGGGGTTTGAAAATGACAGCCACACACTAAATACATGTATGAAATTGTCAAAAGAATAACCAAAGAGAACATCTTTATGCTGGGCCTGATGGTGAGGTCTGTCATTCAGATACAAGGGAGGCAGGAGGATCATAAGTTCAAGGCCTGCTTGAGCTACAAAAGGAGTCTGGCAGCAGCCTGGCTAACTTCGTATGACCCTGTCTGAAAATGAAGAGAAAAAAAAAGGATAGGGGGTGTAGCTCAGCAGGAGAACACATGCCTAAAATCTAACAGTAACGGGGGGGGGCGTGGCTCAGTGGTAGAGCCCCTGCCTAGAATCCCCCAGGGAGGGGCTGGGGGCGTGGCTCAGTGGTAGAGCCCCTGCCTAGAATCCCCCAGGGAGGGGCTGGGGGCGTGGCTCAGTGGTAGAGCACCTGCCTAGAATCCCCCAATGAGGGGCTGGGGACATGGCTTAACTTTACACAAAAAAGTTAGGAGTATCATTTAATGCAATTATGTGATGATGTCATCATGACCTTCATTTGGTATCTTCCTGACTGGCCCACCATCTTTAGGATAATACAAGATGATACCTTGTGAAGTGACTGGGTGAACTTCATTGTATGCTGTAGGGAACCCAGCTAGAGCCAGCACTGTGACTTCCAACAATTGTCCTCTAACAAAATATACAGGCCGATTCTCCACTAAGCTTTGCACAGACCTCCTCACCTTATTGGTTGGAGCTGTGTCACATGACTGTGTATGAGCCCCCCCCCCCATCCCTTTTAGCTGGACTGACTCTGAATGTTTCTAACCTAGAAAGGGTGAGGATTCTTTGGCTGGTGTGCACATCCAGGTGACAGAGAGTGACCACAGCCTGGGGTGGTTTTAGGACACACATAGCATGTGAGCCCCCGACCAAGATGGGTCACACTACAACCCATCTACCTCACTTGCTTCAATCCTCTGTAGAGTTTGTGCCTCTGCACAAGCTTAGAAGACAGCCTCGGAACCCTCGACCTGGTCAGAGAGGCCAGAGATCCATTGGCCTTCTTTTTGTCATAGCCAAGTCTTTCTGAATATAGAGTTCTGTGACAAGAAGAGTACATGCCAGGCTCTTCTGGGACCCTCCTATCAGGCTGCTTCAGCCATCCAGCAGACCTAAGGAGCGGAAGTTCTGTTTTACCAATCAGAAGCAAAACAGGAAGGACCCAGGATACCCAGAAGGGGAGTGGGTTATGGTTTAAATGCAAGAAGTTGAGTCAGAAGATCTGTTACTCTGAAAACCCAGCCAGGTGCCCAAGCTGCCCGGACTCCTGTCACTAAGAGCCTTTTGATAGCCAAGGCCACAACTGGAAGGCAGCATGCTGTTGCTTTGTGTCTGTCTGTCTGTGTTTGGTGTATGCTTGTATGTGGCATATATGCATGCAGGTGCTATACCAGCCCCTCCCTGGGGGATTCTAGGCAGGTGCTCTACCACTGAGCCACGTCCCCAGCCCCTCACTGGGGATTCTGGGCAGGTGCTCTACCACTGAGCCACGCACCCAGCCCCTCACTGGGGGATTCTAGGCAGGGGCTCTACCACTGAGTTACATCTCCAGCCCCTCACTGGGGGATTCTAGGCAGGGGCTCTACCACTGAGCCACGCCCCCAGGCCCTCACTGCTAGGCAGGGACTCTACCACTGAGCCACGCCCCCAGCCCCTCACTGGGGGATTCTAGGCAGATGCTCTACCACTGAGCCACGCCCCCAGTCCCTCACTAGGGGATTCTAGGCAGGGGCTCTACCACTGAGCCACGCCCCCAGGCCCTCACTGGAGGATTCTAGGCAGGGACTCTACCACTGAGCCACGCCCCCAGCCCCTCACTGGGGGATTCTAGGCAGATGCTCTACCACTGAGCCACGCCCCCAGCCCCTCACTAGGGGATTCTAGGCAGGGGCTCTACCAGAGCCACGCCCCCAGCCCCTCACTGGGGGATTCTAGGCAGGGCATCTACCATGGTGACACATGCCTGTCCAAGTAGTTAGAAGCCAGAGTTCTACATCCAGTCTCCACCTTATGTTTGAGACATGGTCTCTCATTGAACCTGGAGTTCTCTACTTCTACTAGTCTAGCTGCTAAGGATCCAGTCTCCACCTCCCCAGATGACAGGCACCCACCGCCACGTTTGGCTTTTGATCTATGGCAGGGGATTTGAACTCAGGTCCTCAGTGTTTACACGGCAAGCACTCTACAATCCCAGTCTGTTGTTACCTTTAAGCACCACCTTAGAAAGCACATTTTTCTTACAGGCATGGTGGCAGCGACCTGTAACTTTAAGGGTTGGCAAACAGAAGCAAGAGGATCATGAACCTGAGTCTAACCTGTGCTACAGAAACCAAGCAAAAGCCCATTTCATTTGAGTGCCCCATAGCAATGGGAAACCCCAAAACTGCCACCTGGATTGGGCATACAGTTAAGGTTTCTGGTTCACACTGCCCTGTGCTGAGTCTTGGCATCACCGCTCTATTAAAGCCTTGCCAGCAAACTATGGTGAATACCATTGACAAGAGCATTTATGGTACTGGGCAGTGGTAGCATAGGCCTCTAATCCCAGTACCCAGGAGACAGAGGTAGGTGGATCTCTGTGAGTTCCAGGACGGCCAGGGCTATACAGAGACCCCCTGGGAAAAAGGAACATTATGGGAGAAAAGGTTAAAACTACCCAAAATCTGACTAGATCTTTATCACTCTCCTCAGTGCACTGAACTGAGGTCACTGCCGGGGTGCATTTTGGGAAAGATGGACTAGCCCCAGGAAGGTTCCAGACAACCACACCTAGCAAGTGTGATTGTGGGCAAGACCTGCTCTGTCAGTGCTATCAACTTCTTAACTGTAAATTGGGCATAACGAGCCTGGGGACGTGCTCATGCCAAGGCTGCAGTGATACTGTAATGACTTGACAAGGTGCCAAAGAGATGATTTAGTGGGTAAAGCCCTTGCCGTGCAAGCATAAGGACCCGAGTTCAAACCCCAGGTCCCACATAAAAACATCCAGGAGTGGGGATGAGCACTTGTAATCCCAGTACTAGGCAGGCAGGAACAAAGGATCCCAGAGTTCATCGACCAGTCAGTCCAGCCTAACAGAAGCCAGATCCCAGTGAGAGACTTTACCTTTAACACATGGAGATGGCTCAGTAGGTAACAGTCCTTGCTGTGGAAGCATGGGGACCTGAGTTCAAATCCCTAGCACCCATGTAAAAAGTTAAGCACGACTCCGTGCAACACACTGCACACATAAGAAAGCAAGAGTGATTACTGCTCTTGTGGAGGACCTGGGTTCGGTTCCCAGCACCGCCGTGGCAACTCACAACAGCCTGTAACTCCGGTTCTAGAACACCATCTTCTGACCTCTGCAGGTTCCTGCAGGCTCTGACCACCCAGGAACACAAGCATGAAATGAGCACATAACTGTTCTTTTTTAAAAAAAGAGATAAACAAGGAAGATGGTTCCTAAGTAATAATGCCCAAGGTGTACACACACACACACACACACACACACACACACACACACACACACACATGGTGCCTGGTTCCCTCTTAACGTTACAGAGAGAATGCTATATCAACAAGTGCTAGCTAATGCCAGTCCTCCTATACAGAGCCAATTCCGTACACATGGAGTTCTGTTCTGCTTTGAGGTGATGCTAAGTGCCGATCCCGCCTCTACCTTTGGAAGTCATTGGTCATTGAAGTGGGACATCCACGATTTCTTACAGCTTAAGAGCTGCAAACAGGTCAGGCTTGCTGGAGGAGGCAACTTCATCTAAATCAGGATCAGCTCCGCGTGGGAAGATGTCAGGAGGTGCTAGGGATGGGGGAAGGCACACCACGGCTGGGTAAGAGCAGGAATGGGTGGGTATGGATAGATCAGGAGAAGGATGCAGGTGACGAGTGCACAGGGGGAGCCCCAGAGGAGTCTGGCTGCTTCCGGCCCAGCCCAGGTGATCTGTGCAGCTAGGTCGTGTGGAGACAAGGACAGTGAGCAAAGGCTTATGGGCTAGAAAGTGATGTCTTCAAGGTGCGGGCTGCCAGCTCACCACTAGTGCAAGCCCCAGCCTGGTATGACTGAGTCCATGGTACATTTGTGTATGTCCCTGAGTCCATACACAAAGCCAACAGCATGCGAATGCTGTGTTCTAGGCTGGGCACAAAAGAATAAAAGGAATTCTGTTCACTGAGCAGAATAAAAATATGGGGGCTGAGGAGATAGTAGTGGAGATGGGGCCTGACTCAGTGGTCAAAGTGCACGCCATGCAAGCATGAGGACCCAAGTTCAGGTCCCCAGAACCTATATAAATGCTGGACGAGTGTGATAGCCCACCTATAATCCCAGCCTTGGAGACAGAAACAGGATCCCCAGAATAAGCCAACAGCCAAACTAGCCATATTGACAAGCTTTGGGTTTGATGGAGAGGCCCTACCTCAATGAATAAGGTAGAAAAGCAAGACAGCACATAAGACAGCAAGCTTGGGGCCCATAGGCTCTTTCACATACATGCATACACATACAGTACATACATGCGCCACATGCATATATGATGTGCACACTGTGCACACTATACATATGTGCATACACACATGCATATACCACATACACATGCTCATGTGCACACACCATGCACACATCATACACTGTGCACACACTGTACTTGTGTACACACACATACAGTACACACCCACCACATGCATATACGATGTACACAGCATGCACGCTATACACATGTATGTGCACACATGCATATACCACATACATATGCTCATGTGCACACACCATGCACACAGCGTATACATGTGCACACATATTCGTACACTGTCCATCAAAACAGACAAACAGATGGTCTCTGCCTATGGCGGAAGGTAACACCCCACAGGCTTGACAGGGTCTCCCATAGAATGGATGTCCAGGTGGAGGCCAATCCCAGGGGTTAAGGATCTCTGCTGTGCTGGAGTTCTTGCATGCGTCTGGAGAGATAACTCCATTGGTAAAGCACACAAAGACCTGAATTTGATCCCTAGAACCTGAATTTAAAAAGAAAAGTCGGTTCCTAGACCTGACTGACTCATTCAGTGAGAGATCACACCTTTTGCCCCACCTGTCTCCCACATACCCTATTAGAAAGCATCTGAGGTGGGCTCGTTTCCTTCTGAGACAGGGTCTCCTGTCCTCCGAGTTGGCCTCTAAGTAGCTATGTAGGTAAAGATGGCCTTGAGTTTATAATCCTCCTGCCTCCCCCTCCCAAGGGCTGAAATTACACACACCCAGCGCCACATCCAGTTTCTGAAATCGTTTTAAAATCTGTAACCGCTCTCGACGCTCTGCGTGCAGACGCTACAGTTCCTCTCCCTCTCTCGGGGACCCTGTGTCTGGCTAGGTCATAGAGAATAGTCTCCCTGGTGCTCTTCACCCCTTAGAGCCTTGCTTAGTAGGAAGCCAGCCGCCATGTTATGAGGACACTCAGTCCTCAAGAGGTTGAGGCAGGAGGATCACAGGTTCAGGGCCAGCCTGGGCTCCATGGCAAGACTGCGTCTCCAAAGAGAAGAGAGAAAGGATCAACTGACTTGATTTGAAACTCAGGGTCTCTGTTGAACACCGTTTGTTCTGGCATTTCTCAGCTTCTCGGTCCTCTTTGTCACTCTGCCTAAAGGCCCCGGTTGACAATGGTTTCTCTTTCCTTCCCCTCTTACAGGGAGGAACATTTTCTGTTACTACACGGTAGAGCTAAGACCCACATGGGGACTGGGATGTTCCTAGACGCTTGTCTAGCATGTGTGAGACGCCGTGTTCCATCCCCAACATAGCCAGCACAGGAGATGAAGGCAGGAGGAGGTGGAGAGGAGGAGGAGGATCAGGAGTTCAAGGTCATTGTTGGTAACGTGGAGTAGGAAGGCACTGGACTACATAATACCCTTTCTAAGACAAAAACAAGACACAGGAGCCAAAGAGGAGAGCTGCCGGGATAGAGGTGGGGCCTCACTCTCCCCCTTCAGCAGCAACTATTGAGAATATAAAACACACTGGAGAGAGAGTTCGGTGGCTAAAACACTTGCTGCTCTTCCAGAGAATCCAAATTCAATTCCCAGCACCCACGCTGGGCAGCTCACAACTGCCTGTGACGGCTCCAGCAGGTCCTCACACACAGACACACAAGTACACATAATTTACCTCTGAAAAAAAAAACCCTCAAACGGTAAACATTAGATGAAAAAATATTGGCAAGGAGGTAGAGAGATTGGACCCCTCACACGATATTGGTGGGTACATAAAAATGCATATTAGTAGCGGAACGCTTTCTCCAAAGACTTTAAAGCAGAGCTGGCAAGATGGCTTCGAGGGTAAGGCCACTTGCTGCCGTACCTGATGGTTTGTGTTTAATATCTGGAATCCACGTGGGTGGAAATAGAGAGCCAGCTCCCACAGGTTGTCCTCTGAGCCTTACACAGGCACTGTGGTATGCATACCCACAGACAAAGACACACACAAATACAAAGAAATAAGTTTTTAAAACATGTTAATAAGAGAGCTAAACATGGTAGCACACAACCGTCATCCCAGCGCTCAAGAGACTAAAGCAGGAGTTTAAGGCCAGCCTGAGACAGACTAGCCTGGTCTACAGAGACAGACTAGCCTGGTCTACAGAGACAGACTAGCCTGGTCTACAGAGACAGACTAGCCTGGTCTACAGAGTGAGTTGAACAATGCCAGCATGGGCTACATAATGGGACCCTGCCTCAAACAAGAATCTAAGAGAGGAGGCTGGAGAGATGGCTCAGGAGTTAAGAGCGCTTGTTCCTCTTGCAGAGGACCTGAGTTCTGTTGCCTACAACCACAAAGCAGCTCATAGCTGCTGCTCCAGGGCATCTGAAGCCCTCTTCTGGCCTCCATACTCATGTGCACATACATACATATGCATACACATAACTAAGCGTGTGTGTGTGTGTGTGTGTGTGTGTGTGTGTGTGTGTGTGTGTGTGTGTGTGTGTATTCCAAGAGAGAAGGAAAACAAATGTGCACGTCTGGTATTACATCCTGAAGAGGTGGAAGGAGGATCACGTGGAGCCTATACATCCCCGTTCCCAGCAGCTTGATTCACAAAAGCCAGAACAGGGAAGAAACCCAAGATCCGCCCAGCAGGTGACTGTGTAAGCATTTTATACATAGCCATGATGCAATACCATCCAGCCTTCAAGAAGGACATGCTGACAGCTGCCACAGCCTGGATGAGCCTTTAGAACTTGATGCTGAGGGACATTGGCCAGTGGGGGAGGGGGGACAGTTTAGCAGTCTATGTGACTCTTGCGAAGATCTCAGAGCAATTCAATTCATAGGCAAATTAGGCAGACGTGGCATCCCAGGCACTTAGGAGGTGACAGAAGGGAATGAAGGTCATCCTTAGCTAACATCGTGAATTGGAGGCTAGCCTGGGCTATATCAGACCCTGCCTCAGAAATCATCCTAGAGGGGTCGGAGCAGAAGAGTACTTACTGTAACTGGCTGGCATGGTGGCATATGCCTTTAATCCTAGCACCTGCAAGTGGATCTCTGTGAGTCCCAGGACAGCCAGGGCTACATAGTGACACCCTGTCTCCAGGAGGCGAGGGTTGGAGGGTGGGAGAGGACTGCTCCTACAGAGGAACTGAATTCGGTTCCAAGTCTTACCAAGGGCGACTCATATAACTGTGACTCCAGCTTGGGGAATCTGATGCCCTCTTCTGGTCTCCGTGGATACGTACACTCACAAACCTGTGTGTGTCCATTAAATCTTTACAAAAGAAATACTAAAAATAGTAATAGGGACAGCGTATGAGGGCCCAGGAGCTGGAGGAGGGGCACAGAGTTAGTGCTTAAGGGTGTCGGGTTTCAGTTCTGCTAGATGAAGGAGTTCTGGAGACAGGTGGCCTTCCCGGTTACACAACAGCGGCAGTCCCTTCTGCCACAGGACTGTGCAGAGAGTTAGGATGGCAAGGTGTATATTCTACATGCATTACCATAACTTAGAAAATGTTTTAAAAGGCCTGACATCAGGCTGGAGAGACGGCTCAGTGGTTAAGAGCACTGACTGTGGGGTTGGGGATTTAGCTCAGTGGTAGAGTGCTTGCCTAGCAAGCCAAGGCCCTAGGTTCGGGTCCCCAGCTCAAAAAAAAAAATAGAAAAAAAAAAAAGAAAGAAAAGAAAAAGAGCACTGACTGTTCTTCCTGAGTTCAATTCCCAGCAACCACACAGTGGCTCACAACCATCTGTAATGGGATCCGATGCCCTCTTCTGGTGTGTCTGAAGATGGTAACAGCATACTTACATATATAAAGTAAATAAGTTTTTAAGGAGCTTGGGGGCATGCTCAGTGTAGAAAATTCACCTAGAATCCCTAGTGAGAGGCTGGAATATGACTGGGTGTTAAAAAATTTGCCTGTAGTCCCCAGTGAGGGATGGGGTGAGGAGACGCATCTTTGTAGAAAAAAGCTTACCCAGAAAAAAAGCGAGGAAGGGAAAATTTGATTTTGGAGCTAGGGTGCTCTCCTCCTGCCTGCCCTTCGACATCAGGACCCTTTGATGTCCAGCCCTTAGATCCCAACCTCCGAAACAGCGAGCCCTCGGGATCTGAGGTCTTCATGCTAGACCGACCCAGGGACCAGCCTCCCTGGTTCTCCACTCTGTGTAGCCTGCTGTGGGACATCTGAGTGCCAGAGTCAGTAATAACCCAATGATAGAACAGTAGTGTGTCATGACTGTCCAACAAAACTCGTCTAGATGGATGGATAGACTGATCATTAATTAAAGGATGGACAGCTAGGCAATGGATATATGATAGATAACATGGATGGAGATGGATGGGTGGATGGACGGATGGATGGATGGATGGATGGATGGATGGATGGATGGATGGATGGATGGATGGACAGACGGATGGAGGAACAGGTAGGTTGATGGATGGACAGGTGGGTGGATGGATGGATAAATGGATAACCTAGGAGCTGGAGAGATGGCTAGGGTTAAGAGCACCACTGCTCTTCCAGAGGTCCTGAGTTCAATTTCAGCAACCACATGGTGGCTTTACAACCATCTGTAATGAGATCTGGTGCCCTCTTCTGGCCTGCAGGAATACATGCAGGCAGAAAGCTGTATGATGTATACATAATAAATAAATAAATGTTTTAAAAAATGGATAACCTATATCCATAAACACATAGATTCATGGATGGGTAGGAAATTAAGTCTGTACCTGTTGACTATAGCTATAGTTGTTTTTTGTTTTTTTTTTTTTTTGTAGCCCAGGCTAGTCTCAATTCAGAGTGTTGCTGCAGATGACCTTGGACTTCTAAGCTTCCTTGGAAGGACTCTACCTTCCAAGTGCTGGGATCACAGGGGTGCAGCACCACACTTAGTTTATGGAGTACTAGAGATAGCATTCGAGGCTTTATCATGCTAAGCAAGCACTCTGCCAACTGAGTACATTGCCAGCCGGGGTGTGTGTGTGTGTGTGTGTGTGTGTGTGCGCGCGCGCGTGTGTGTGGTGTATGGTGTGTATGTGCGTGTGTGTATGTGGTGTGTGTGCATGTGGTATGTATGTATGCTGTGTGTGTGTGGTGTGTGGTATGTGTGTGTGTGGTGTGAGTGTGTGTGTCTGTGTGTGTGTGTTAAAGGTTGATTGCCAGCTGCCAGGGTTTTGGGGTAGCGTGGAGGTAGCATGGCGTGAAGTCTTGACCAGTGCATGGATACATTCAGAAATCATTTTTTAGGAAGCAAAATTGGGGGGGGGTTAATAAAGACTTTTAGCATTTATATGTATCCTTTGAGGACTTCATACACGTGTACAGTGTGTCCTAACCATACACACTCTACTCATCCACCCCTGCTTGCCCTACTCTCCCCTTCTCAGTACCAGCCCCTCCCCCCAACTTCATGTCCTGTATTATTTATTTTTTATTTTATCCCACTTAAATAACAAAAGAAAACTAATTACACAAGCTATGGATGAGGACTCATGCTAGGAAGGAAGTGAAGAAGAGAGAAAGAAAGGAAGAGAAAATACTTGTTGCCCACAGCAAGGAGCACCGTCTTTGGCCTGGTACTAAACACTAGTGTGGCATCTTACTTGTCCTCCTGGCCACCTCTCCACTCACATTCTCTGCCTCTGGCATCTGGATGTTGGCGCTAGAAGACGAACTATGTGGCTCCTCTCTGAGGACCACTAGCCACCCAAAGAAAGCCCAGGAGACAGAACCAAGAACCACAGGGAGCTAGAGAAGTGGCTCGTGGTGAAAAGCACTTGTTGCTCTTACAGAGAACCCCAGTTTGGCTCCCAACACCCACGTCAGATAACACAGCTCCTGTAACCCCGGCTCTGCAGGATCCATTGTTCTCCTCAGACTTCCATGTGCACTTGCACTCAAGTGCACAGACAGATAGACAGACAGACCCACATAAACACATATTTTAAAAGATCTTTGCAGAAAAAGAACTGAGAACCACAGCTTCCTCCCAGGGATCATCCCACCTTTCCTGGTAAAATGTAGCTGTCACACAGGGCGGCTCAGAGAACAAGAAGACATGGAGATCCTAGACATTGTACCGGCTTCCTCTGGCCTCGGATTCCTGAATCTAGGCACTCTCCCAGGGATCTGGGTGACACTGGGCATGACCAAGGATTCCCACCAACCTAAAGTTCCTCGCTGGGGGCCTCCAATGACCAGAAGGGTGCAGGCTTCAGGAAGGGGCACCGCCCCCACACCACACCTTGACTAACTCTCCATCCGTGGTGTTTTGTTGTTTTGATTTGGATTTAGTGATACAGTATAGCCCCGGCTTTGCTTTGAACTCACAGAAGTCCTCCTGCCTCAGCCTCCCAAGCAGCCTCCCAAGCCTCCTGTTACACTGGATTTTATATGGTACTAGGGATAGAACCCAGCGCCTTGTGCATGCTAGGTAAACACTGCGACTGAACTTCATCCCTGACCCCTTAGGGTGTGCGTATGTGAGCATGTGAACACACATGCGGAAGCCAGAGGTTAACTGTGGCTGCTGTTCTAGGCTCTGTCCGCCTTGGTCTTTGAGATGGGATCTCTCACTATTTTAAAGTTCACCAAATAGCCTAGGCTGGCTGGCCAGGCAGCAAACCCCAAGCTTCCCTTTCCCTGCTAACCTGCTAGGATTCCATTCAAAGTGACGCAACCAAGCCTTTTCGCACGCATGGACTCTGGGAATCGAACTAGGGTCCTTGCGTTTACGAGGCCAGTTTAGATCTCACCAGGTGCAGTCAGGTGGAGAGGTAGTGCTTTACAAGCTTGAAACATTTAAATCTAAAATCCAGGATAGGGTGTGGTGCCTCAGAAAGGAGTGAGTTGCCCACCTTTATGTGCATGCAAATGAAGGTTACCCAGAATTCTTTGCAGTCCCACCCCTTTACCCGGTCTCCTATTGCCTTCCATCAGAATGATGCCAGGAAGTCCCTCCCCTTTTCCTGAGACCCGGTCTTGCTGTTCGGTTCAAATTGGATATTCGCCTGCAGCAGACTCCTGAGTGCTGAGGCTCTAGGTTTACATCGCCACATGCAACCTTCTGCGGCGTGTGACTGTGTGTGGTGCGAGCGAGGTGCGTGGTGCGTGCACGTGTGAAACTGCAGGTGCCGTGCCCTCGCGCTCTTGCAGAAAGCGTCTCAGGACATCGGGCGTCTTCTATCAGTCTCTCTTAGTGGCCTGATAGGATCTTCCACTTAACAGCAAGCTCCTGGTATCTGCCAGCCTCAGTCCCTCAGTGCCAGGGCTATAGGCACGCATAACTATGGCTGGCTTTTTACATGGGTGCAGAGTTATTCAATCTCAGATCCTTAGGCTCGCAGATTGAGCACTCCTGCCCACTAAGCCTTAGCCTCCTGTGGTTTCAACGGGGACCTTGTGATAAACTGGGCCGCTAATTAAATGAGCACTTATAATGTCTCTTCCTTATCGGGTCCATACATCTCTGAGATGGCTTTCCGACTGATATTGGCCTCCAATTCACCCTACCAGTCTGCCTTTCTGGCTGCAGGTGTGTTTCTGAAACAGGGCTTGGCCTAGCCATGGCTTGGGGACTTGTGGCCCAGGATGCCCTGGGGAGAGGCCCTAGTGAGGGGCCTCATTCTGCTGGTTGAAGAAGCTGAGAGTAAACAGATCGAATTTCCAGAGGCACTCGGGCCATCCAGCCAGACGGCCACACTGATTGAAGATTGGAATGTTCTCAGAGGTGACTCAGCGCCTGGGCCCCTGACCCGGGCAGCCACGGGCCTTGGCTTTGCCGGGTTGTTGGCTCCAGCCAGGCCCAAAGGAAACAGCCGTAGAATTTTGAAAACCAACTGACTTGAGTGACTGCACGTCAATCCCCTAAGGGTGATCGAGCGACTTTAGTGTGGCCTGCTGCAGGCTCAGGGATCTTCCAAGTTCATTGCGAAGCAGGCAACAGGGAGAGAGTGGATATGAGACATTTGTGCCTGGCCTGGGGGCTGAGGCAGGAGGATCTCAAGTTGCAAACCAGCCTGGGCTACATAGGAAGAAATAAGAGGGAGGAGCTAAAGGGGAAAGGAGGGGCCATGGGGGGAGGAAGAAGATGAAGGCAGGAGAGAGGGAAGGAGAGGAGGTAAATGCTTTTCAGACAGTCCACAGCAGGCCGAAAAGGCAAATGTAAACAGCCCAGCTGGGCCCCGAGGAACCCTGGGATCGAAGAGGGAAAGTGGATGGTTCAAGGCCCCAGAAGGCTGCTCCAGAGCTGTCACCCACTGGAGAGAAGTCCCTTAGGGAACCGAGAACAGTTACCACCTGCAAGAAGGCTAGAGATGGGGCGGGAGACCTGTGGTTTCCAGAAAGGCTCTGGGCAGCTAGCTAGAGGACCAATCACAGCCCAGAGGCAGGATGAAGTGAAGAGGTCACCGGTGAATCTAACTGGGTGGGGAAAAAAGCCACCCAGCTGGCAGTGGCTTTGGGCGTGTGTCCTGAGGCAGAGATGTGTGTAGATAAAAGGACAATTTTTTTTTTTTTTTTTTTTTTTTTTTTTTTTAAGAGTGGAGGAAACCTGAGCCTCGAGGAGTGGCTCAGTGGCTAAGAGTGCTTACTGCTATTGCAAAGGACCCTCCTTGGGTTCCCAGCACCCATGTTGGGCGGTTTCACAACTGCCTGTGACTCCAGCTTTAGGGGACTCACACACAAACTCACAATTAAAAATAAAATAAATCTTTTTCTTTTCTCAATAGAGAACTAGCTCAGGGCAGTGGCTGCTCTTTGACAGGGCTCCCGTTCTGGTCCCAGTACCCACATTAGCAGTTCAGAGCCATCCATACCTCCAGCTCCAGGAAAGCTGATGTCCTCTTCCGACATCCTTGGGCACCAGGCATATATGGGGTACACGTCCACATGCAGACAAAACACTCAAACACATCAAATAAATGTCTCTAAATAAACTTTTTTATTTAGAGAAAACTTGAACCTGGAAAGGGGAAGAGACCAGGTGTAAGGTGACAGTCGGCAAAGGAAGTGATCCTTTAAAACGAGGCACAGGGTCGCAGGGGTTTGAGAGGAGCCCTCGGTTGACATCTATATTGTAGAAATGAAAAGGGCTAAGCCAAGTATGGCGGCACATGCCTTCATCCCAGCACTCGGGAGGCAGAGGCAAGTGGAATCTCTGAGTTCAAGGCCAGCCTGGTCTACAGAGTCAGTTGCAGGACAGCCAGGGCTACCTGTCTGAGGGTTAGGGTAGGCGCTTAAAGGGTTGAATGGATAGGGAATGGGGTTGAGTATGAGGGAGGAAATGTCTAGGCTAAAAGAGTAGTGAAGGTCATTTAATGATGGGACAGACACAGGGGCCACAACAGACAGACAGCTCAAAGAACTGGCCATCAGCCAAACGGAGTTTGAGTGGCACTGACCTAGAGAACAACGCACTGCGGTTACTAGGCAACCGGTCAACAGCCTCAGGCAACACCCCAGCTGAGCCCTCCAGGGAATGTCATTTGCAGTTAATAGTGTCTAGGATGTGGGGAGATGGCCAAAGGACCACAGATTGCTTAACGGCCAGGGTTGACTTCCAGTGTGCTTCTTACCTTCCTGTGTTGACAGAAAGTTGGGCATCCTTGGGGGGTGACTGGACTGTGTGCAGAACAAAGAGCATGAGGAATTCATTGGGTCTCCAGTCCCATCATGGGACGGAGAAGGTGAGCACCTTGAACTCAGCGAGGACAAGGCAAAGAAAGACAGGAACAGATGCAAGCTGGGGTGGTGTGGCTTTCACCTAGAATCCTCCAGGGAGGACCACCTATCTAGAATCCCCAACTGAGGGTCAGGGGGCGTGGCTCAGCATCAGAGTGCTTACCTAGACTCCTCCTCCCAACCCCCATGAGGGGTTAGTAGTATGGCTCAGTGGTACAGCACCTGCCTAGAATACTCTAGTGAGGGGCTGGGGACGTGGCTCAGTGGGAGAGCCCCTGCCTAGAATTACCCAGAGAGGGGCTGGGGGAGTGGCTCAGTGGTAGAGCCCCTGCCTAGAATCCCCCAGTGGAAACCTATATGCACATCTCAGATATAGAGTACTGGCTTAGCATACAAGGCCCTGGGTTTTATCCCTAGCACTTCCAAAAAGAAAAACTAGGTATTCTAGAGCATACTTGTTACCCCATGACTAAGGAGGATGAAGCAGAAGGATAAGGAGTTGAAGTCTGGAAGGAGATTGCAGTTGCTGCTTCTAGACTGGCCTAGAATTCACAGTGTAACCCTGTCTGGTCTCAGATGTACAGCAGTCCTCTGAGGGGCTGGGATCTCAGGTGTGCTCTTCCTGATGCTCTGCCAGGCTGGCACTGTGTAAGTACTAAGGGAGTTCTTCACAGACGATATGAACTGACTTTTCCCTCACATTCTGACGCATGATGAGACCAAACCCTGGCCCCTGCTGTCCTCCTGTCCTAATACAGATAGCTTCAGACCGTGGAGTCGCATGTGAGGAAAAGGAGGTGGCTGCTGACCGAGGTGACACCATTGAACAGAAAGTTTCTAAGGAGGGAAGGGTGAGACAAATAGCCTCGGAAGTCATGGAGCTTCTAGATAGGCGGGTGGGCTCAGTCCATCACGTGCTTGCTGTGTAAGCGCGAGGACCTGAGTTTGGTCACCAGAGCTCCCACTTCAAAAGCTGGGTGAACTGTCACATGCTTGTAACCTCAACATAGGGACGTGAAGATTGGGAGCTCAGGACTCAACTCACTCACTGGCCCGTTAGGCATGTGGAGTCTCAAAAGTTGTCCACACACGCAACGTGGCTCACCTACATGCATGATACATACGTGAAAGGGGCTGAAGCAATGGAATTGCTGCGACCTCCAGGCTCTCCTGGGTCTCTGTGCAACCGTGAAGACCTGAGTTTAGATCCTAGCACCTAATCATATCTGGTATGGCCCTTGCCTGAAATGCCATGTGGCGTGGGTTGCGGGTACAGAGACAGGAGGTTACTGGAGCTTGCTGGCTTCCAACTTAACTAAAATAACGTGAGCAGGGTGGAGAGATGGCTCAGCGGTTAAGAGCACTGACTGCTCTTCCAGAGGTCCTGAGTTCAAATCCCAGCAACCACATGGTGGCTCACAACCATCTGTAATGAGATCTGATATCTTCTGGTGTGTCTGCAGACAGCTACAGTGTACTCATATAAATAAAAATGAATAAATTTTTAAAAAGATTTAAAATAGTGCATACTCCAAGTTCCAGAGAGACCCTGTCACAGAGGAATAATGTGACTGATGGAGGAAAACACCCAACATCCTCCCCTGGCCTCTCATACATACAGGCGCATGCATCAGGACGTGTGTGTGTCTGTGTCTGTGTGTCTGTGTGTGTGTGTCCCACACATGCATACACAAATAATAAAGAGGAGACAGATCTGAATTTCTAGATCAGTGTTCTCAACCTTCCTAAGGTTGCAACCCTTTAATACAGTTCCTCTTGTCGTGACTCCCCCCACCATAAAATTATTTCCTTGCTACTTCATAACTAGCTGCTGTCGTGAATCGTAATGTAAATATCTGATATGCAGGATATCTGATATGCCACCCCGCAGGTTGAGAACTGCTGCCCTAGTTGGGTCAGGTGAAGTGAAGCTCACAGACACAGGGCCCTTGGTGACCAGGGAGAGCAATAGGTCCCTCTGTCCCCTCTGTCCCCTCTGTCCCCTGGCCCTCTCTGAGCCAGTACGCTCATTGAATTGAGATGGACATCCAACAGCTGGCTGGCCCCCCGGGACATGTCACTTCAACGGCTTATTTATTTATACCTCATGTCCACAGAGGCCCTGGTTGCTGTCCGCTGGTTGTTTATGCCCTCTAGACCAATGTGTCCGGTCTATTTCTGGAGTGTCCCTACCGCCTTGAGGGTGGCTGGAGTAAGCGTCTTGCCCATTTCCTGAATACCAGGCTCTCGGGACAGTCAGGAGGTCCCATCTTTCCCAGCATGCACCTGTCTCAACCATCTGGAAACTGAGAGCTTCGAGTTCTTCTTTGAGGATGTGGAACCCCGATGCGGGAACCCCACAAGAATACCGATAGCCACTTACAAGGCGATGGTTTGCTGTTTTTCTTTGAGGCCCTTATAAGAATTGCAAGTTGACTGGACAGTGGTGATGCTCACCTTTAATCCCAGCGCTTGGGAGGCAGAGGCAGGTGGATCTCTGAATTTGAGGCCAGCCTGGTCTACAAAGTGAGTTCCAGGATAGCCAAGGCTATCCCGAGAAACTCTGTCTCAAAACAACCAAAAAAAGAAAGAAAGAAAAAAGAAAAAAAATGTTCCACATTGGCTATGGAACAGACATGGACAGAGAGGTCCCTGAGAAACCAAAGAGAGCTGGCGAGACGGCTCAGTAGGTGAAAACAACTACAGCCAAGTCTAATGACCTGAGTTCTAGCCACAGAACTTACATGGTGGGAAGAGAGGACCTGCCCCTGCCAGTGGGCCTTTGGCATCCACACATGCATCACTGTCTGCTCACAGCAGAGACACAAAGAAATGAAAAGGGAAGGGGCTAGAGGGGGAATTGAATGTGTGCTGGGGCCTAAACAGGAAATTAACGAGACAAGAAGTGTATACCCCCCACACACACCAGCCCTAAACAGGCACTTTCTTGGAAATTGGTTTTGCTGGTTGGTCACTTGGCTTCAGTATTTATGGATGTGTCTGAATAATGTGCCTGTGTATGTTTATGTGTGTCACATGGAGGTCAGAGGTAGTAGGCTCTGCTAGAACTAGACCTACCAGCAGTGGTGAGCCCCTGGATACGGGTGCTTAGACTCAAACCCAAGTGCTGTGTAAGAGCAGTAAGTGCGTTCACCTCAGAGCCATCTCTTTAGCCTCTTGAAGGTCAGGTTTGTGATACGTCATTTACACGGAGCAAGAGATGCTCTGTTAGCCAGTTGTGGTGGTACACATCTGTAATCCCAGCCATTTGTGGGTAGAGGATTTGGAATCGCAGGTCAGCATTGCTAACGTAAATGATGAGTGAGTTGGGGGCTAGCCTAGGCTACTAGAGACTGTCTCAAAAGAAAAAGAGTCACCCGTTTTCGTGGATAGTTCTTTGGGGCTAGGGGTGTGGCTCAACGGTAGAGTACCTGCCTAGAATCCCCCAGTGAGGAGCTGGGGGCGTGACTCAGTGGTAGAGCCCCTGCCTAGAATCCTTCAGTGAGGGGCTGGGGGTGTGGCTCAGTGGTAGAGCCCCTGCCTAGAATCCCCCAGTGAGGAGCTGGGGGCGTGGCTCAGTGGTAAAGCTCCTGCCTAGAATCCCCTGGGGAAGGTCTGGGGGCGTGGTTCAGTGGTAGAGCACCTACCTAGAATCCCCTGGGGAGGGTCTGGGGGCATGGCTTAGTGGTAGAGCCCCTGCCTAGAATCCCCCAGTGAGGGACTGGGGTGTGGCTCAGTGGTAGAGCCCCTGCCTAGAATCCCCCAGTGAGGAGCTGGGGGCGTGGCTCAGTGGGACAGCCCCTGCCTAGAATCCCCCAGGGAGGGGCTGGGGGCGTGGCTCAGTGGTAGAGCCCCTGCCTAGAATCCCCCAATGAGGGGGCTGGGAGCGTGGCTCAACAGGGGACCTTCCCTTGTTATCCTTGACCGGTTATCCTTGTGTTTTTTTCCTCAGGTGCAAGTTTTTCAGTCTGACAGAGACCCCTGAGGACTACACCATCATTGTAGATGAGGAGGGCTTCCTTGGTAAGTGTCTCTCCTCCCAAGTTGGGCCACCTCCCTCCCTCCTTATTCTTGTTTTCTATTTTCTTTGTTGTTTTAAAAACAACCCCCCCCCAAAAAAAAAATTCAGGTTTTTATAAGTGTTTCTTTGAGGGGTTGGGGGAGTTGTTTTTTGGTTTTTGGGGTTTTTCTTTGGGTTTTTTTGTTTGGTTGTTTTTTTGTGGGTGGTCACGGTGGGGGGGGTTGGTTGGTTGGGTTTATTTGTTTGTTTTTGAGATTTAGAGTTGGTGGTGGTGGTGGTGGTGGTGGTGGTGGTGGTGGTGGTGATAGTCTCCTTTTACTTTTTACATTCATTGCTTTATTTTGTGTGCACACGCACGCCAGATCATGGGTGCAAAGGTCAGAGGGCAACCTGTGGAAGTCAATTCTACCTTCTGCCTTGTGGGTTCCAGGGCTTACACTCAGGTGGGCAGGCTTGGTGCAAGCACGTGTATCTACTGAGCCATCCGCTGTTCTGAGGGACTGGGGGGCTGAGATAGGGGGTCTCCCGATGTAGCCCAGGCTAACCTCAAACTTAGGAGGCTCCTGCTGCAGCCTCCCAAATGCTGGGATTATAGGAATATGACATCGTGCCTGACTTTTTTCTTTTATCTTTCTTTTTAATTGTTCTTCATACAAAAATATTTTTTTATTTAGCTAATGTGTTGGATACATGTATGCACACCACATGCATGCAGACACCTGTTGAGGTCAGAAAAAGGCATCAGATCGTCTGGAACTAGAGTTACAGGTCATTGTGAACTACCATGGGGGTGCTGGGAACCAAACCCAGGTCCTTTGCCAGAGTAGTAAGTCCTCTTAAGTACACAGCTGTCTCTCTACCCTTACTTTTTTTTTTGCATTATTTAATTTAGATATCAATCAATTATCCAAAAATTCATCCTTTTGAGGGCTAAAAAGATGGCTCAGTGGTTAAAAGTACGGGCTGAACATCCAGGGAACTTGGGTTCAGTTCCTAGCACCACATGGTGGCTCAAAACCACTCTGTAACTCCAGTTCCAGGAGATCTGATGCCCTCTTCTGGCTCCTGTGGGTACTGCACACACATGGCGCACAGACGGATATGCAGGCAAAATACCCATAAAATACTAAAGCAGTAACTTTTCAAAAGTTAGCCACCACTTACCCGACGTGGTGATGCACACCTTTAATCCCAGCACTCAGGAGGCAGAGGTGAGTGGATCTCTGAGTTCAAGGCCAGCCTGGTCTATACAGTGAGCTCTAGGACAGGCAGGGCTACACAGAGAGACCTCAGAAAATGAAAGATTAATCACCATTTTTGAAGTATAGGTATAGCAAGTTGTTTTATTTCTTTTTGAGACGGACTCATGTACCCCAGGCTAGCTTTGCCCTCCCTACAGAGCTGAAGTTGACCTTGAACTTCTGATCCTCCAGTCTCTCCTTCTCTTTTTTTTTTTTTTTTTTTTTTTTTTTCCGGAGCTGGGGACCGAACCCAGGGCCTTGCACTCGCTAGGCAAGTGCTCTACCACTGAGCTAAATCCCCAACCCCCAGTCTCTCCTTCTCAAGTGCCGACATTACAGCTGTGTACCACCACCCCTGCTTTATACCATGCTTTGGGCAAAACCCTGGGTTTCGTGCATGCTAGGCTGTTACTCTACAATGTCCCCGTCCCTCAGTGGGTTTGGGAGAGTGCGTAATCACCTCAGAATGAACCCCTGTACCAATCAGCACTTATCACTTGTCCTCTCCAACCTGATGCCTACCTCTTTGTTTGTTCGAGAAATCTATTGAGCTGGGTGGTGATGACGCACACCCTTCATCCCAGCCTGGGCAAAGGCTGGTGGATCTCTGTGAATTCAGGACCAGCCTGGTCTACATAGTGGGTCCTAGGCCAGGCCAGGCTAAAGAGTGAGACGCAAAAACAACAGCAAAAAAAATGGCGGCATGTGCTATGCTTACCTAATTATTTAGTCCTTTATTTTTGCAGTCCTGGACATGACTCTAAGTGCGTAGCCCATGGTAGGTAGGCACACTCTGAGCTGCTGAGCCACACCCCCCAACCCAGTGTCCAGCTTGACATTGATTTCACGGGTTCTATGTAAATGGAAATGCGTGTATTTTGTCTTGCCTGCACTATATTGATGACAGAGCAGAGGGGAGCCATTGAACCTGACCACAGGTGTTGGGAGTCCTGGGAAACCTTCAGAGTGACAGTCTTCAAAAGTCTGTGGAGAGAGACGGGAGGGGAGGCACAGGTCTGTAACCCTAATATCTAAGAGAGATCAGTAGTAATGAGCTAACCTGAGTTACTTTGGCTCAAGTCCAAAAGGCTAGGGTGTGGCTCAGTGGTAGAGCCCCTGCCTAGAATCCCCCAGGGAGGGGCTGGGGGCGTGGCTCAGTGGTAGAGCACCTGCCTAGAATCCCCCAGTGAGGGGCTGGGGGCGTGGCTCAGTGGTAGAGCCCCTGCCTAGAATCTCCCAGTGAGAGGCTGGATTCCAAGGACCTGCCCTGGTCTTCACAGATACTACGTTGGAACACAGCTTCGGACAAAGGCCAAAGACTGATAATCTCTGGTCTTGTAACTCTCTTTTACTGTTCTGGGAACTTAACTCTCTCTTGTAATTCTGTGGCTAAAAGCCACTGGTTTTTGCCAATTAACTCCTGCTGTTGGCAGCAGGGGATTAGGTAAAAAAAAGTTTTAGTTGCTAGGGTTATTTTCTCTCTGTCTCAAGAACCCCTTGCTGGCCAGGCAAGAGGCTTGGAGTTTGTTAACTCTTCATGAACCAGTGAGAAAAGAAGAGAAAGAAAGAAAGAAGGAAAAGAGAAAAAAAATTCAAGCTTATAAAAAAATACTCGCTCACTCCGGATGAAGTAGAAAAGCTCCAACAAGCCTTTATTTCTGTTCTTAGTATATATATACTTTTTCTGTTAATTTTTTTTTTCTTCATACAACTATCAGGTTGAACTGTTGCAACAGGATAATTGATTATATGGTTTTCTAGATACTTTTACGTTCCAGTAAGTTCACAGTAAGTTTAAGGCAAGAATTCATGTCAAGTCGATAAAATGTAAGGAATAACAGCAGAACTGTTTATGTCTTTCCATTAAGACTAGCATCTCACTAAACAGCCGTTATCTGTCACTAGACCCTCCCCCCATGAGTTTATTATAAGTTCAAAGCAACAATTTTTATGTCACAAGTTAGCATGGTTTTGTCAAAAGACAAACTATCTGCCTTGTGTCTTATTATTTTGAGGTCCTAAATAGACAAGAGTAATCCATTATTTATTTTCTATCCTTGCACTGACAATGAATTGTCCATTCCCAGTTTATGACCTTTAGTTACCTGATAATGGTCTCATGCCTAACCTAGAAGGAATGGTTTCCTAGACTGCAAATTTGCTCCAAGCCTGCTTTCTTTATTTAGTGCAGTTAGCCTGTGACACATGAAGTTTGCAGAGCTCCATTTGCAGCTTTTATACCATAGAGGATTTGAAATTACTTGTATAAATTTAGGAATTCTATAAAATCCGTATTAGGAATTATGAAATCATCAATTTGTCTGCACAACATTACTACATAAGAGTACATCTTCATGTTGATCTGCAGAGTCTGCCCAGTAGGACGGGCGAATGCCCAGGCTGTATAATAGTGGCAGGAAATGGCATATCAGCAGTAAGAACCAACCCTGGGATGAAGTATCTTGGGGCCTACCCTCACAGAGTTCACCACTGCAGGCCATGCAAAACAGTGGGCTATCTCAAGAAAATTCATTTGCAAGTCTTTAGCCTTCCCTACATGGCTTCTGACAACTGGGGGTGTGGCTCAGTGGTAGAGCCCCTGCCTAGAATCCCCCAGTGAGGAGCTGGGGGCATGGCTCAGTGGTAGAGCACCTGACTAGAATCCCCCAGGGAGGGGCTGGGGGCGTGGCTCAGTGGTAGAGCCCCTGCCTAGAATCCCCCAGTGAGGGGCTGGGGGTGTGGCTCAGTGGTAGAGCCCCTACCTAGAATCCCCCAGTGAGGGGCTGACAGTGTTGCTCAGTGGTAGAGCTCCAACAAAACTTGGAATTGCCTCACTTGCTGCTCCCTGAGCCTCCCCATGGAAAACCATACTCCAGGGATATCTGTCATTGCCCCCCACCCAAAAAAAAAAAAAAATAACCAAAGCAAACAAATCTGTGTGCCTTGATTGAAGTGATAACTGCCAATAAGGAGAGTCTCATTACTAGACAGCTTTGCATTCTGCAGGGACCTTGGGTTCCTTCCATAGGGTTAAAGTTAAACATCCATTTTACAGATGAAGAACTAGCTGTCTAGCAACAGAGTACTTCAAGGCTATCCTGGGCTATATGAGATCCTTGTCTTTAGACTGGAAAAATGGCTCAAGAATTAAGACCACTTGCTATTGCAGAGTCAACCTGGGTTCAGTTTCCAGCATCCACGTCAAACAGCTCATGTCTGTAAATGCAGCTCCTAGCCCTCTTCTGGACTCCATAGGCACCTACATACACATACATACATACATACATACATACATACATACATACATACACACACATACATACATATATACATGCATACACACATACATGCATAAATACACACATACATGCATACATAAACACATACATATATACATACATACACATACATACATACAAACACATACATACATACACATACATGCATGCATAAATATACACATACATGCATACACACATACAGACACACACATACATTCATACATAAATGATATATTGTTTTTAAAAATTAAAAACATGTAAACATATGTATGTCTGATGTCATTGTCACTCTGACACCAAGGACATTGACCACGGAACATGGGTGCCTATGACCCTACCAGAATCTTCCCCAAAATATGCTCCAGGGACATGAGGCATCGTCTGTTTCATTGTAAGATACATCATACTGTAACTTGCTGTCTTCTGCGTTTCCTGACTTGTTACCAGTGAGGGGTGTGGTTGACACACAGGGTAAAGGGCGACCACTTCACAAAACTGCGTTTCAGGATACCCAGGCTCCCAGAAACTCCCAGGACACAATAAGGGCTTCAGATGCCACCCCCAAGAAGCCCTTTCTGTTACAAAGTTTGGGGTCCTTAGAATTCTAAAAACTAGGGAGATGGACCAGTTGGTAAAGTGCTTGCCAAACAAGCAGGAGGTCCTGAGGAAGGGAAAGAGGGAGGGAGGGAGGGAGGGAGGGAGGAAAGACGGAAGGAAGGAATGAACTTGGACATGGTAAAACTAGAGTTACAGAGGCAGGAGGATTCCTGATGTTCAATGTCCAGCCAGTCTAGTCCAGTGAGAGACCCTGTCTCAAAAACCCAAGGACTGGTAAGATTGCTCAGTGGATAAGAGTGGACATAACCAAGCCAGACAACCTGAGTTTCATGAGTTTCATCCCCCCAACATTCATGGTGGAAGGAGATGACCAACTCCCACAGGTTTCTGACCTCCACATGGGTGCCATGACGCGCGCACGCACACACACACACACACACACACACACACACACACAGAGGCTTGCACGTATACATACACACACAGAAAGAACTTGCTTTAAAAAGGTGTGAGCGATTAGGAAAGACACCAGCTAGACCTCTGACCTCCACATGTGCACACAGAAAAGAATTTTACAACTGAGACAAGAGCCAGGCAGGGCCAGGGCTTGGGAATCCTGCTCCTACCACTTGGGCAATAGGGAATCCAAGACGCCCAAGGCCCAGGGATTACCGATCCACTGGTTCTTCCCCTTTGCTCTCTCTTATGAAGCCGGCTGCCTCTCAGTCCCTAGCTTGCTGACCGTGGGTCCTTCTGAGTCAGCAGGACCAATGGGGTTCCCCTAGACTGTGGTCACCATGGCGACCAAGCTAGGCAGAGAGGATTCTGATGGACTTCACTCAGCATCCTCTCCTCCCGAACCATCTTTTCTGGTGGTTGGCCCAGCTCCTCCTCTTCCTAGACTCTAACACCACTGGGAACACCCTCTCTTTGGGGACTCTTATGTCTTCCGGTTGGTCAGGACGGGGCCTGGATATTCCGAGTCCGCTGAATTCGAATTTGAATCTTTTATTTGCATAGTTATTTTTTTGAGGCATTATCTCATATCCTGATCATCCTCATCGTCTCCACTTTCCAAGTGCTAGACTGCAGGCTTGCACCAGCACTTCTGGTTTGGGGTGCTGGGGCTGGAACCCAGCGCTTTATGGATGCTAGAAAGCCACTCCACCAAACGCTCTAAGTCCTTAACTATCTTTAGTTCTTTTTTGTCAATTTAGCTTTTGGGTTTCTGGGGTGTGTGTGTTCATTTTGTTTTTTAACTCAAGCTCACTGTGTAACCCAGGCTAGCCTGGAATCCAAGCTCCTTCTGCCTCAGCTTCCCAAGGAGCTGGGATGACAGGTGTGCCCCTGCCACACCCCACCTGTCTTTATCTTTGGAACTTGGCTTGGTTGCTCCAAGTCTAGAGATATTGGGCAAATTGCTGGTCCCTTTCAAGCATCTGTGTGGAGCAGCCATGCTTCCTCTACAGGGTCCTCGCTGGGTGCACGGCATCCCAGGCCACTTCTTGCCATACCTCTGTCCTACTCTGTGACAAGAATGGGGTTGTAAGGTCTTAGCAGGAGCCTGGGGATTTTTATGAAGAATTGTAAGTCTCTGGGTTTGTATCCATGGAGGTGCCATAGTACACGGTGTTGTGTGGCGTTTCCTGGGAATACATCAACAGACATGGTGCTAGGCACCAACAGCAAAAAGGATTCTACCCAATCTAGCTTAGTGAGCCAGTAAGTTTATTAGGGTTACAGCTCGAAGGCAGCTCCACTACAGAGGGTCTCCTTTCCCTAGCAACTGTATTAGGGACTTTGGGAGTCTTGTAAGTTTCAGGATCTTCCTGAGCCCTCTGAGGCTTGGGCTTTGGGTATTTTGTTTATTTGTTTTGTTTTGGTGAGACAGAGTCTCACTATGTATTGGCTGGCCTCAAACTTACTATGCAGACCAAACAGGCCTTGGGCTCAGAGATCCACCTGCCTCTGCCTCTGTAGTGCTGGGATTAAAAGTTAGTGTCACCATACCCCAGAGCCTTGTGAGTTTTGTTGACGCCCTGTGTTTTCCAGAACCTTCCTCCCAAAGGGAATGCTTCTGTTTACAAACATAGCCTCATAACCTTTAGGTGCCTGGATCTCATGCCCAGGCCTCCTCAGAGACTGGCCCTGCTGGAAGGGACCCAGGAACATGTCATTCAGGCATCTGGATTCAGGATCCTTTTCTAGATTAATCCAGTATGCAAGAAGAAGTTGAGCAGGGAAGACCGAGAGAAGTAAAAGTCCATGAACTGAAGCTTAGTTGGGAGATGCTTGGCCAGCATGCACAAAGCCAGTCACCCCAGTGGTCGAGAGGTAGAGGCAGAGGGATCCTCAGCTACACAACTAGTTTAAGGCCAGCCTGGGCTACACGAGACCTTGTGTTCCCCTACCCCCCCCCCAAAAAAAAGGGAGTTGCTTCAGTGAATAAGGTTTATAGGCCTAGTGTCCTGAGTTCAGACACATAGATAGAAGGAGAAAACCAACTACACACACTTAACCTCTGACCTCTACATATACACCCTGGGGTACACACCCACTCAGATGCATGATGCACATCCATACATAGACACGATAATAAAGGGCTGGATGGCACAGTAGTTAGGAGTGCTTGCTGCTCTTGCAAAGGACCCAACTTGGGTTCTGTCTTAGTTAGGGTTTTACTGCTATGCACAGATGCCATGACCATGGCAAGTCTTATAAAGGAAACATTTAATTGGGGCTGGCTTATAGGTTCAGAGGTTCAGTCCATTATGATCAAGGCAGGAGCATGGCAGCATCCAGGCAGACATGGTGCAAGAGGAACTGAGAGGTCTACATTTTCATCTGAAAGTTGCTAGGAGAAGACTGACTTCCAGGCAGTTAAGATGAGAGTCTTAAAGTCACAGCAACACACCTACTCTAATAGTGCCACTCCCTGGGCCAACCATATACAAACCATCACAGGTTCCCAGCACCCACATGGTGGCTCACAACCATTCATAGTTTCCGTTCCCTGGAATCAGATGCCCTCTTCTGGCCTCCAAAGGCAACTGCATCCACCTGTGTGCGTAGTTGTGCACACACATGCACACTCCTACACGCCCACACAGACACGCCCACACAGACACACCCACACAGACATACAAAATAAAGTAAGTCTTGAGGCTGGAGAGGTATCTCGGGCACTAAGGGCACTGGCTGCTCTCACAGAAGGCCTGGGTTCCCTCCCCAGCACCCACGTGGTGTCTCACACCCATCTGTAATTAATCCCGGCCCCACGAGATCCCCTCTTCTAACCTCCAAGGACATTGGATATGAATGCGATCTGCAGGCAAAATACCAAGGTACATAAATAATTAAAAAAAAAAAAAAAAGAAAGAAAGAAAGGCTTTTTTAAGTTTTGTAAAAACAAAAAAAAATCTTTTGAAACAAATTAAATTTTTAATTAAAGAAGTAGGAATTCAGGACTGGAAAGGTGGCTCAGTTGTTAAGAGGACCAAGTTCTGGTGTAGACAAAGAAAGAGACAACATGGGCTGGAGAGATGGCTCAGCGGTTAAGAGCACTGACTGCTCTTCCAGAGGTCCTGAGTTCAATTCCCAGCAACCACATGGTGGCTCACAACCATCTGTAATGGGATCCGATGCCCTCTTCTGATGTGTCTGAAAGACAGCGACAGTGTACTCATATAAATAAAATAAATCTTAGAAAAAAACATTTAAAAAAAAGAAAGAGACAACATGCACGTAAAGTGGATTTCTTTTAAAAGAAGCAGGACTTCACTAAGGCATTACCAACTCTGCTTTACTGAAGGAAACTAAAGTTGGATACAGATAAAAAAAAAACTTGACAGGTGCTTCTGGCACCTAGCATACATCTGACATCCAGGATGTCACCTACTCAGCCCTCCCTAGATGGGACCTTTGGCCCATCTGTTGGTTGAATAAGGACACTAGGGGCTGGAGTTGTGGCACAATAGTTAAAATCACTCGCTGCCCTAGCAGAGGACTTGAGTTTGGTCCCCAGCACCTATGTCTGGTGGCTCAGAAACATCTGTAATTCCAACTTCAAGGGCATCCAGCGCCCTCTTCTGGCCTCCTCAGCAACTGCACTCATCTGTACACACACACACACACACACACACACACACACACACACACACACATACATAAAAATATTTTTTTTTGGTTCTTTTTTTTGAGCTGGGGACCAACCCAGGGCCTTGCACTTCCTAGGCAAGCGCTCTACCACTGAGCTAAATCCCCAACCCCCATAAAAATATTTTTTTAAATGAGGAAACCAAGGCCCAGAAACAGACAGGACAGTCTCTTAAGGCCTCAGCCATCCACGAACCTCTGCCTACCCCTGGAGCACGCCCTGGTCTGGCCTGGGAACACCCAGGCCCCAGGCAACTCACCACCACTCTCCTCTGTGCCCCTCACCCCATGCAGAGCTGCCCTCCTCAGAGCACCTGAGCGTGGCTGATGCCACCTGGCTGGCCCTGAATGTGGTGTCCGGTGGCGGCAGCTTCTCCAGCTCCCAGCCCATCGGTGTGACAAAGATCGCCAAGTCTGTCATCGCTCCACTGGCCGACCAGAACATCTCTGTGTTCATGCTCTCCACCTACCAGACTGACTTCATCCTGGTGAGTCAAAGCTGTAGAGGGTGGCCATGCACACCCAGCCTTTTCCATGTCTGTCCGTCTGTCTATCTGTCTCTCTCTCTCTCACACACACACACACACTGCTTCTAGCACACTCGTTATCCTGTCCTCAGGTGCGAGAGCGTGACCTGCCCTTCGTCACTCACACCTTGTCCTCGGAGTTCACCATCCTGCGGGTTGTCAATGGAGAAACGGTAGCGGCTGAGAATCTTAGCATCACCAATGGCTTTGTGAAGCCCAAAATGGGTGAGTTGGGATTGGGGGAAAGCTCCCCAGCAGAAGGCCCCACTCCCAGAATCCACCTGGTGCTCCCTGGATTCCAGGTGGAGCCGCCACCAATGGCTGGAGATGGCTCCCAGCCCAGCCCTGCTCACAGTGCCTCAGGGTGGCAACATGCGGTAGGGACCATGGAGTTGAAGCTTAGAGCGCAAGCCAGGTGGTGGCTTGTGGACAAGGACATTCTTAGCATCCAGAGCACCGTGCACAGAGGCCCAGGGTCCTGAAGGGAAATTTAAGAATCCGTGTACTGTGTGTGCTGGGGGTGGGCAAACCACCTGGGCTGCATTGAACGAGATCTGAGTCTGAGCCCACCCCCTACACACAAATGCTCTACGCCAGCCTTAACACGTGTGTCCTACACTCTTCCAGTCCAGAGACCAGTCATCCACCCACTCTCCAGCCCAAGCAACAGGTTCTGTGTTACCAGCCTGGACCCTGACACGCTGCCCGCCGTCGCCACCCTCCTCATGGATGTGATGTTCTACTCCAATGGGTAGGTGCCTGGGGTTAGGTGCTGAGGTAGGGGACAGACATGGAAATACCCAGGAGCCCTGTCTGAGGGCAAAGACCTTATTCTCACCTAAGAGCTCAGTCTGAAGGAGAAGACCTGAGTCCACCCGTAAGCCCAGTCTGAGGGAAGAGGCCCTGACTGCCCAAGAGCCTAGTTTGAAGGGGAGACACACAGACCTGCCCAAGAAACAAGTCTAAGGGAAGAGGCGTTGCTGCACCAAGGAGCTGGGTCTGACTGTTCTACCCTAGAACCCACTCTGAAGGGGAGATTTATCGGTGCCTTATCTGGCTTTTATATTCTTCCTACCCTCTCATGGTGTTTTTGGAACCTTGATGGTAGGGTTGGGGGTTGATATAGATGTCCCATTGACTCCCAGCGCTTGAACCAGGTGAGTCTCTGGCCGAAATAATCCATGAGTTATGAACATAAATATTTAGAAGGCGAAACAACAATAGGTTTTAGCCTAGGGCCTGTGACCTCACCTCCCAAGCTGTGGCTTTTGACCAGGTTTTCAGTACCAGGCATGAATTCCTCCCCGTGAAGCAGGTCCTAGAGTCAAGCAGAAAAGTGTTTGGTTACCCTAGTAACCAGCATGCCGCTAGAGCAGCAGGGGTTCCACCCTGCCCGGAGGGTCTGGTATTGTAGCATTCAGGGTCTAAGACTTCCTGAGTCATGGACTGATCAAGGCGAGACAGGCCTCTCGCACCGCACGGTGGGTGGCAGGTGGCATGAAGGCGGGAACCCCGCCCTCACGGTTCCCTCTCGATCCCCAGAGTGAAGGACCCCATGGCTTCCAGTGACGACTGTGGCCACATCCGCTTCTTCTCTTTCTCACTCATTGAGGGCTACATCTCACTGGTGATGGATGTGCAGACCCAGCAGAGGTGGGCAGGGCCCTGCTTGGATATCACCGGGGGTGGGGGTGGGGGGTGGAGCACGTACTCTCTTCCCAGTCAGTTCACCCCATTTCCTTCATTGGAGTGGTTCCTGTGGGCACAGGGTCATCCCACGTGCACAGCAAGATGGTGCCGAAGTGGAGATTGGGACCATAGTCCCAAAGCTGTCTGTCCCCAGTGTCTTACCCCCTCCCTGTCCCCAGTGGCACTGACATGTCCTTGGATCTTGTGTTTTGTCCCACCTTAGGGTCAGATGCTCTGTCTCTCTGGCCCTACAATGTTTCCATAATGCAGAAAAGGCTCCCAAGAGCTGGGGGAGGGGCTCCACTTAGCCCCGCCTTAGACTCGTCTTACTTCCTCTGTAGGTTCCCGAGTCATTTGCTATTCACGAGTGCATCCGGAGAGCTCTGGAAGATGGTGCGAATAGGAGGACAACCCTTGGGATTCGGTGAGCCCGTGGGGTCCAACACCTGTGCGCAGGAATCAGCGGGCATTCCTAGGGTAGTGGTCTAAACACGGAGAATGATGCTAAAGGAAACTGAAGCCCATCTCCTGACAGCTCCCTTGCCTGTAGTGTGACATACATACAAAGGCCTCGGGAGACCAATGAGTGGACTTTACCAGAGGGCTCTTACCCCACCCCGCAAGCTGAAAAATTAATACAGGGGATCTGGGAGAGGGACTTAGCAGCACAATGTCTGGAATTCCCCAGTGAGGGGCTGGGGGCATGGCTCAGTGGTAGAGCTCCTGCCTAGAATCCCCCAGTGAGGGGCTGGGGGCGTGGCTCAGTGATAGAGCCCCTGCCTAGAATCCCCCAGTGAGAAGCTGGGGGCGTGAGAGCTGCCTAGTGGTAAAGCCCCTGCCTAGAGTCTCCCAGTGAGGGGCTGGGGGCGTGGCTCAGTGGTAGAGCCCCTGCCTAGAATCCCCAGTGAGGGGCTGGGGGCGGGGCCTAGTGGGAGAGTCCCTGTCTAGACTAAGCACCTGTGTTTCCCTAGACGAGTGTGGGATTGTAGCCCAGATCTCCGAGCCCTTGGCAGCTGCAGACATCCCAGCATATTACATCAGTACTTTCAAGTTCGACCATGCGTTGGTAAGTGGCCCTTGGGGACGGGTGGGGACTATGTGGGTAGGGAGCAAGTAGCTGGGCTCACACACTTTTTTCTCTTTTGCTTCCTGCCCTGTAGGTTCCAGAAGAGAATATCAGTGGGGTTATCCATGCCCTGAAGGTCAGTCAAGCAGGGAAGCATTAGAAAAGACTCGTCTCTGGGCTCCTCCCTGCCACAGCCCGCCTGGGCCTTTCCCCCCCACGAAGGTTATTCTTGCAGTATTTCCCTATGGACTGAAAGCTCAGCCCCAGGACCTTTAAGGAAGGGGCCTCTGGGACACTCCCCTGATTCCTGACTCCTCCAGGCCTGGGCCTAAACTAGGGCCACCACCCCCCCATCTTCCTCCTGCCTTCCAGAGTCCCCGGCCTTTTCAATAATGACCCAGTTTCCCATCAGTGAGGATATGCCCATCTTCCTCCCCCAGGTTCCATCCCAGAAAGTGGTCTCTGAGGCCCAGGGTACTTGGGAACAGCCCAAGGCCTCACATTCGGCCGGCAGCAAACACCAAAGGAAGCTGGCACCTCCTGTGAGACATTGGGATTGGGGTCCGGATGCACCTAGGGACATCTTAGGAAGTTGGTGGAGCAAGGTCAGGGGGGCAGAGCTGGGGAAGCCCCCGTGAGGCCCCCGGGTTTGATGGTTATGGTTGCCACTTGGGAGCCGGCTCCCTCAGAATGGAGGCCAGCAGGCCACCCTCAGGTCATAATGGCCGGTGAGTTTCAGACAGAAGCAGTGGGGTCCCTACCCCTAAGCTGGGGAGGAAAACCAAGACCCTAGACCCCTACCTGCTGACCACACAGGGCCTGTGTCGATTTCCTCTACAACTGCCAAGAGGGGACCTGGGCCTAACTTCCCCCCACCTCCCCAGAGCACTTGTCCCTGGAGGGGATCCCAGGACACCTCCTCTCCCACCAGCCTAGAGTGCCAGCTTCTATCTGTCCTTCGTCCGCTCTCCCAAGACCCAACATGGGCAAGCAAAGACTTGGCTTCTCCCAGCAACGGACATCCCGACCTGCCCAGGCCTAGGGTGCCCTGGGCCATGAACCACCTCCCCAGCTGTCACTTAGACCAGCGTAGAGAATCCCTCTTCATCCTCTCTACCCACTATTAGGGGACAAAAAGGCATCAGCCCCCCCTCCCCCGCAGCTCATAGGCCTGCCCAAAATACACACACAGCAGTCTGTGGTCAGGGTGACGCCTGGGAGGCAGCCATCTTGGAGCGTTTGTAGAGAGAAATTACACTTGCGGGTTTCTTCTTCGTTGTGTTTGCATACAGGTGGCTGGGGAAAGAGTGGTTTTGTTTGGAAGAGATAGGGCCTGTTTGAGTCTCACTAGAGTGCCCAGGGTTGGAGTGGGACTTAGCACCCTGTGTGTCTCCGGGGACAGACACCAGTGCAAAGATGTATCTTAAGAATCGTGGCCATGTCTTCTGAGGAGGGCTGTTGGGAGCAGAGCTCACCAGGACCCCATAGCACCCCCTACAGGGCATCCCAGTGTACTGCCATCTGCATGTGGCACTGTGGCTGGGACTGAGGGGTCCACCAGACTTTGCTCTTGGGGTGTTTTCCCAGGCCTGTACTACGCAGTCTCCAACAACAAGGTCAGAGGAGGGAGTGTTTATTTAGCCCTGCACAGTCTTGTAGGAACTGTTTCTCTCCTCTTCTAGAACCATGTAGAAGCTCAGAACCCAGCATGTTAATCAAAATTCGCCTCTGGTTGATTTTGGTGGGTTTAGTTTTCTTTCTTTCTTTCTTTTTAACTCCTTTTGCACAAAACCCTTAAAACAACCAAATTTTATTGTTTTCCGGTCCCAAATGGGAAATGGCCAAGTGGGCGGGGCTTTATAGTGAGTGTCCATCCCCCGCCCTCCCCTTCACCCAGTCCCCTTTTTCTCTCCCTGGAAGGCCTTGATTGTCCGGGGTGCACCTCTCTGTAACCCCTTCTGTCTCCTTTTCCAGTTATCCCTTCCCACCGTATAAGTGTGCTGACCCCACGGCCCCTGCCCCATAGTTGTGTGGCCCCTCCCCTAGACTTGCTAGGATGAGACCGTGTATTGTACACACTTATAAATACGTGTTTTATGTCGATAGAGATATATTCTGTAAATAGCATATATACTTAAGCAATATATATGTTAATATATTCTGTGTGCGCAGGACACAGGCAAGGGCCCCACCTCACGTGCGCGCACACGGGGACGTTTTTGAGCCACCGTATATTTTTAATTCAAATATGTAGGCAATATGACGATTGGAAAAGCCCTGGGGTCCTGAGGCCAGCCCGGGAGGGAGCAGAACCAACAGCCTACTGAATGTGGGGGAGGTTGAGAGGGCCAGTCTGGTCTGCTTCCTAGCTACTGTACCCCCATTTCCACAGCCTACAGCTGTAGATGACTTTATCTTATTGGGGGAGGGGGCATTGATCCGGAGGAGGGATTTCTGTTGTTGTTGTATTTTTAACAGTGGCTCCTTCCCTCAGGGTTACTCCAAAACCTTTGTCTAGTGACCCCAGCGTGTCCCTGCCTCCCTCCTCTCCGAGTCCCCTCCTCCACAGAAAGCTGTAGACCCGGCGGGCATCTTACCTGATTTCTGTAGTAATTGTTTTTTTTTTTTTTTTTTTTTTTTTTTTTTTTTTGAGGCAGGGTCTCTTTATATAGTATCCTGGAACTCTCCCTGTAGCCCAGGCTGGCCTTGAATTTATAGAAATCGGCCTGCCTCTGCCTCCCGAGTGCTGGGATTAAAGGTGTGCGCCACCACACCTGGCTAGGTTTATTTTCTTTTTAATATTATTATTATGATTATAATAACTGCAAGCTTAGGAATCTCAGGTTCTTTTTCCCTGCTCTCTTCCTAAGCCTGACTCCGTAAGGACAGAACACCACACATTCCCACCATTGTGTGCCCAGAAGAGCTGGGCCTGGGTTCTGCCTGCCGGCCTTTCAAGGGACCCCACTGTTTAGCTGCAGTGGGTCCTTGGAGTTTCTGTGTTCTGTGAGTGGATCGGCACTAGGGGATGTGACAGTCCCCACTGAGGCCCTCTATTCTTGTGTTTTTAGTGCCCCTCTCTCAGCATCTTCTGGTTTTATGAAGGATCACTCCATCCCCTGCTGGCCCAGCCTCGGAGGGAACCCAAGTGGCACGCCAGTCGCCAGCAATCAGGGTTCCCTAGGGGATTTTCTTTGTATTTTTCTGCAGTGCTGAGGAATGTAGGCAGGGCCTAGTGCATGAGAGGCAAGTGGCTCACAGGGAGGGTAGGAGATTCTGCTGTTAAGAGAGGTAAAGTTTCGGGGAAACAGTCAGGACCCCCTGGACGGGACTACCAAATCCTGCACTCCCAGGGTTCGTGTATGTGCCTGAAAGATACCCTTAACAGAAGAGCGTACTTTGAGATTTAGCTCAGTGGATAGTGTGCTCCCCTAGCATTCATGAAGCCCTGGGTTCTGTTCTTAGCGCTCAGGAGATGAAAGCAAACAGATCACAGGGTCGGCCTGGGTTACGTGAGGCTCTGCCTCAAAAAAGAAAAAAATGAAAGTCAAATATCACCTGTACAGACTAATGAGACCACCCAGGACCCCCACTGACAAAGCACCCCAGACCCCAGCTATATACCCTCTCCACTGGGTCCTAAAGACCACCCCCATCCATAGAGGCATGCAGCCCTGCCCCCACAAAACCCCCTTATCCGAGACTCTGAAGCATCAGCGTTCACCCTATCCCACCAGCTGCAGGTAGCAGGTCCCTGGTGTGGGATGGACCCAGGGACCTGGCTCTGTCCGCTGCCCATTGGACAGTGTTGCTGAAGCAAGCTGCTCGGGCTGGTGAGTTGGTCCCCCCCTCCACCCTGCCATAATGGAAAGAACTGTGGAAGTAAAGAGATACTCAGGCAGATGAAAATGAGCTAGCCCCTGTTCACAGGCAGCCCAGCCCGCCCCCCCAGTCATCTGGTACGTGATCTTCAACGAAGGTCTAAGCCCTCTGCCACCAGCTCCTCCTAGCCACGTTTCCCAGGCTGACCTTTAAAAGTCCCCAGCCACCTCTGGGCCACCAGCCAGAGCCTCTGGATTGGATATGGGGACAAGGCCCGGCTCTGCTGAGGCAACTAAAGAGGGGAGCCAAAGGGAGGAAGTGTTCATTTTGACCCTAGGGTTTAATGGGATACAGTCCATCATGGCGGGGAGAGGCGTGGCAGCAGGACCGTGAGGCCGGTCACATTGCGTCTGCAGTGATGAAGCTGAGAGGCGGATGCTGCTGCCCCACTCACTTTCTCCTGTTTATCTGGGACAAGACCCTAGCCTGTGGAAGGTTGCCACATTGAGGGTAGGTCTCCTGGGCAGGTTGACTCAGAGGTTTGTCTTCTAGGTAGTTCTTGATCCTGTCAGGATGACTGTTAACCATCACAGGACACCCCTCACCCCGCCGTGTTCCTCTGTGGGATACCATAGGCACTTGGCATGGTGAGGGGAACCTAGATGAGAACAGGGAGGGGGTATAGGGACATAGCTTGGGGTTTTCAAATGACGGGTGTGCTGAAAGTTGGCGTATCGCCTGGAAGGGTGGCAGACCTCCAGTTTTACATCCAGGAGGGAAGCGAGGCCAACAATGGCCGACAGCCAGTCAGCCTTGCTTTGCTATTGTGCTGTTGTGACAGTGTAGAACTCACTTAATAGACCTAACCTCAGAGTTCATCCCAGCTCCCTTTTCCATGTCCGTTTTCTAATTATAAGCAGCAAAAGGACGCATTTAACCGACCCCAGGGCAACCCCAGCTTGAGCTCTAGCCCTTCCTCTGAAGGCGACTTGACTGGGGAAGGGCAGGTGCTGGCCCTGTTGCTGAAGGCACCAGGAGAGGCCCGAGGCCTAGGCCATGGCTCTTGCGGGTATCAGTTTGGTGATGGTGATGTGTGGCTCTTGGTAGAAGAGAGAGGAAGCTGGGAGAGTCAGACGTGGAGGGTGGCCCAGTCCCATGTGTCAGGATGATGCTGTTTATTGACGTGTGTGTGTGTGTGTGTGCGTGTGTGTACATGTATTAGGCGTGAGTGTGTGTGCCCACGTGCGCAGAGCTGTGAGCTATTTGATGCAGTGTTTGGCCCCTTAGCCTAACCCATTGCCACAGAGTTACACAGATAGGGGTGCAAGGTTGGAATGTGGGGCTGCCCTGATGGTTTTGGCTCCTTCCCCATTCACCGCATCCCCAAGAAAGACTGCTCCTCAGGGAGCCCTCGCAGGCAGCCTGAGCTGGCCTAGTCCCCCGTGGGGCTCTTCAAATGCTTCAGTTCTAAGGACAGTGTTTGCGCGGAGAGGTTGGGGACAAGAGGTGCCCCTTGTTTCCCAGGAAAGGGAAAGGGTCCACAAAGCTATAGACTCCAGCAACGGGCAAGATTCAGGTTTCCGTGGGCTGAGCCTAGCACCGCTTTCGTTTCTACTGCCTCAGTTTACCTGTGTCACAGGAAGAGTTAGAGCAGGGTCAGCCTCCAAACAGGGGAGACGGAAGAACAGCGGTAGTCCTCCCAGCCCTCCTCCTGTATGCCAAAATCATTTCCGTTATCCTGAGGCAGGGGAGCAGGTATGGGTGCCCTGTGGCATTTTTAAGGGACCCTGCCCTGCCCACAGCCCCAGCTGACCCTCACCTGGCATGTCGTGCCCAGGTCACCAGCAACAGTGGTACTTCATCAGTCCCGCGGCTTGGGTGAAGGGAGGTGGGGGGCTGGTGTCCTACTCTGTCCGCCTCTGGGGCCCCTCATGCTTTCGTTTTCCTTGTCAAAGAAACAAAACCCTTGAAAGTTGTGTACTGTATGATGAAGAGACAAAAAAAAAAAGTACCTAATGTCCCCCTAAAAAAAAAGACAGTATATTTTGTACTTTGTAAAGTGTTCATTAAATGAAGGGGAAAAAATGTTGGCTGACAGCTGTCTGATTTTATGTTGACTTGTCCAGGATCATGTCTCTGTGTTTTTGCCCACTTCCCATATTCCGTTTGGGAGAACATAGGTCAGGATAACCCTCAGGTATAACGCCTCGAGTCTCAAAAACTGCCCCACTGAGAAGGGTTACACAGCTACCTGATGCTGTGGAGTAAACTGGGCCGAAACAGTGGCTTAAAGTGATGTTTATCTGTATCCCAGCATTCATGAGGCTTAGGCAGGAGGATGGAGGGTTCCAGGCTAGCCTGAGCTACATAATGAAACCCGTCGAGGTGACACTGACTCTTAACCGTGATCTCCAAAGGTTCAATTCCCAGCACCTCCACACCTCCACGGTGCTGGCACTTCAGTCCCAGGGAATCTGACGACCTCTTCTGGCCTCTGCAGATACTAGGTGCCCATGTGGTACACAGACATACACGTGGCCAAACACCTTATGCATAAAATCAAAGCTAAAAGGAAGAATGATTTGTCCTCCTGCTCCAAGTTTCGTGGTCATGATCACAGGCCTGAGGTAGAAACATTCCAAGGAGAACTTGTAGAGTAGTGATTGTTTATGGCGTCCAGGAAGCAGAAGCAGGAACATGGGAAGACCAGGACAAAATATTGCATCTCTGGTGACCTGCCACTTCTCACCATTCACCAGTGCCATCAGATGATGAATCCATCAAGCCGTCAATCCAAGGACGAGGACAGAGCTCTCATGACCAGGAACTTGTTTGCAAACCTAGACATCTCAATCCAGTCAGCCTCCCTGTACTCACACAGTGGCCTACAACCATCTATAACTCCAGTTCCAGGAGATCTGATGCCCTCTTCTGGCTTCTGTGGGTACTGCACACATGGGGTGCACATACTTCACACACAGACAAAATACTCAAACTTTTTAAAAATTTAAGAGGAGGCTGGAGAGATGGTTTACAGAGCCCTCGCTGTACTTGCCCATGAGACAGGTTTGGTTCCTAGCATTCCATAATGGCTCCCAGCTTGCTATAACTCAGACTCTGGCTTCGGCAGCCATTACATACCAATAGTACAGAGATATGCGTGCATGCAGAACACGCATACACATAAAAATAAACCATTATGAGAGACACCTGGGGGGAGAGGCAGGAGGCTTGCTTCACCCAGGGTATCATTCACCTGCGAGAGGACATGAAAGCGAGAGGACAGAGCTCAGACACAAGGCTTTCACTGGAGCAGAATGAGCAGCCAAGATAATGGCTTAGCAGGGTTTCCCAGCATCGAATGCTAGGGCTTGGGGGTTAAGGACCACAGAGACAAACACACCCGTGAACCAATGACAGCTGAGCAGGAACCCTGGTGATGTGCAAGGGGTACAGATGGCCAGGCTGACCTGATAAAACAGGCTTTAAGGAAAACTCAAGCACGGGATGCCCCTTTTTGTACACAGGTGACTACAGTCCTGGGGCTTTGATTTGCTTGTTCGTTCATTCAGATGGGGGTCTCATGTACCCCAGGCTGGGCCTAAAACCTCAAGGTGCAGCCAAGGATGGCCGTGAGCTTCTGATCCTTCTGCCTCCACGTCTACCACTGCCAGAGTTATCGGAATCAGACCCCAGGACTTCGGGGATTCTAAACAAAGAATTAACCAGAGCTACATACCTGGTTCCTTTGTTTTTCTAAGGACTTTTAAAACTAAAAGTATTTTTAATTGTGTGTGTTTGTGGTGACAGATGTAGACAGATGAAGCCAGAAGAGGGTGTCAGATCCCCTGGAACTAGAGTTACAAACATTTGTGAACTCCCTGATGTGGGAATTGAACTCAGGTCCTCTGGAAGACCAGTAACTGTTCTTAACCACTAAAGCATCTCTCCAGCTCCTCAACTCTTCTTCTATTTCAAGTCCACAGAAAATGTTCCTATTGTAAGCCTAAGACCAGCCTTTATAGTAGGGCAGCATCCTCCTGGGTGAGGGGCCCTGAAGCTGTTGAAACAGCCATTCTGACACCAGCCAACTGGTTTCCATGACAGCAAGCTTGTTGACTCAACTTTAACCCGCAACCTTGTAACACATCCCATTTCCTTTCTCCACATTAGAGTTTAAATCTGAAATGTCCCCCCCAGGCTCATGTGTTAAATGTATGTTCCACAGCAGGTAGCACTGTTGTGGGCTGTGGGATTTTTTTTCTAAAGAGATGGGGCCTGAACAACAGAAGTAGGTGGCTGGGGTTAGTCCTTTAAAGGTGGTAGTCCAGCCCCAGCTAATACACTCCTGTGTGCTCAAGTCCCATAATACACTCCTGTCCTCATATCCCATAATACACTCCTGTCCTCACATCCCATAATACACTCCTATCCTCACATCCCATAATACACTCCTATCCTCACATCCCATAAGACACTCCTGTCCTCACATCCCATAAGACACTGCTGTCCTCACATCCCATAATACACTCCTGTGTGCTTCCTGTGGCATACTGCTTCCTGATCTGCCAGGATGGGAAGGGCCCCTCCTATAAGCTCCCACCACCATGAACGCTGCCATGGTGGGACTAGAACCCTCTGAAACTGAGAGCCAAGAGAAATCCTTCCTCCCTTAAGTTGATCCTGTCAGGTACTTGGGGAAAGGCTTTACTTTCCTCCACAGCCCACAAAAGCAGCAGCCATACTCTGCATTTTGTTTATTGGCCATGTCCCTCCCGAGAATAAGTGGCACAAAGCAGATACTCTTCTGTCCACATGACTCAGTGCGCCCCACACCTGCACTTAGGGGCCCAGGAGTACCTGTAGAGTAAACAAGTAGCAGGAGTGGGGTGTAGCAGGCAGACCTTAATTAGTGACTCAGGTACCAGCTATTTTCCCAGCCAGAGGATCTATCTGTTCAGAAAATACCTCCCAAGGCTAGGGAGGTGACTCAGTGGGTAAAGTGCTTGTCTGGCAAGCTGGCGACCTGAGTTCAATCCCCAGAACCCATGTAAAACGATGAACATGTCCCTGGGGAAACTGGAGGGGTCCATGAGACTCATGGATGGCCAGCCTAGCCTTGGAAAGTTCCAGGTTGGGAGAGATCCTGGTCTAATCATAAGGTGGAGCTGGGTGTGATAAACACAGCTTTACTCCTAGAATTCTAGAGACTAAGGCAGGCAGACCTCTGTGAGTTCAAGGCCAGCCTGATCTACAAAGTGATAGCCCATCTCAATAAGGACAGCGCCTGAGGGACAATGACATTTTAACTGTCTTCCCCATGAGTGCCTGCACACACACACACACACACACACACACACACACACACACACACACACACACACACACACACCATGTTCTGGGTGGGACTGCCTTCAAGTGTGTTCCATTGGCTACTTGCTTCTTTGATGGTCAAGAAAACTTTCACAAGACCTCCACTCTTTAAAAAGGCAGAAAATAGACTTTATTCCAAAAGACCTTTCAAACACTGTTCTTTTTAAAAACAAGTATTTTCCCAGTTTCTAAGGCCGGCCCTTCAGCCAAGATTCCACAGCCCTCAGCCCACAATCATTTGGCCTTCAACTTCTTTCTTCAGGGGCTTCTGGGCTGCTCAGAGCCAGGGAGTTCCAAAGCTAGGATACTGCACGGCTCCCACTGGCCACTCCATGAAGAGTTCAAGCCAAGGCATTCTGGGCTCCTGGACTGTGTTCTTCTGGGGAACCTCTGGGGTGACAGCTGATCAGAGAGGCCCTCACTGAAGTCAGCTGGCTCTCTTGCTGAGCTGAGGCCCAAGTTTATCCTCTTGTGACAGGAGACTACAGGTTCTTCTGAGTGCCCTGTCATGTCTCTAAACTTTATTATCAAATGTGTCATGAGCAGTGAACTTTCCCTAAAAATAGTGTCTCAGACAAGACACATCCCCAGATGCTATCATGTGTTACCTGGAAAAGGAATCTGCCTGGGCACCCAAGGTCTTCATGCCCTGGTACTCCTCAGGAACATGCCAAGCCAACAGTAGCCATCCTGAGCCGAGTTCAGCAGGCAGGAGACTCAGCGGGGTAGGGCCTTGTCCACAGACTCCTCGTACAACATTCCCACTGAGGGCACAGAGCAGGCACCCTGCTCCACAGAGGCCCTGGATCTCTCCCTGTACCCTCGGAAACTCTGCTGGTGGCCACACCCTGCCTCTGCCAAGCCGAAGCTGTCCTTATAGCTACAGGCTGGGGCCAGCAGGAGATAGGCCCAGAGAGAGGTTCAGATGAACGACTTGGCTAGAGTCACCATGTGATCCACTCCACAAGCCACGTCCACAGGCTCACCCGGCATCGTCACCTGGAAAAGAAGCCCCGGACACAGTGAGGGAAAGGACAAGCAGACTCTGGAGCCTTGAGGGGTTGAGGGAGCACAATTCATACAACCTAGGCTAGCCTCCAATTAATTCCCTGTGTAGCTGAGGCTGACTGTGAACTTCTCATCCTCCTGCCTCTACCTCCCAGGGTTTACACACGTGTAGTACCACACTTGGTGGTCCTGAGAGACTCTCAGGCTGTTAGGCAAGCACACTACCAACTGAGCCTCACCTGCAGCCCCTCCTCTTAGTACGTTCTTTGCCTTCTGTGAGTGTGGCCGTATCCCCTGCAAACAGGATGCCCACACTAACCCACAGCTCACTAGTGTTAGGAACAGGCTACCCTAACTCCCCGCCCATCTCTAGTAGCAGCTCCCCGTACCAGCTCTAGTAGCCACCCCTAAAAAAGTGCCCTGGGAAGGACACAGATGTTCCTGGTACCACTGCCTGTGACCATGGCTTCCAGATTCCCTGCCTGAGGCTGAGTGTCCTGTAACCTTCACTGGGGCACACCAAGCACTTCCCAAGAGTGCAGGAAAGGCCCCTGCCTGGTGGAATACTGTGGGAACAGGGCCCCAGAGCTACACCGGGCCTTCAGAGGCTGGTCCCGTCAATCCTCATTATTTTGTTACTTAATTATTACAGTGTGTGTGTGTGTGTGTGTGTGTGTGTGTGTGTGTGTGTGTGTGTGGGCGGGCGCGCGCACACTCGCACACGTGCCTGCCTGCCAGAGGACAACCCTGAGGAGTTGGTCCCTCTCTCTAGCTTGTGGATATTGTACGTTAAATTGGGGAGTGTCAAGGGCCTCTACCCAGGAGGCCTCACAGACTCTTTTTTTTTTTTTTTTCCTTTTTTTTCCGGAGCTGGGGACCGAACCCAGGGCCTTGCACTTGCTAGGCAAGCGCTCTACCACTGAGGTAAATCCCCAGCCCCGCCTCACATACTCTTAAGGGTGGTTTTTGTTGTTTTCTTTTCTTGTTTTGTATGTGGTATATATGCAGAAATGTACTGTGTATGTGTGTGATTGTGTGTGGAATGTGGTGTGTATGGTATGCATGGAATGAGGTGTATGGTGAGTTTGTATGGTGTGTGTTGGCTCGTGTAGGTCAACCTGACACGAGCTCCAGTCATCAGAGAGGAGGGGCCTCAGTTGAAGAGATGCCTCTAAAGTACCCGGCTGTGGCAAAGCTGCAGGGTGTCTTCTTAGTTAGTGACTGACGGGGGAGGGCCACACTGTTATGAGTGGTGCGATCCCTGGGCTGAGCGCTCGCGCTCTCGCGAGCTCGCTCTCTCCTCTCTCTCTCTCTCTCTCTCTCTCTCTCACACACACACACACACAGCAAGCCAAGGAAGCCATGAGGCACAAGCCAGTAAGCAGCGCCCTCCATGGCCTCTGCATCAGCTCCTGCCCCCAGGTTCCTGCCCTGCTTGAGTTCCTGTCCTGACTTCTTAGATGATGAATGGCGATGTGGAAGTGTAAGCCAATCAAACCCTTTCGTCCCCAAGGTATTTTGTTCATGGTATTTTATCACAGCAATGGTGACCTTAACTAAGACAGTGCATGTGGAATGTAGTGTGTGTGGTGTATGTATAGTGTTCTGTGTGTCTATGTGTGTGTGGAGGGTATGTATGTGTCATATATATAGAATGTAGTATGTGTATGTCTGTGCAGTACTGTGGGAGTTATACAGTGTGTTATCTATGTGTGTATGTAATGTGTGTGCGTGTGTGTGTGGTATATGTAATGTTTACAGAAATGGCATGTGGTATGTACATGTGTTGTGTGCTGTACAGGGCGTTTGTGTTGAATGAGGCGTGTGTGAGTATGGGAACCAGTGGTTGGTGTCAAGCATCTTCCTCTAGCATCCTCCACTGTTTTTTGAGACAAGGTCTCTCACTGGACCCAGAGACTGATTTCTGCTGGACTGGCCAGGCAGCAAGAACCGGAGGTCTGGCTGCTTGCACTCCTGTGAGCTCTGGGTTATAGACTGCACCACCGACAAGAGCTTTTCACGTGCTGCTGGGGGAACCGAACTCCTGCTTACACAACAAGCTCTTTACCCATGAGCTACCTCAGCCCCTTTTCTGGTTTGTTTGCTCCAGAGACAGGATGTCGCTATGTAACCTTGGCTGGTCTCTGCCTCCTGAGTGCTGGGATTAAAGGTGTGTTAGCTCTTCAGACAGGCTCTCACTACATGGCATGGGCTAGCCTGCGACTTGCAGCATTCTCCTGCCTCAGCTTCCTGAGAGCTGAGGTACACAGCACCATGCTCACTTTCTCTTTTTTATCACTGTTCCTATTATCCTGAATAAGCAATGCTATACTATAAAAGGACACTCAGTGAAACACGACAACCATGGCTGGGGATGGAGCTCCGCGGACAGAGTGCTTCCCTGGCATGCACGAGGCCCAGGGTGCAATCTCCAGCCTTAGAGATCAGGCTCGTGTGGCTCGTGCCTCTCACCCTATCAGGTGATGGTAGGGATGGGGGCGGGGGAAGGAGGTGGAAATAGAAGGACCAGAAGTTCCTCAGCCACACAGTGAGTTTGAGGCTAGCCTGGGCTACCTGACTCCCTATCAAAATAAATAAATAACCAGGTGTTAAGAGCCTCTTAATAACCCCATCGCACTATGCCCTGCACCCAACTGAGAACCTACTTAAATCACATCTTTTGCCCTCACAGGCTCTCAAGGCAGAAGGGCACATGCCAGCCCCGTGCCTCCCTAGGCACACCCTGCATGACTTTGCCTTCAGAACTGCACCCAGCTGTGGATTCGGGATCAGCCAGGACCCTACTATTCAATCGCCCTTCCCTGCCGGGGCTGCAGAGAAGCTGTGGCTGCCTGGGTAACTTCCCGAGGTTAGGACGAAATGAATGCCTGTGACAGGTGGCCTGGCCTAAAAGCACCGAAGTGGCAGAAGTGGCAGGTGCTGACCGTGGGGCTTCAACTCCATTAGGGGTCGCTGGCAACAGCAAATGAAGGCAGGAACCACGCCACACTGTCTCGCTGCCTCCCCAAACAAAGACGCCTTGGCAAAAGCTGCCACACAGACCACTCAGCAAATAGAAGCGGCCCCAGGTGACAGAGGTAGCGTGGGGCTGCAGACGATGCCTCAGGCCGGGCCCCAGAACAGCAGTGACCAGCTGCCCCATGGTGACCTGGCCAGGTGGGCTCTTAGCAACCTCCAGGGCCGCCTGAGATCATCTATTTACCTTCCCTTGCCTTGTCGACCATCTGCAGCCAGCCACTGCACTTACGCACCTAGGTGCTGTTCCCCAGATGCTCTGGCCATTAGCGCCCGCAGCACAGGAAGCTGTTTGGTTTGCGCTGGCCAGGACCTACAGTCAGCAAGGACCTCTGGCGACAGAGTGGCTCCTGAGACTCCAGTGCCCCCTGGTGTGGGTCTCTTTCAGGTCTCCGAAATGACTCCACAATAAGCCTGTCCCTGTCATGTGAGGATGTTGGTCTCTGGGTCTCATGTAGCCCAGGCTGGCCTCAAAACTCCCTTTGTATATGAGGATGACAATCCTGCCTCCACCTCTTGCTCCCAATTCTTGAGATTTCAGGTGCCTCATGACATCCGGTTTATACGGCGCTAGGGGTCTAATCCAGGGCTTCTCTCACAGTAAGGAGAGAGAATGAACGAATCTCACTATTAACCCATGTTGACCTGATCCTCCTGCCTCAGCCTTCCAAGTGGCTAAGACTGCAGGTGTGCACCACCATGCACAACAGTGAAATGGCGGTGGGGGTGCATCTAACTACTGGAAAATGGCAGGCGTCTGTAGGTGTGGGGCCTAGGCGATGCCTTAGACTTTCCACTGTTGTGCTCATGACCATAAGCAACTTGGGGAGGAAAGGGTTTGCTTGGCTAAGGCTTCCATGGCACGGTCCATGGCTGAGGGAAGCAGGCAAGGCAGGAGCTGGTGCAGAGGCTGTGGAGGATGTTGCTTCCTGGCTTGCACCTCATGGCCTGCTCACCCTGCCCGCCTCTGGTCCTCATGCTGACTCCACATATGGACCACCAGCCCAGGAGTGGCCTCGCCCACAGCGGGCTGGGCTCTCCCACATCAATCACTAACTTAGGAAATGCCCTACAGGTCTGCCCAACTATCTTGTGAGGCAGTTTCTCAACCGAGGTTCCCTCCTCTGTCCATCCAGCACGGACATGCCTTTGAAGGTAATCATGGGACCCCAACCCTTTCCTGTCCCTCTAATTTCCAGACTTGGCGAGTTGAGCAGCTTTAAGGTCACATGTCCCCTGCTATGTTGTACTGCCCGGCCTGAGGCTCAGAGCACTGAGGACACCTGACTCCAGCTAAAACTTCTAAAATCAGGAACCAAATAAAACATCGTCTGTGTTTAATTGGATGACCCCAGGTATTTTGTTACAAGAATGAGAAACTAATTAACCTGCCAAGCCCTCCCCTTCATCCAATCAGAAGTTGACTCATTGACTGGTAGGAGCCCTTGGGGCTCACCAAATGTGCAAGAGGATGGGCGACCCCGGTGCTGCCAACACAGTAGTCCCTAGGGGTGCCAGGCTCATCCCCAACAGGAAAGCATGACAGGAAGCACATGGCCAGCAGAGACACTCCTCTGGCTGTGAGAATGGGGGCATCAGGCTCTAGATGGTTAATTTTGATTATCAGTATAGCAGGCTTTAGAATCACCTAGGAGACACACCTCCTAGGTGGGTTTGAGGTGAGAAGACCCAGTGGGGTGGGGTTCCAGACTGAACGAGCAGGAGAGAACAATCTGAGCACCGGCATCCGTCTCTGCTTCCTGACTCTGGATGCCGTGTGAGCAGCCGCCTCACGCTCCTGCCACCGTGCCTTCCCTGCCATGATGGACTGCATCCCCTCAAACTGTGAGCCAAAATAAACCATTCCTCCCTTAAGCTGCTTTTGTCAATGAAACAAGGAAAGAAAGTAATCCGCCCACAACACTCACAGGTAGGGGCAGGTCTGTGAAGTGCTTGATATTACAAGGCTCAGCTGTGTCCACCATTTTCCAAGCCTGTGCTCAGAAAGAAAAGAGGACAAGAAGGAGAGGGAGGGGAAGGGTTTGAGAGGGTGCTGGCTCCAGACATCTACAGCCTGGGGAGGCACAGAGGCAAGACCACTGTGGGAGCATCTCCCATACACAACCTCTTTCTCTAAAAGAAGTCTCCAGCCAGGAGTGGTGACACAGGCCTTTAATCTGAGCACTCGACAGGGAGAGGCAGGTGGATCTCTGCGAGTCTGAGCTCAACCTGGTCTACATAGCAAATTGTAGATCGGCCAGGGCTACACAGGGAGACCTTGTCTCAGAAACAGACAGACAGGCAGATGGACAGACAGACAGAGAGTCTGCTTTCAGCTTAGACTCCAGCCTCCACGTGCAGCTTTTAATAAAAGAGAGAGGTGCTAGGTCGGTAAGGGCACTTGCTGCTTGGCTGGCTGAGCTGAGTTCAATTCCTAGAGCCCACTTAAGGATGGGAGGAGAGAATCAACTACACAAAGTGTCTCTGACCTCCACACATGCACCACAGTACACATGTCACTGCCCAGGACCCACACATAATAAGTAAAGAGATTCCTAAGAGCTGAGGTGGCACATGTCTTTAATCCTAGCACTCATGAGGCAGAAGTGAGCCAATGTCTTATGAGTTCGAGGCCAGCCTGGTCTACGGAGCAAGTTCCAGGGTAGCCAGGGTAACATAGAGAAACCCTGTCTCAAACAAAGAGAGGCAGGTGGGGGGGTCCATAAGAAACCCTATCCCACAGGAGGGAGGCAGTGGATCCTCACAAGTAAGTCTTTATTCTAGTCAACGTTATGTGTGTTTTCAATTTTTCTAAGTGATTTTAAGAAAGGTCTCTCATAAGTCTGGGGATGTGGTTTAGTTGGTCGAGTGCTTGTCTCGCACACCTAAGGCCCTGGGTTTGAATCCCAGCTCCACAGAAAACAAGCAGGCATGGTGGAAGCTGCGCCCAGGAACAGCGGCACGAAAGTGCATCCGCGAGCCAGTGCCAGGCCAGGAATCGCTGGCCCCACACAGTGGGCACCTGCCAGTGCTCTGAGGCTGGTGGGATGTTTCACAGTGGAAAGAGAGCAGCTGGGCTCCAGCAGGCCCGCAACGGACACAGACCCAATGCACAAGACTCTGAGCTCCACTCTTAGCACACTCAAAGCACCTTAAAAACCAAGCTGAGGCCAGGCAGTGGAGGTACACGACGCCTTTGCCTTTAATCCCAGCCCTCGAGAGGCAGAGGCAGGTGGATCTCTGTGAGTTCAAGGCCAGCCTGGTCTAAACAAAAATCAAAAACAAAAAACCAAAGCAATCAAACAAACAACCAAGAAGCTGGTTGAGGCAGGCGAGTCTCTACAAGTTTAAGATTAGCTGGGCTACAGAGCAAGCTCCATGCCAGGTAGGGCCACACAGGAGCCCTTGTCTTGAGTACACAATGGCTCCACTTCAACAAGCACTCCTCCGCCCCACCTGCATGAGCTCAGCTGGCTTGCCTCACTGTGTTTACCACAGCAAGAGAGCAAGAGAGCAAAGGCTTGTCTTTATTTTTAGGGGGTGAGCTTGGTGGTAGAGCCAGGCCCTGGGTTTGGTCTTAAGCTCCAGGGGAAAAAAAAGAGGGATGGGGTTTGGGGGGAGAGAAAACATAAAAATACCAAAGTAATCACAGTACCTAAGAATTTTGTTTCTTTGTGCGTGTGCGTCTGTGTGCACACATGTGTGTGCCTCTGTGTGTGTGTCTGCGTGTGTCTGAGTCATGTGAGTACAGTAACTACAGACATGAAGAGGGAGTAGGATGCCCAGAGCTGGATTACAGGTAGGTATGAGCCATCTGGTATAGGTGCTGGGAACCCCCCCACCCCCAAGGCCCTCTGGGGGAACAGAGAGCGCCCTTGCCCGCTGAGCCACCTCTCTTTTCTTAGGGGGTCTGTTCATGCTGTGCTTCCTAGTGTTTACTACGCAGCTCTTTAAGCCGTTCTGAGAAGAACTTAGCGCTTCTTGTACTTTCTCTTTTTACACTGGGTTTCATGCGGCCCAGGCTAGCCTCAAACTTGCCATTGTAGTCAAGAATGACCTTGAACTTCTGATTCTTCTGCCTCCACCACTCTAGTGCTGGGATCAAAGGTAGAGGCCACCCCCCAGCGTGTTATGAGGTACTGGGGACGGAGCCCAAGGATTCATGCATGCTTGGGTGCAGAGCCACATCTCGGGCCCACCGGGTAGCTTCCTCCAGGGACTGAGTAGGCCACTCCACATAACCTTGCGTCAGCAGGCGCCTGGGGTGCACTGATGCACAGAGAGCAGAAGGGCCTGGAGGCCTGCACATGGGGCTGGTGCTACACCAGCTCCTGCCCATCACCCCCTCAAATTTCCCCCGAGCCCACCCCAGACTGTGGCACAGATGCCGGAGGCCCTGTCCCAGATTTCCTTTTGCTCCCCAAAGCCAACCATCTTGGGGCATCCTCCACAACCCACCCCTGCGTGGTCTTACCCTCCATGGGAAGTACTGGTCTTCCAGGCGTCCAATGCCTAGGCACCCTCGGATGTTCTTGCCCCACACAAACAGCTCGCCCTTGTCTGCAAAGGAAGGAAAATGGCTTGGTTGGAGCTACACAAGGAGCAGGCCATCAAGAGGACAGAGCCTACTGCTCAACTCAGCCTCGGAACTACCGCTTCTCAGAAAAAGGCACCTAAAGGATGTCCCATCCCCAGACCAAGTCCCGGGCCAGGATTTCTGACAGCCAGCCTGGGGAAGACTAGCCTTTCTGTGGAGCAGGTCTAGGGCTCCTGTGCACAGCCCACTCTGCTCACCTTGAGGGCCTGCTACCACCCACAGCTTCATCTGACCCAGCTCTGCCCTTCCTCACTGACAGTGAGGCGAGACGACCACTTCTATGTGGGTTTCAGTGTGTGGGTGTGTTCTGTGAGGAGGCGCAGAACAACTGGGTTCCTAACCATGCGTCTGTCTGTGTGCTAGGCACTGGAGACAGGCCAGCAACTAAACAAACATGCTTCCTGTCCTCATGAACTTGACCTTGTACAAGAGCCAGAAATGAACAAATGATCGCACCTTGGAGAAAGTGACCCGCTACCCTCACTTTTGGCAAAATCTAGGCAGCCATTCCTCGACTAAGCTACACTCCAGCCCCTCACTGGGGGATTCTAGGCAGAGGCTCTACCACTGAGCCATGCCCCAGCCCTCACTGGGGGACTCTAGATAGGGGCTCTATCACTGAGCCACGCCCCCAGCCCCTCACTGGGGGATTCTAGGCAGGGGCTCTACCACTGAGCCACGCCCCCAGCCCCTCACAGGGGGATTCTAGGCAGGTGCTCTACCACTGAGCCACGTTTTGAGTCCGAAAATAAAAAGACCTTTTTTCTTTTTTAGTTTTAGAGAGATGCTCATTGCAGACTCACAATGTGGAGCTTAGAGAGTGAAAAGGAGCCATGCCATTTGAGTGGCACAGAGGTCAGTTATGTGGCAGACTAAAAGTACCCAAAAAGGCAAATTTAGGCTCTCGTGTCAAGAAAAGGAAAAAGGTATGCCTTTCCCCAAGACACTGAAGCAGTAGAACATGTGGAAGGCCAGGTCCAGGTGCCTGTAGCAACTTGGCATTTCATGGCTCTACAACCTGTCCATCCCTCTACAGCCAAAGCCAGCCATGGCTGTGGTCATCCCTCCCCAGCACACTGGAGGGTGTATGAGGTGGGCCGCTTGCCACCCACACACTCACTTCTGTATCACTCGTCCGTGCACAGCCCAAACCTCTCCTGGTTTTCACCAGCACGCTACCAAACCCTTCTCCCCACCCAATTCCCAAACAGGTGCCTCCTGTGCGATCACACTGCCGCATAAGCCTGGCCACAAACCAAAGAACCCAACCAAAGTGGAGCATAAAAGAAGGTATGTATACGCTGTATGACACAAACTGAACTACCTCTGCCATGGCCTCCTTCTTTCCTTATCCTGTGAAGACATACGCCTATGGATGGATGGGTGGGTGGATGGTGGATGGTGGATGGATGGATGGATGGATGAATGGATGGATAGATGATAGATATGATGGATGGATGATGGATGGATGGATAGGTAGGTGAATGGATGATGGGTGGATGATGGATGGATGGATGATGGAGGATGGATGGATAGATGGATGGATAGGTGGATGATGGATGGATGAATGGATGGGTGGATGGATGGGTGGATAGTGGATGGATGAATGGATGATAGGTGGATGATGGATGATAGATGGATGATGGAGGATGGATGGATGGATAGGTGGATGGATGGATGGATGGATGGATGGATGGATGGATGGATGGATGATGAATAATGGATTGATGGACATAAATGGATAGATGGTAGACCAGAGGGAAGGACAGACAGAAAGATGAGTGGGTGAATGGATGGATGGGTATATGGATGTTGTTTGATGACAGAAGCTAAGAGCTACCCCAATTTAAGAAGGAACAGATTTTGACATGCTGTCCAGCCAGTAACTTACTGGTGAGTGCGGCAAAGTGGCTAAGCCCACTTCGGATCTGGGAAACCTTGACTTCAGGGTTGAACTCTGTCAAACCAAAGAGTGTAGGTGGGATCATTTCTGGAAGCGCCGTTTCCGAGAGGTTTGGTCCTTTCCCAAGAATTCCATAGCCCCAGACGAAAACATGTCCTTCTTCTGTGTTAGAACAAAAACAGTGGTTGTGAGTCAAGCCAAGCAGAGCCCTCCCTTGCCATGGAAACTACAGGGGCTGGGGCGGGGTCAGGTAGTAGAATGCAGCCCAGTGTGCATGAAGCCCTTGGTCCTGTCCCCAGACGCAGAAACCAGCATGGCGGAGCGTGCCTGTGATCCCTGACACAGAAACCAGCATGGCGGAGCATCCCTGTGATCCCTGAACTCGGGAGGTGAAGGCATCAAGCTCACCTTGGGATACTGAGACCCACTGTGCTGGAGAGTGAAAATGATCCTCTCCCTGACTTGCCTGGGGAGCCTGACTAGGAAGGAAGCCCAGCAGAAACAACCCACTTCTCAAGGGTAATGGGGAGAGTCTCCATAAAACCCACTGGGTACGTAGAAACGTGGACACTTTCCCCAGTGACAGCTCCAAATTTCACACTGATCAGAGAACCATGCCAGACACAAGCCATCCCGACCAAATTCTTTCTTTTTTAAAAAAGATTTATTTATTTGTTTTATGTAAGTATGATGTCTTTATCTTACAACACACCAGAAGAGGCCATCAGATCCCATTACAGATGGTTGTGAGCCACCATGTGGTTGCTGGGAATTGAATTCTGGACCTTTGGAAGAGCAGTCAGTGCTCTTAACCACTTGAGCCATCTCTCCAGCCTCCGACCAGATTCATGAAACTCTTAGATATGCTTTTTAACTTGCTTTTGGGGGAGCAGAAGTTTGGGGGTTTGTTTTGTTGTTTTTTTGTTTTTGGTTTTGTTTTGTCTTGTTCTTTAAGACTCATTTTATGTGTGAGTCTTTTGCTCAAATGTCTAAATGTGCATCATGTAAGTGCCTGATGCCTGAGCGGGTGAAAAGAGGGTATCGAATTCCCCGGATTAGAGTTATGGATGGTTGTGAACTGCCATGCAGGTGCTGGGAATGGAACCTGGGTCTTCTACAGAACAAGAGCGCTTAACCACTGGACTCTCCCTCTCTCTCTCAAATTCCAGGTATTTTGTAGTAAGACGGCCTTGCTATGCAGCCCACACTGGGCAGGAATTTATAATCCTCTCCCTCAGCCTCCTGAGGGCTGCAGATCACCCTCCACCATTACTCGCTTGAGGGCTGCAGCTCACCCTCCACCATTACTCACTTGCTTCTGGTTTCTGGCACAGCTTTGGATGCTCTCTGGCTCTTCTGGTACCAGTGATTTACCACTGAGCCCCTCTGCAGCCCTGGCTACACAAGTGCAGCCCTGCTGCTGGGGTGGGGCCCAGTAACAGCAGATTTCACATGTGAGCACCTGGGCATGTGGCTCGGGGCAGAGCATCTGCCTAGACTCCCCGAGTGTGCATAGGGCTGGGTCTGATCCCCAGCTCTGGGATAGACATGTGCTATAAAATGACTGAGCCCCCTGGCTGTCTATACACCTATATCAGGAGCTACACACCTATATCGGGAGCTATGGACCTGTTGGGAGGATCACCCTACACTAATGAATGGTCCCACAGCTGCACTCCCTCTTCAGGCCGCCATCTACAGTCTCTGAAGCAAACTGTCCCCTTCCCTCTCCGATCTGCCCAGTACTTCCCAAGGAGCTGCCAAGAAGTGGCTCTCACCATTCAGTATAGCACAGCCTGTGCCACCACAAGCCACCTGCTTCACCTTGCCTACTCCGGAGAAAGGCAGGCACCGAGGGACATTCACCTGCACCAAAGACAAGGGTGGGCACGGTTAGGACGACAAACCAGCCAGAAGCAGAAAGCCCTTGGCTAGGTCCCAGCTCACTTACTGACCTCACAGTGGTCTCCCCAGCATCTGCCACTCACTGAGCTTCCTAGGCAAGAGCTTGGGACACAGAAGGGAGCCTGAGAGCCCCTTCTCTGGGAGGCAGATGATAATCCGACTCAGCACCATGTATCTGTGCTAGACCAAGGTGTAGAGAAGAGGCTGACCAGGCATGGGGAGGAAGGATTACTTTTCCTAAGCTCTGAGGGGTAAGTAGAGGCAGCTAGGCAACGGAAGAAGGGAGCATCCTCCAGAGGGAAGAGATATAACAAGGGAACAGGACAATTACAGCTGTAGGAGGTTTGTTGGTGCAGGCCTTTCATCCCAGCACAGGAAGCAGAGGCAGGTGGATCTCTGTGAATTTGAGTCCCAGGCCAGCCAGTGTTATGAATTAAGGGCCTGCCCTTTAAGAGAAAGAGACGGGAGGCGGATGGCGGGTGGCGGGTGGCAGGTGGCGGGTGGTGGGTGGGAGAGGATGTAAGCATGGTGGCACACTTTTAAGCCCTGCACTCAGGATGCAGAGGCAGGCAGATTTCTGTGAGTTCAAGGCCAACCTGATCTACATAACAAGTTCTAGACCCATTAAGGATACATAGTGAGACCGAGACTATCTCAAAAGACAAGAAAAAAAGGGGAAAAATGTTCTTTAAGAGTACTGTTTCTTTTTCAGATCACCCACGTTCAGTTTCCAGAACCTACTTCTGGCAGCTCACGACCAACGGTAACTTAGCTCCAGGACTCTAACACTGTCGTGTAACTAGCTCCAGGACTCTAACACTGTCGTGTAACTAGCTCCAGGACTCTAACACTGTCGTGTAACTAGCTCCAGGACTCTAACACTGTCGTGTAACTAGCTCCAGGACTCTAACACTGTCGTGTAACTAGCTCCAGGACTCTAACACTGTCGTGTAACTAGCTCCAGGACTCTAACACTGTCGTGTAACTAGCTCCAGGACTCTAACGCTCTCTTCCAGCCTCGGAGGAAGGAGTGAGGGCACCTACACTCACATGCACAGACCCACACAGACACAGCACAAACACAGAAGTCCTTAAACAAAGACAAAACAAACAAACAAACAAAGCAGGGAAGCCAGGTCAGCCAGGGTACTGAACCACTGCATGAACATAGTCCTTGTTATGACTGAATCTGAAATGGCCCCAGAGGCTCATGTGTTATGTTGAGGGTGTTCTGTTGGCTGGTTTTAGGTTTTGGTTTGTTTGTTTTGGGACAGGAGCTCTCTATATGGCTTTAGCTGTCCTAAAACTCAACCTGGAGACCAGGCTGGCCTTGAACTCAAAAATCCTGGTCATCTCTGCCTCCCACGTGCTGACAGTAAAGCCTACACCACCACATCCCTGGCTCAGCTCATGTTTTGAAACTTATTTCCCCAGCTTGTTCTGTGCAGGAATGCAGTTCAAGAATGGAGCCCTGCGAGGAGAACTCTGAGCACTAGGGAGAAAACGCCAAGAAAACAAGAGTCTTGTGACGTCAGCTTCTTCAAAACACTCTGTTTTGGAAAGTGTTGGCGAGCCCCTCCTAGGTGTAGCGAGTAGGAATGAATGTACTTCAGCTGTTGAAACTCATGTGTCTCTAGGAAATCATGTTTGTGCCCGGAGCAGCCTGTCCTTGTGACTGTACACTTCACTCAGGTGACTCGTCCTTACCCTGAGTAAACTGTGTGATGCTCTGGATAAAGTTGGCTACTGCACAAGACTTTCTCCAACTGCTTTCCCGTTCCATTCACCTAGACTATCCCCCTGACTAGAGTGGTAAGCAGTGGTGCTACTTTGAGGGCTGGGAACTCTTAGGAGATGGAACCTGGCTGGGAGAAGTGGGTCAGTAGGGGCTTGCCTTTGAAGGTTACAGCCTGACCTCTGGGTGTGGTGGCTCGAACTTGTAATCTCGCTATTCTGGAGGCTGAGTAAGGATGACTGACTTGAGTCCTCACCTACCCTGAGCTACAAAGTGAGACCCTGTCTCAGATAGATAGATAGATGGATGGATAGATAGATAGATAGATAGATAGATAGATAGATAGATAGATAGATAGATAGATAGATAGATAGATAGATGGGTGGATGGATGGATGGATGGATGGATGGATGGATGGATGGATGGATGGATGGATGGACGGATATAAATGATAGATGGATGGATAGATATAGATGATAGATGAATAGATAGATATGGTGGATGGACGGACAGACAGACAGAGATGATGGGTGGATGGACAGATAGATGGACGGTCAGACACACAAACAGGGCTGGTGAGGTTGTTCATCAGGTAAGCCTGTTTGCTGACAAGCTTGACTGAGAATTCCAGGAACCAACATGGTACAAGGACAGAACTAACTTCTAAGCTGTCCTCTGACCACACACACTAAACAAACAAGTGTAAAAAGTTAAAATAAGATGGGTGTGAGTATGCACATCTTTGATCCCAGCAGAAGCAGGAAGACTCTGTGAGCTCAAGACCAACCCAGTCTATATGGCAAGTTCTAGAACAGCCAGGGCTACACAGTGAGAGATCCTATCTTGCAACAACAAAATAAGAAATCAAAATTGTGGGCTGGAGAGATGGCTCAGTGGTTAAGAACATTGCCTGCTCTTCCAGAGGTCCTGAGTTCAATTCCCAGCAACTACATGGTGGCTCATAACCATCCGTAATGAGATCTGATGCCCTCTTCTAGTGTGTCTGAAGACAGCTACAGTGTACTTAATATAATATAATAAATACATCAAAAAAAATCAAAATTATATTGGCCACTTCCACAGTGGCTTCCAGAGAGCTAGGCCTCCTGCTATCTACACCAATGTGTGATCTTGGGTTAACCCTGGTCACTTGCTTCCACTGAACAGAATTCCAGAAGCGTGGGACCTGTCATTTCCAAGGACAAATGATACAACACTGGGTCCAGCCTTCCTTGCCTTCTCTGGCTGTCTCACCTGCTGCTCTAATGGAGCCAGTTGCCACATTGTTCAACCCACCCTGCCCCCAATGGAGTAGCCACACGGCAAGGAACTAAGCCTGCTCGGCCAGCAGCTAGCAAATGGCCAACCCCAGCAAGACCCCAGGGCCTCGGTCCAGCATCCTGACAACCACTGGCAGAGTAAGGCTGGAGGTAGCTCTTTTCCAGTGAAAAGGCCACAATGAGTACAGCCTTAACAGCCTAGGGGCGAGAACCTTGCTGTGCTCCTGCTGGCTCATGACCCATCATTACATGGAAATGCAGGTTAAGTGGTGGGAACACAGCTCAGGTACAGCACATGGCCTAGTATATTCTTGGTGGTACCACTCCAGTATCACAAAAACAAAAACAGGCCAGGGCAGGGAAATGGGACCAGAGATGTGACAATGGAAGCCATTAGTGACTCTGGGGGATGACAAAAAGTGCTCTGGGAGCTTGACAGAGAAAGCCTTTGGGGGAGGGGATGGCTGTTTGTTTGTTTATGTTTTATTTTTTTTCTTTTTCTTTTTTTTTAAAGATTTATTTATTATTATATATAAGTACATTGTAGCTGTCTTCAGACACACCAGAAGAGAGCATCATCTTATTATAGATGGTTGTGAGCCACCATGTGGTTGCTGGGATTTGAACTCAGGACGTCAGGAAGAGCAGTCAGTGCTCTTAACCACTGAGCCATCTCTCCAGCCCTGTTTTATTTTTTCAAGACAGGGTTTTTCTGTGTAGCCCTGGCTATCCTGGAACTCACTCTGTAGACCAGGCTGGCCTCTCAAACTCAGAGACCCACCTGCTTCTGCCTGCTGAGTGCTGGGATTAAAGGCGTGTGCCACCACAACCAGGCTATGTTTAATTTTTATTTAATTTATGTATCTACTTATTATATGCATATGTACACACGTATACACATGTACATGCACACATGACACAGAGCACAGTGGAGGTCAAGGGACAACTTTCGAGAGTCAGACCTCTCTTTTCACTGAAGATCAAACTCAGGTTGTTAGGCCTGGTGGCAAGCGCCTCTATCTGCTGAGCCATGTCTCCGGCCTGCAACTTCTGTGAATGAATCAAAACCTACTAAACTACACACACTTCCTGTTGGTGAATAACAATGGTTAGTTTATACTTTCATTAGTAAAAAACTTGGCCATTAGCAAGTAACATCAGTGATGCATAGAAAGGTATCAGTAGGGGTTGGGGATTTAGCTCAGTGGTAGAGCGCTTGCCTAGCAAGCGCAAGGCCCTGGGTTCGGTCCCCAGCTCCGAAAAAAAAGAAAAGAAAAAAAAAAGGTATCAGTTATGGACTGGGAACATGGCTTGCTGTGCACGTATGAGGACCAGAGTTCTAGCCCATCTACAGAACCCTGGCACACAGAAGGCTGGGTGTGAGGGTGTGTGTGCTCCTGTAACCCAAGCACTGGGAAGGTGGAGACAGGCGGGTCCCAGGAACTGGCTGCCAGCCAACCTCATCTATTGAGTGAGCCCCAGGTCCCAGTGAGGGACCCTGTCTCAAAAATAAGGTGGATGGCTCCTGAGGTATGACAACCCAAGTATGTCCTCTGGCACACACACACACACACACACACACACACACACACACACACACACACACACACCAAAAAAAAGATAGGAGTTATAAAACATTCTCTCCTTTTTGTTTATGTTTAAACAGTCAGGGCAGGGCAGCACACACCTGGAACCCCCGCCTTGGGGACTGACCAGAAACCAAAGGCTAGCTCGGCTATGGCTCTTAGGTTTGAGCTGCGTGCTCTGGAGCCTACAGTCTTCTTTTGACTTGTTGAGACAGGGTCTCATGTAGCCCAGGCTGGCCTCCAACTTACTACGTAGCCAAGATGACTCAGCTCAGGATCCCCTTGCCTCCACCTCCTGACTGCTGGGACTACAGGTGATCGTCTCCACATCCAGCGACTTCCAACTTGTCACCAAGCCTGAGTATACTCATGCCACACCGAGGCAGAGGCACTCTGACACTGTGGGCACATGCATAACTGCCTCATATCCAGATCCCTCCCCTGTTAGGAAAGGTGGGCGCACTGTCTTAGCTGGAGGTGCCGGACTTCCTTGTGATGGCTGCACTCAGGAGGAGGAGGAGGAGGAGGAGGAGGAGGAGGAGGAGGAGGAGGAGGAGGAGGAAGAAGAGGAGGAGGAAGAGGAGGAGGAAGAGGAGGAGGAGGAAGAGGAGGAGAAGGAGGACTACATGTTAGGGCCAGCCAGATCTGTACAGCAAAACTCTGTCCACACCAGGCAGTGGTGGAGCACACCTTTCATCTCAGTGCTTGGGAGGCAGAGGCAGGAGGATCTTGGAGTTTGAGGCCAGCCTGGTCTAAAGAGTGAGTTCCAGGACAGCCAGGGCTACACAGAGAAACCCTGTTTCCAAAGAAACAAATAAACAAACAAAAACTGTCTCAAGCGCACATACACTGGCTGGGGAAATGGCTAGGTGGTTAAGTGCTTACCTGCAGGCTAACGACTGAAGACTGGATCCCCAGACTCACATAAATGCCAGGTAAGCTGCCTGTGACTCCAGCCTCTGAAGGCCAATATAAGGGATAGATACTCAGAGCGAGCTGGCCAGCAAGACAAGCCATATTGACAAACTCTGGGTTTGATTAAGAGTCCCTGCCTTGGAACTGGAGAGATGGCTCAGAGGTTAAGAGCACTGACTGCTCTTCCAGAGGTCCTGAGTTCAATTCCCAGCAACCACATGGTGGCTCACAACCATCTACAATGAGATCTGATGCCCTCTTCTGGTGTGTCTGAAGACAGCTACAGTGTACTCATATAAACAAACAAATAAATCTTAAAAACAGAAGAGTCCCTCCTGCCTCAATCAACAATGATGGACTAATAATCAAGGATAGTTCCCAACATCAACCACAGGCCTCCACGTGCACATCTGTGCACACACAAAACACGCATGCATAACACACACACACACACACACACACACACACACACACACAAATGAAAAGCATACAAAATTAAAACACCGCCTTAAACCAGGGCCAGCTAGAGTCACCTGGGCTTTCCATCTTCTTTTGGGGCTGGAAGGAGACAACAGAGCAGAGGCAGACCGTGCAACACCAGGCTACACCTGACGCGCACCTCTCCGTTGAGCCTCAGCTCCTGTGCCTACGCACCTGTGTGGAGTCTGTGACCGAGGCCAGCTGCAGGTACTCAGAATTTCCCCAGCCAAAGACACCTCCATCGGCCGACAAAGCCAAGCAGCAGTCACCGTAGGTAGCAACCTGGACAACAGTCACCCCGGCAAGGTCTCCGCCCAGCTTGCTGGGTGTGCTGGTGATGTTGTAGTGACCCAGGCCTAGGACGGTAGGAAACACTGCAGTAACTCACAGACACAGAGACTTAAGGAAGGACAAGCTCATAGGTGGCACTTTGCCCCAGAGAAGACAAACTGAACCATAGTTGGCATATTTTAACACCCTAGAAATTTCTACATCTAAATCAAGTTGACTGAGGATGAGAGATCATAAGTTCCAGGATAGCCTGGGCTACATAGTGAGCCCTAAGCCAGCTTGGTCTATACTGTAGTTCCAGAGCAGCCTTAGAAACAGACCTTCAACATGTGTTGGTACACACATTTAATCACAACACTCAGGAGGCCTCTGTGAATTCAAGGCCAACCTGGTCTACACAGCCAGTTCTGGGACAAGCAAAACTAAATAGAAAGACCCTGTGTCAAAAGTGAAAGGAAGGAAAGATGGAGAGTAGATCCTCAAACAAAATCCCCAAAAGTCAACTTAGAAAATTCTGGAAGATAAAATAACACCATACTGGGGCTAGAGAGATGGCTCAGAGGTTAAGAGCACTGACTGCTCTTGCAGAGGTCCTGAGTTCAATTCCCAGCAACCACATGGTGGCTCACAACCATCTGTGGTGGGATCTGATGCCCTCTTCTGGTGTGTCTGAGGACAGTGACAAGGTACTCACATTTATTAAAATAAATAAACGAATCTTTAAAAAAGAGTAACGCCATATAAGTTTGTATAAATTATAAGCAATCACGGTCTTTCTTCTTTCTTTTGCTGCTTTTTGGGTCGCAGTGGTAGGGATTCAGCTACCCCTGCGTTACATCCCAGCCCCACAGGAATCACTGTTTCTGCTAGGAGGTAAGGAAGCCAAGCACAGTGACGTGTACCTGTAAGTTCACGTACCCAGCAGGCTACAGGGAGAGACCGCTTAGAGCAGGAGCTAAAGGCCACCTGCACAGCACAAGACCTTTACTGGGCAGCTGGCCAAAGCACAGCACTGAACCACAGACTCCTGGGTAAAGGAGGATGTCAGCAGCAGTCGCCCTGGCAAGAAGCCAGGGCAGATGAAACGCCTTCGAGTGGAATGATCTCTAATGTGGGTCCTGAGGTTCCTACAAGTTAAACTCAATAAAACCCAAGTTCATAAGCAAGTCACCGCTCCCTGAAGGAGGGAGTACTAGCCGAGTCCACAGAGACAACAGAGCAGCCTGCTCTCCAGACTCCAGGCGCAAGGGCTCCATCACTGGCAACAGTGCTGAGGAGCCTCGGACACCTTGCTTTGTTTCTATGGAAACCAGCAGCAAAAGGAACAGGAAAGGAGGCAAAAGATGGCATTCTGGACTGGAGAGATGGCTCAGTGGCTGAGAGCACTGGCTGCTCTTCCAGAGGTCATGAGTTCAAAGCCCTGCAACCACATGGTGGCTCACAACCATCTGTAATGAGATTTGATGCCCTCTTCTGGCAAATGGGCATATATTCAGGCAGAACACTGTATACATAATAAATCAATCTTTGGGGGGAAAAAAAGGCATTCCCCAGATGGAGACCATGAACCCTATAGTCCACAATGGCTGCAGAGGCCACAGGCCAAGATCTTGCACCTCCCCAGAGGGCCAACAAACACCTACCTGTCTGTCCATCGGCACCCCATCCACAAGAATAGACTTCACCTTTGTCTGTGAGGAACAGGCTGTGGTCCTGACCGCAGACAACCTGGCAGACACAGACAGAGGGTGCTACTGGAGCCTGGGCAGCCGGGTCCAGGCAGAGCGCTCACCCCAGTTCACCCTCACAGCTTACCCTCTCTGAAGCCACAAGCCTACCCTTGCCACCTTCTCCACTCACGGAAACCAAATGCAGACATCCTAAGAAGCCAGCCCAACAGTCCTTCCCTCCTCAGCCTTACACGGAGCCCCCATCTGCTCCTTTCCACCTCTCTCTACTCTGTGACCTCGGCCTCTCCTCCTTCATGCTACCCATAAGGCACTGTCCACCCCAAAGCATTCTGTAGCCCCAGACAATCCTAAGGCCTGTCTACAGGACAGTAAGGTACCACACTCCTAACTCAGAGGACAGCTGTTCGGCCAGGAACTGTGCTAAAGCCACAGTCAAGACCCCACCCCCAGTCCCCAGCACACACAAACCCCTGAAGTTTAGTGACTCGCCCAAAGCCACTCAGCAGGTGAGTGGAGGAGCAGGAACCTGAACTCACACTCGACTATGAAGCCAGCTGACAAGTCCAACCTTACTTCTAACCCTGCTATGTCCCCTTCACTCCCACCCTGCTCCTACACTCTAACATCAGTCAATTCCTGCTAATCTCTTCAGCCACTGTGCTGACTGGTTTTAGGTCAACGTAACACAAGTGACCGTCATCAGGGAAGACGGAGCCTCAATTGAGAAAATGCCCCCAACCTAAGATTGGGCTGTAGCAGAGCTCGTAGGGCATTTTCTTAATTAGTCATCAATAGGGGAGGGCCCAGCGGATGGTGGGTGGAACTGCCCCCAGCTGGTGGCCCTGGGTTCTATAAGACAGTAGGCTGAGCAAGCCATGAGGAAGGAGCCATGAGGAGCAAGGCAGTAAGCAGCGCCCTCCATGGCCTCTGCATCAGCTCCTGCCCCCAGGTTCCTGCCCTGCTTGAGTTCCTGTCCTGACTTCCTTCCGTGATGAACAGCAACGTGGAACTGTGAGCCAAATAAACCCTTCTTTCCCAAGTTGCTTATGGTCATGGTGTTTTATATCCACAATAGCACCCTTAAGACATCCAGAGAGGGCTGGAGAGATGGCTCAGCGGTTAGAGCACTGACTGCTCTTCCACAGGTCCTGAGTTCAATTCCCAGCAACTACATGGTGGCTCACAACCATCTATAATGGGATCTGATGCCCTCTTCTGGTGTGTCTGAAGACAGCTACAGTGTGCTCATATAAATAAAATAAGTAAATAATTCAGAGAGAGAGAGAGAGAGAGTGAGAGAGAAAGAGAGAGAGACTGACTCATGTAGCTGCCCAAGGATTGACTTAGGCTTCAAAAAATTAAAAAAAAAAAAAAAAAAAAAGACCCCCAGAGAAGCCCAGTGACGAATGTGGTGTCATCCCGCGCAGCCTGCGCCCTTTAACACAATGGAGGAGACAGGCCTGGGGTCCTCAGCCCGAGCCTCTTACCTGGACCACCTGTCCCTCGAAGTCCTGCATCCTGTGCACTTTGTGACTCTCACTGCAGCCAGGGCAGGTTGAAGAGAAGCAGCAGAAGTGACCGTGAGCATGGGACAGGCTGGGCCCCACCCAGCAACCTATTTCCTGTCGTCCCTACCCACAGTCACATCCCCACAGGCACAGGGCAAACAGAACAGCTCTCAAGGTCAAATGTCGGGTGGTCCGCTGAGTTGCCGTATTGGTTGAGTTTCTAATATGTGTGTGGTTTGTGCGAAAGTGTACAGGTGCCCTGGGGGCCACAGGCGCTGTTTCTCCTGGAGCTGGAGTTACAGGTGGCCGTGAGCTGTGACTGGGAACTGAACTCCAGTCCCCTGCAGAGCAGTGCGCGCTTCTCACTGCTGAGCGACCAGTTCGTGTGTTTGCTTTTTTATGGTGCTAGGGGGGGGCCCAGGTCTCAGGCATGCCCGCCTAGCTGTGCTCTGACCCCTAACATGGGAGCTTTGGAGAACTGCTCTTCTGCTGAGTCATCCTGATTTTTACTGAGAGAGAAAAGTTAACTGTTCATCAAAGAAGCTGCAGTCCCAGGCCATGTCTGCCTGTCTATCTGTCTGTTTTGAAGACAAAGTCTCTCTATTATGTAACCCTGGCTGTCCTGAACTCAATCTGTAGACCATGCTAGCCTAGAACTCAGACATCTGCCTGCCTCTGTCTCCAGCATGCTGGGGTTAAAGTATGTGCCACCATGACTGGCCGCCTAACCCTTCATTTGTATCTTCTGCGATAACCCCAGACAGGCCTTGAACTTTCAACTCTCCAGCCCATAACTCCTAAACACTAGGATAACTGCCGTGTACCACTAGGCCTGACCGGGGAAAGTATTTTCAACACTGAAGTAAAAAGAGTGAGCTGGGGGTTGGGGATTTAGCTCAGTGGTAGAGTGCTTGCCTAGGAAGCACAAGGCCCTGGGTTGGGTCCCCAGCTCAAAAAAAAAAAAAAGAACCAAAAAAAAAAAAAAAAAAAAAAGTGAGCTGAAGGGGAACTTTTTATAAAGTTAATTTGATAAAGTGAACATTTTATAAAAATACAGACTAGCCAGACGTAGTGGCGCACACAGGAGGCAGAGGCAGGTGGATCTCTGTAAGTTCAAGGCCAGCCCGCTGACACAGAAACCAACCACAGATCCACAGCGCCACTCTTTCTCAAGAAAACCGATAGAGCCTGAAATAAAAGAAAGGTGGTGACGCCTTAATCCTGGCACTGGGGAGGCAGAGGCAGGCAGATCTCTGAGTTCGAGGTTAGCCCGGTCCACAGAGTGAGTTCAAGGGCAGCCAAAGCTACACAGAAAAACTATGTTCAAAAAAAAAAAAAAAAAGAAAAAAAAAGAGGGCCTAGCAAGATGGCTCAGTAGATCAAGGCCCAGGCCACCAATCCCAACGACCTGAGTTCTATCCCAGAAGTCACATGATGGAAGGTGAGAAGTGACCCCTGAAAATGATCCTCTGACCTCCACACCTGAGGTGAGGACTTGACTGTACACACGTGCACACACACACACACACACACACACACACACATTCACACACAACTTTCTACATCATGGCGGATGCTCTTCCACCCCCGCCCCTCACCCTCCGCTGCAATCGTGCTCCCTCCCCAGCATTCCGTGTGCCCGCTCACCTGTATACTTCGTCCTCCACCACCTTCCGTCCACACTGCCCGTGGGCATTGTTCCCCATGCTGAAGACTGGAGCACACAGCACAGCCAGGCCGGCAGGTCAGTCCTGAGGTTCCTGGCCTGCTCACCCTGGCTCACCCCCGGTCTCCCTTTCCCACACGCCCAACCTCTGCAGCAGCCTGCAAGTGTGGAGGGCCTGGGCCTGCTGACCTAGATCCAACTGCACTACTGTTCAGCTGGGTGCTTGCAGCTGACAGTGCCTGCACCGTGACCATTATTAGCATGCTTAGAACCTATACAAATGCACGCTCAGACATGTTAAACACAGTTAAAAATAAAAGCTGGGAAAACAAACAAACAAGCAAGCAAATAAATAAATAAAAAGCAGGCTGGGCTGCAGAGGTGGTCCAGCCCTTAGGAGCTCTGTGTTTTTCCAGAGGACCTGAGTTCAGTTCCCAGCACCCACAACAGGCAGTCCCAACTGCCCAGCTCCAGAGGATCCAATACTGTCTTCTGGCCTGCACAGGCACCACACACGTGTAGCATGTACTCAGACACGTAATGAAAATTAAAAATAAATCTTAGGAAAAAAAAAAATCGAGGGCCGAGGTTGCAGCTTTCCATCAGAGAACATATAAGTGTTAGCAAGTCTGTGTAACACCATCCTCTGAAGCCACCCTCAATCTGCTGGCGAAACAGCACATCACAGCAATCAGGAGGTACCCAGAGCAAGGCCAGTGTCACAGATGCCCTCTTCTCCCCCTCCTCCTGTCCCTCCTTCTCCTCCCCCTCCTTCTCTTCCCCCTTTTCCTCTCCCTCTTTCTCCTCCCCCTCCTTCTCTTCTCCCTCCTTCTCCTCCCCCTTCTTCTCCTCCCCCTCCTCCTCTTCCCCCTTCTTCTCCTCCCCCTCCTCCTCTTCCCCCTCCTTCTTCTCCTCTCTCACCCCTTTCTCCTCCTCCCCCTCCTCCCCGACTGCAAGCCTACTCACCACCTTCTCTGTCTGTCAGGACAAGGGAGTGTGCTCGACCACAGGACACCTGCAACACCTTTGTCTCCTGAGGTCTGTCCAGGGGCAGCGGGACAGGCGAGGGCTCCAGGACATACTCATAGCCCCTGGCTGGACAGAAGCAGCCGAGTCATAAGGTTGCCGCTGGTTCGGTCACATCAGCTCTTATGGAAACGTGACTGTCCAACCGTACCTCTTTATACAGGAAGGGACTTGAGAGCAGTGACTCAGAGCCTGCACCTTCCGGACAAGGCTAGTCTGAGAAGCCCGACTCCCACCCTGCCCTCCAGTACTCCCTCCATGCCACAGCAGGTCTGGAACACTGTCTCCTGAGAGAAATCTCTGAGGCTGGGGCTGGGGCTGGAGCTCGGTTACAGAGCTCTTCCCTAGCATGCACAAAGTCCTGCGTTCCATCCCCATCCCCCACACCACATAAACCCGAGACAAGGAAGTGTAAGTTCAAGACCATCCTCAGCCAAACACTGAGCTCAAAACCAGCCTGGGCTACAAGAGACTCCCATCTTAAAAAGAAAACACATTTTGAGAGTTGACCCCGATAGTCCCAGGGCTTAGGAGGCTGAGGCAGGAGAGCTACAGATTGAGACCTAGTTTCAATAAAACCTGAATAAATCAATCAGTCTCATGGGCCAAGAGTCTAGCTGCACAAGGCCCTGGGTTTGAACATCAGCCACACACACACACACACACACACACACACACACACACACACACACACAGAGAGAGAGAGAGGGGGGGGGAATTGAATTAAATTAAACTAAAACTGTGAGAGGAGAGGAAGACTAAAAGGACTAATAAATAAAAGAAAAAAAATACTTTTTTTTCAAATAGAGTGCCACCACTAGGCATGTAATTCCCACACTTAGGAGACAAATGCCAACCCAGAAAAATAGCTCAGCTGGTAAAGGCACTTGTCAGTGAGCTTGGCAACCCAAGTTCAGTCCTCAGGACTCAAATGGTACAGAGATTCAACTCCCACAAGTTGTCCTCTGACCCCCGCATACACAGCATGGCACACAGACCCCATACACACACAAGAGGCAAAGGCAGGAGCATCAGGAGTTCAAGGCCATCGTCATCTATACAAGTCCTCTCCCCTCCACTGTCCAAGGCCTGGGACTGCAGATACACACCCACAGTTACGCTGTCCTGGGGATGGAAGCTGGACAGTGTGGTAAGAACAGAAAGGAGAGGACTGTGCCTGACCAATATACTGACAGTGGAGTGTGCTGGATCATGCCTTTAATGTCAACAGAGGCAGGTGGATCTCTGTGAGTTCCAGGCCAGCCAGGACTGTTACGCAGAGAAACCCTGTCTCAAAAAGCATAGACAGACTGAATGACAGACTGACTGACTGACAACAGGAAAGACCTTTAAATTATTTCTAGCTTTTTGTTGTTGTTGAGACAAGGTCTCACTTGTAGCCTTGGCTAACCTAGAACTATGTAGACCAGGCTGGCCTCAAACTGAGAGATCTGCCTGTCTCCCAAGGGCTGAGATTAAATGTGTACAACACCACACCTAACCTTTTCTAACATTTTAAAGGATTTATTTTCTTTTCAATTATGTGTACATGCATGTCTCTCTGTGTGTACAGGAGTGTGGTGACTAAGGGGACCAGAAGAGGATGTTGGGCCCTCTGGAGCTGGAGTTACAAGCAGTTGGCAGCTGCCTGATATAGGTGCTGGGAAGCAAACTTAGGTCCTCTGGAAGAAAGTGCATGCCCTTAACTGCTAAGCCACCTCTCCAGCCCACTTCTAACATTATCAAGTTTCAGGCACTGAGAGTAAAGATCTGTCTTAAGGATTCTGGTCAACTGTTTAAATGTTTTAAGATTTTACTTAGTGTATGTATGCAAGTACCCATGTTCCACAGCACATGTGTGGAGGTCAGAGGGCAACTTAAAGGAGAAGATTCTCTCCTCCCACTCTGGTCCCAGGGACCAGACACAGGTGTTCAGGCTTGACAGCAAGTGCCTTGGCCCACTGAGCCGTCTTGAGAGCCCACTGCAGACATTCGGAGCATTAAGGACAAACCGGAGTCTTTACAGGTCAGCAAACAGCAGGCATTTGTCTCTTTGCCTAAATGGTCCACACTGTCACCAGAAACTGAAAAATAATTCAATCCAGGGGTTGAGGGATTTTGGTTTGGTTGGTTGGTTTGTTTGTTTGTTTGTTTTCAAGACAGGGTTTCTGTGTGTAACCTTGGCAGTCCTAGAACTCTCTTTGTAGATCAGGCTGGCTTCACACTCAGAGATCCTCTGCCTCTGCCTGTGCCTTGTGCCCCCCTACTACCCCTGCCCCTGCCCCTGCCCCTGCCCCTGCCCCTGCCCCTGCTTCTGCTCCTGTTCCTGCCTCTGCCTCTGCCTCTGCTTCTGCTTCTGCTTCTGCCTCTGCTTCTGCCTCTGCCTCTGCTTCTGCCTCTGCCTCAAAAGTGCTGGGATGAAAGGCCTGAGCCACTAGCACTCAGCATTCAGCCCTTGAGTTTTTAAGAAGGGTATCACTATGTAGCCCAGGATAGCTCAAGCTCCTGCTCCCTCGGCCCCTCCCTTGCTGGGGTTAGTTTATGGCAAGGATACCTGCTTACTTTTATCCTTCCGGCTCCTGTGAAATCCAAGCTGGGAATCTTTGTTGAGTCCCATGCCCCAGACTTTTGTAACATCCTTGGTTTTCGAGGACAGCAATGTGAATCCATAGCCACAGGCAGCAGAGGAAATCTGAAAAAGAGTTCTCACAATGCACCACGGACTGATTTGTGGTGTCCGTGCTTTCAGCAAGATGTGACAAGCTATTTACGCACATGCATGCGTGTTCTTTCCACAGCGACTGGGATTCACCTGGGATCTGCTATGGTAGGTCATCATCAGTTTTCTCTGTACGCACACACCACACACTGGGCATATCCATCTCACCCCCACAGCACAGTCCAGCACGGCAGCTGATAGAAAGCCTTAGCGTGAATCTTGGCCTCGCCCCTTACCAGCTATGTGGCTAGAACTGTATTCTTTATCCTCTCCAGACAGTTCTCTGCATACAAGGAAAACAAGTCATCCAGCCAGATGACTCAGGAGGTAAAGGTACCTGCCACTTACACTTGAAGACTTCAGTTCAATCCCCAGGATTATATGGTGGAAGGAGAGACCTGACTCCTCTACACGCATGCGACACATAAGCATGTGCACACACATGTATTCATACACGTCTTGAATAATGACTAAATGTTCAAACATTTTTAAAGGAATGAGGGGCTGGAGAGATGCCTCAGTATAAGAGCCCTTGTTCTGCTAGCAGAAGGGCCTGAGCTCAGACCCGTCTGGCATGACGTGAGGTTTCTGTATGCTCAGTGATGGGGCAGAAACAGGAGAATGCCAGTTCGCTAACCCGTCAGCCCAGCAAGTACAGGGGTTTCAGGAACGGTGAGAGATCCTGTGTCAAGAGAACACTGCAGAGAGCTATAGAGGAGACAGTCTGGCCTCTGCGCGTGCAAGCATGGGCGCAGGAATCTATGGACACACGCACACAGAATGAGAGGAGAAAAGCACACCCCTCATCGGTTTTTGCCAAGAAGTGAGTTCATACCTCCACAGCCTTTGTGGTGAACAGCACCTGACTCATGCAACTTCCCCTGTCAGCGGGAAAATCAAGGTCTCAGGGCTTAAGCCACTTGTCGGAGCGCAGGGTGTCTCCTTCAGGAGGGCTACCATGCTACACTCCTCAGCCTGGAACTTGGCAGAGGTGTTGCCACGGTTACCATGAACTTTAAACCACCAGTCCTCACTTCCAGTGACTGGACTTAACTTCTGGTGCGAGTGCTAATTCTAGTCGGGGCCTGAGGTAACCCAAACCTGTGTTCCTTCTAAACAGTCAAACCTCTCCGCGCTACCCAGGGTACTCACACGCCTCTGGCAGGGGTCACCTCAGCTTTACATTAATGCCCCCACGTCCGCTCCATCACACATTATAAACTCCTCAGCCTAAGGGTAGCCCACTAACAGCTGTTGACAGTTTGTCAGAGTCCCACCGACTTTGAATCTCACTGAATCCTCAACCAAAATGCCAGATACTACTCCTCATAATCCTCCTGCCTCCATCTCCTAACTGCTGCCATTACAGACCTGTTCCACAACTGACCAGGAACATTTAACTTTTTTTTTTCATTCTAGCTAAATATTTCTTTTCCGTTGTGATTTTTATTTATGTGTCTGTGTCTATGTGTGCATATGCACGCACGCATGCGGGTATCCGGGAGCCAGGAGAAGGTGCTGGAATTATAGTTGACAATTGGCCACCCCACTGGAGTGCAGAGACAGAAACTCCAGCTGTTAACTGCTAAACCATCTCCCCAGCTTTCCTGAGCTAAATGTTATTACAATTTGTTGTGTTTTATTTACTTATGTCATTCAAAAGTGACATGTCCCTCTTTTTACCTTGTGACAGTTTCCCTTCTAAGATTACTACAAGGTATGTATACCATCATCCTTCTGCTCAAAACACTTCAACTAACTTTCTTTCTTTCTTTTTTATTTAGTTTTTCTCAAGATAGGGTTTCTCTGTATAGTCCTAGTTGGACTAGAACTTGCTCTGTAGACCAGGCTGGCCTTGAACTCACAGAATCTGCGTGCGCTGCTTCTGCTGGGAGTAAAGGCGTGAGCCACCATACCTTGCAGCACTGCACTGTTCTAGCCTCCTAGAGCCACCACCCTTCTGGCCTGGCTCGAGATCCACAGAGATGATCTACGAGGGAGGCTGAAGCTACCTGGGCTGCACGAGAGGAAGCAGGAAAGATTGGGTTCAATTTCCTGCACCCGTGTGGCTGCTTACAGCTGTCCTTAGCTCCAGTTCCATGGGATCCGATGCCTTCTTCTGGCCTCTGTTGGCACCAGGCATGCAAGTGATACACAGACACGCACACACACACACAGAGAGAGAGAGAGAGAGAGAGAGAGAGAGAGAGAGAGAGAGAGAGAGAGACCAACCTACAGTCTAAAGATGATGCCTGGCACACTAGGATTACTCTCCTGCTTAGGGATGCCTGTTTATTTAATGCTCAACAAATGTTGGATGGGCACACAGTGCCATTTATTCTGTTCATGTGTGAAAACCTCTGAGCAGTATTTAACAGTGTCAGCTAAAGTGTGAGCCCGACATAATGACATACCTGGAGGGGACCTTCCAGTCCCAGGGTACAGAGAGGTTCATGTCTTCCCCACAAGCAAGAATTATACAAGACCAGGTCTGCTGTCTCCCACCTGCAATCCCAGCATGCAGGAGGATCACAAATTTAAAGTCGGTCTGGACTACACACTGAGATTAAGGCCAACTTGGGTTACATATAAACTGTCTCAAAAAAAATAAAAATAAAAAAACAAGGCAACCTGGACAGAGAAGCCACTAAGAAATACACAAGTGGATCCGTCAGGAGCTGACTGGTCTCAACTTGGTCTACAAAGCAAATCCCAGGAACTACGTATAGGGAGACCCAGTCTTAAAAAACTCCAAAGAAAGGCAAAAGGAGAGGGGGGGAGAGAGAGAGAGAGAGAGAGAGAGAGAGAGAGAGGGAGAGAGAAAGAAACAGGAGCTGGAGAGAAGGCTCCCAACCCTCTGTAATTCCTATTCTACATGCTCTGACAGCCTCTCCTGGCCTCCATGGGCACCAGGCACACAAATGATACAGGCGTGTATGCAGGCAAATGCCACACACATAAAAATTTCTATAATCTACAGAACCATTTAACAACTGCAGCAACATTACAAGGTAGAACACACACACACACACACAAAATAAAATAAAAAAACTGTAGGGGCTGGAGGTATATAGCTCAGTGGTAGAACACTTGCCTAGAACAAGACCCAATCCTGGGTTTGATTCCCATCACCACAAACAACAAAACCATACTTCTATAAAGTATAAACAAACACTTTATTGCTTCCAAAAGAAAGGGTGGTTCGTTTGTTTGTTTCCAACTTAAGATGCTAGCACAACAGAGACAAGGTTTCACCTAACCTGTATAACCCAAGTCTGTGTATACCTTGTGGCAATCCTCTTGTCTCAACCGTCCAGCCTAAGTCCTGGGACTACAGGTGTGAGCCACCATGGCGGGCCAACTGAGCCCTTTTTATACGTGAGCCTTTTTACAGGCACTGTGTGCAACCCCACATTTTCTCTCCAGCTGCTCAGATTAACATCTCTTTTCCCAGCCGGCCATCACTTACTCTAGCCAACACATCTCCGACCTTTGGCGTTTTCCTTCCCTCACGGAACCGGTCTAGTCTGAGTACAAATACCATCAATTACACCCTACCAGCTGTGGGGCCCTGGACCTTACTTGACCTCTCTGGAACTCCCTCTGATCCCCTGTAACTGGGAGGAGACAGCTACAGCCTTTTGGGGTACTGGGGCAAATGATCTAAGAAGGGCAGGACGCCTGGTGTGATTGTCAAACTATGCAATCGAGCAGAAAAGTGAAGACACAAAACTTTCTCTAGCCACAAGCAATCTGCACACAGAAAACGCTGAGAAAGACACAAAAGTCTACAGACGTCACAATCAAGCTCAGCAAGAACTGAGATAAACAGTCTTCTTGGCAGCCACCCCTAATGCCTTCCTCAGCAAATCCCGGCATCTAGGTCATGCTCCCGGAAATCCGGCCACACCGGGAAGAAAGTCCCCCAAGGGAGGCGGCGAGAATGCCAGTGCCCTCACCTTATGGTCCAGCTCCAGACGATAGGGTACCGGCTGGATCCTACGTCGGGGCCTCAGGCCGGCGCGCGGTCCGGGCCCCGAGGACGGCACCACGAAGCTGGGCACTCCGAGAGCCCCGGAGAAGCTGAAGCCCCATACGAACACGCGATCGGCGCGAGCCGCGCGCTCGCCCACGTACTGGAACACCGGAGCGTCCGCCTCGGCCTCGGCCGCTTCTCGCCGGCTCCGTGAACGACCGGCCGGTCTCCAGTGCTCGCGAGCCGGTACCGGCCACCTCAGCCGCCGCTCCAGCAGAGCCCGGGCCACCGCCAGCATCCTTCGCTTCACGCCTCAACCGTTTATGGGCGCCGCCATCTTGCCTCACCCTTGACCCCTGGCCTAGCGGAAGTAGATTCGGCCATGCTTACTACTGACAGAAGGCGAAGCGCTAAGGGAAATGCAGCCATGTTTACTATTGGCAGTGATTGCTACTACATGAAAGCAAAGACTTAGGAACTCTACGGCCTCAAACTATTCTTTTTTTTTTTTTTTTCCTTTTTTCTTTTTTTCCGGAGCTGGGGACCGAACCCAGGGCCTTGCGCCATAGGCAAGCGCTCTACCGCTGAGTTAAATCCCCAACCCCTCAAACTATTCTTTGAGGATGCCCGTGAAGTGTCCTATGCTTCTTACTGCCTTTTTTCAAATTCTGTGTGTCTGTGTGTGTGTGTGTGTGTGTGTGTGTGTGTGTGTGTGTGTGTGTGTGTGTGTGTGTGTGTGTGTGTGCGCGCACGCGCGCGCGTCGATTTTGGTGTGGAGTTATTTAGGTGGGGCTGGGACTTGAACCCAGGTCCTCATATATACTTAGGGTATAGGCTAACACAGACTACTCTTCCCTACCCCAATAAGTGTTTTACATAAATTCGGAAAGGAGGCAGATCTTATCTCATGGGAGCAAAACTGGGGAGGGTAGCAGAGCATAGTGGCTCTTACCTGTATCCCCAGATTTAGGCTGAGGCAGGAATGTTGCTACAAATTGGAAACCACCCTAGGAGAAAGAAAACCTATTAATGTTTGTTTGATTGAGACAGAGCCTTATTATTTAGCCCTAGCTGGCCTGGAGCTTGCTCTGTTCCTGTAGACCAGATCCACCTGCCCCTGCTGCCGGAGTGGTGTGTGCCACCATCCCCAGCACTGGTTGGTTGGTTTGATTTATTTTAGGTGGCTTTATTTCATGCATATGATTACTTTGCCTGCATGTTTATGTGTGCACCCTGTGTGTAAAGTATCCGTGGAGGCCCCAGAAGAGGATGTTGGATCCTCTAGAACTGGAGTTAAGAGTTGATAGTTCCCCCACCCCTGTGCGGATGCTAGAGATAGACTCTGGTCCTCTGGAAGAGTAAACAGTGTTTTGATTCGTTGTTTTGTGTTTTTTTTTTCCACAGTGTTCTTAACTGGTGAGCCCTCTCTCCAGCCCTCTAGTTGAATATTTTTAAGCAGGGTCTTACTCTGTAATCCAGGCTAGCCTCTAACTCCCACTACAATTCTCCTACCTCAGTCTCCTAAGTGATGGGATTACGGACCCAGGCCAATATGCCAGGTTCAACCCTGCATATAGCACCTAGCTTTCGTGGGCCCTTCTTAGTTCCTTTGGATCTCAGCTCCAGAATGAAAGGCTACATAGAGAAATTCAGTCCCTGAAATAAGATTTTCATAAAACAAAGGCTACAATCCATGACAGAGCTTCCCAAAGGTTATCCCCTAATGCGAAAAGTGGATCCTTTCCCTCCGAACTCCCTTTGCTCATCCTTGGTGTGCATTGCTTTGATAAACAGGATTTGCTTTCCTTTAGCAAATGTAGCCCAGTCTGAACTTGAATTCACTCTATACCAAGAATATCCTGGAACTCTTTTTTTTTTTTTTAATATATGAGTACACTCTCACTCTCTTCAGACAAAACAGAAGAAGGCATCATCAGATCCCATTATAGATGGTTGTGAGCCACCATGTGATTGCTGGAAATTGAACTCAGGACCTCTGCAAGAGCAGTCAGTGCTCTTACCACTGAGATTTCAAATTATTCTCTCCAGCCCTGGCCTTGAACTCTTGATCTTTTTGCCTATCTCCAGCACAAGGATTACCAGTGTGCACCACCATGCTGAGTTCATGTGATCCTGGGATGGAACCCAGAGCATCCTGCATGCTAGAAACACACTGTCAACTGGGGTCCATCTGAAGCCCCATAATTCATCCATTGTTTAATCCCAAGGCAAGCTCACAGTGTGTAGAATATGTTATATAAATAGTCCGTGAAGTGTTTATCACTGTGTGCTTACTGCTTTGCCAAGATGTAGGACTGTTTCGTAAAGGAAAATCCACCGATAAGATAAAGGGATAAACAGGGGACAAACAAGATGGCTATAGGGGATAGGTGTTTACCACCAATCCCAAGTCCCAGGACCCCCACATGGGGTGGGGACAGAAGGAGAGAACAGATACCTGCAAGTTGTCCTCTGACCTGCAAACCGATTCTGTATCATGGGCATGTCCCCACACATTCACACAAAATAAATGTAAGTAAACAAAATGGGGCATCCAGAAAAGAGCCTTGCAGAGGTCTCCACTACAGTCACCAAGAAGGCCAGTAGTCAGCTGGCCTCTTGCTTTTGGTGAACATGCAATCAGGGACATACCTCCTGTTGTTTAGAACCCAGGCAAACCCCAAAGTGCATGCTTCACAACGGGATACATCTGCAAGATCCATAAACCTCAGCTTGCAGTCGCCAGATCAGTCTCTCAGGTCAGGTCTCACTAAAGCAGAGGCTGGGCCAAGAGAGACACTGGGTACTCACAAGGAGGGGCCTGACTTCCTGGTATAAACGAAGCAAAGTCAGTCCAACCCTGGGGAGCCGAGACAAGATGTGAGGACGTGTGTGTCTTAACATAGGAACCACAGCCAGGTAGGGATTGCAAAGGTCTTTAACCCCAGCACTGAAGAAGCAGAGGCAGGTGGATCTCTGTGAGTTCGAGGTTTGCCTGTGGTACAGAGTGAGTTCCAGGACTACATAGCCAAGGCTACACAGAGAGACTCTGTCCCAAAAGAACAAGTTAAAATGTGGACTGTGGAAGACAAAATGAAAGAGGGTGAAGGCAGTTCATAGATGCTAAAGTATTTTTCCAGACTAAATATTCTGGCAAGGAGCTCCTACCTGAGTGGGATGATGTCATTAGGTGTGAAGGGAAAATAGGCCCAACGAATGAATAGAGAGCAGATGTGACTGCTTACTGTCCTCAGTACAACATCATGAGTGCTGGGGCTGGAGTATCAAGAGTCCCAGGCCAGCCTGGGCAACAGCCTGAAACAGTATCAAAATAATTCAAAAATCACTTTATGTTATTACTCAAGGGTGGAGACCTTTCCCCCAGTGAGGGCCTGGGGGCGTGGCTCAGTGGTAGAGGCTCTGCCTAGAATCCCCAGTGAGGGGCTGGGGGCGTGGTTCAGTGTAGAGCACCTGCCCACTATCCACAAGCCCAAGCACTGCAAGGAAAACTTAAAAATCAACCTCCTTTAGCCGTGCGGGGGCGCTCGTCTGCCATGCCAGCACTCAGGAGGAGCAGGATTTCAAGAGCAGCCAGGGTTGCAGTTTGACACTCTACCTCACAAAAGAGTCCTGGATGGATCCCTCAACTTTCTAAGCCTACATTCAGGAGACAGCCAAAAAGCCAGAAGGGCATGGCCGTGCACACTTTTAATCCTACCACACCAAAGGCAGACAAAGGGAGATCTCTGTGAGTTTGAGGCCAGCCTGGTCTACACAGCTAGTTCCAGGTTGACATAGTGAAACCCTAGTTCGAAAGAAAAGAGTAGCCCAAAGAAATGTCTTCTTTAGTATAAGATTGGGAACAAGGAGTTGGGCATGGTGGCGCATACCTTTGATCTCAGCACGCAGTAGGCATGCGCAGGTGAATACAGTTTGCCTGGTCTACACGGTGGGTTCCAGACCTGCCGGAGCTACGTGTACACGGTGAGACCTTATCTCAAAGGGCAAAAAGGAAAAGAAAAAGTGTGCCGGGGCGATGTCTCACCCATTAAGAGTGCTTGCTGCTCTTGCAAAGGACTCAAATTCGATTCCCAGGTCGCCCCACATCAGGTGCTCACAACCACCTAAGAACTCCAGCTTCAGAGAATCTGACATAGACATCTCGTCTCCAAGGGCCCCTGAACATATGTGGCATTAGCTCATACACACGTGCACACATACAAATAAATAAAAGTTAAAAAAAAAAAAATCTTCAAAAATCGCAGCCAAGAGGACGGCTACAGTATGGATCATGACCACTAGGTGGCGGTGCTTGCCCATCAATTTGGTTCCGTTTGCGACAAGGGAAACAGGCAGGGTTCTGAATGAGATTTAAAATTGCAGTCAGAAGCAGGGAGTGTGGCGCAGTGGTAACGTGCTCACCAAGCATATGCAAGTTCTTGAATTCTAACCATAGCCCCACCAAGGTAAACGTCTGTGGTCTTTGAAACAGAGTCTAATGTAGCTCCGGCCGGTATGGAACTTGCTATGCTGCTTGAACTCCTGATTCCCCTGCCTCCACCTCCTGGATGCCAGGATCACAGGCAAGCACTACCAAATCCAGTGTCAATTCTAAAACATATGTTTCGTTTATGTATTCAGAGATGGGGTGAATGTACACCACAGTATACGTGCTGAAGTTAGGAAACATCTTTAGGGAGTCACGTCTCTCCCTCCACTGTATAGGTTCCAAGAATGGGTTCGAGAAGTTCAGACTGAAAAGATATCTGTATTTATCCTCTGGGCCATCTCCCCACGCCACAATTAAAAGCTGTTCATAGACTTCTTTTCTTTTTGAAACAAGACCTGACTGTATGGCCATGGCTCGCCTGGAACCCGTTATGTAAAGCAGGTTGATGTGGAACTCAGTGTTCACCTGTCATTGCCCCTGAAGTGCTGGGATCAAGGCCAAATGGATGTCTCATATTGTCTATCCCAAACGCAACCTCGGTGTTCGAAATACTACTATGACAAAGCTGAGATGGTGGCACAAGCCTGTCTTCTCAGCCCTTGGGAGGCAGAGGCAGGAGGATCAGTTCAAGGCCATCCTTGGCTACATAGTGAGTTTGAGGCCAGCCTGGGATACAGGAGACCTTGTCTCAAAATCAAGCAGGGGAAGGAAAAGAGAAAATCAGTAGAGCCTATAACAAGGTCCCGGCTGCTGCGTAGTATGTTCTAATTTTTATTCAAGGTTCCCTGCTTTGTTCTCTGTTCCTTTCTCACAAAACTGTCTTTGCTACTCATAACATTTACTTCCATGAAAATTTAAAAGTCAACTTGTCAAGCAGCATTAATAAAAATCCCACTGGGTTTTATTATTTGAGATTGCATTAAGCTCCTGAGTTAATTGAGAGACACTAACTACGGCATTTCAACCTTGGGTGCTCCTACTCATGAAGGGCAGCATTCACAAGTGTCGCTAAGGGCGCAGGTCTGAGTGACCCTGCACTCTGATTGTTGCTAAACACTGTCCATGTTTCTTACTTTAGCCTTTTTTTTTTTTTTTTTTTTTTCTTTTTTTTTTCGAGCTGGGGACCCAACCCAGGGCCTTGGGCTTGCTAGGCAAGCGCTCTACCACTGAGCTAAATCCCCAACCCCTACTTTAGCCTTTCTTGCTGATAGTTATTTTTTATGAGCAATTGGTATCTCATTTATTACTTTTGAGACAGGGTCTCATTTGCAGCTCTGGCTGACCTGAAACTTGCTATGTAAACCAGGCTGGCCTTGAACTCACAGAGATCTCCTGCCTCTGCCTCCGAGTAGGGTTTATTTAATTTTAGGAGGGGCGTGCTCATATGTTCGAATGGAGTCCAGATGGCACCACCCACTTTGTGTGTCAGCTTCCTTCCCCCCCCCATTTTCATTTTTTTTTTTATTGAGGTTTCAAGATGGGGTTTCTGTGTAGCCCTGGCTGTCCTGGGATTTGCTGTGTAGACCAGGTTGGCTCCAACTCAAGAGATCCACCTGCCTCTGCCTTTCTGATATTGGGATTAAATAAGTGTACTACTGCCACCTGACTATTTTTAATAAATTAGGATATATTTACTCAGATATAGTAGCCTAAGTCTTTAATCCCAGCATTCAGGAGGCAGTTGGATAGACCCTGTCTCCTGTGACCTTGACATAGGGAGGACGGGAAGAAATGGGGATCAGTTGGGCCATGTTGTCCTCCTGAGGTTCTTTATCTCCCAAGTGGAGATTTCAAGAGCAACACAGATCTCAAGTTCAGAGGAATGGTCTAGACCAAAGACGAGTACATCAGCAGTTTGGGTGCTTCGTTTGGTTTGTTATTGTTTTTTTTGAGACGGGGTTTCTGTGTAGCCCTGGCTGTCACAGAACTTGCTCTGTAGATCATGCTGGCCTTGAACTCTGAGATCCACCTGCCTTTGCTTCCAGAGTGCTGGGATTAAAGGCCTATACCACCACCCAACACAGAAATGATATTTACTAACCCTGAAACTAGGTAAGATAAGTGAAGGACTGAGGCAGGCAGCAAAGAGATTCGAGGCAGAAAGTAGGAAATGTTGCAGCAATCTGAGAGTGGGGAAGAAAGGACTTGAGTGGGAACCAGAACAGCGACCAAGCACGGTGCCCTGCTTGACACAGACGCTGGGAATCCAACTCTGGTCTTCTGAAAGTACACGACCAGAACTTAACAGCTGAGGCCACTTCTCCAACCCCCTTTCAAGTAAATTTTAAAGCAAGAAACTGAAACTCTCATACAGTGGGACTGGAGAGATGGCTCAGCGGTTAAGAACACTTGATGCTTTTGCAAGGGACACAAGATCAGTTTCTGGCATCCACACCATCTATAACTCCGGGTTCAGAGGATATCATGACCTCTTCTGGCCTTTCCACGCTGCATGTGCACTAGCTGACAAAATACTTAAAGCAGACGGTGCCTTGGGAATAGCTCCCGAGATACGCATCCACACAAACACATGAACATATAACTGACATAGGCCTAAGAAAATTTTAAAGGAAACGCAATGCCTAGGGGTGTGGTGGCACATGCCTTTAATCCCAACACTCGGGAGACAGAGCCAAGTGGATCTGAGTTCGAAGCCAGCCTGGTCTACAGTGCGAGTCCCAGGGTAGCCAAGGTTACAAAACAAACTGTCTCGAAAACAAACAAAAACTGGATACTGAATGCCTGCGTAAGTAACACTTGAGGTGTCCTCTTGCCACCACATGCACACACCCGCGCACAACCAAGTTTTTAAAAGCTATGTCTACCAAGAAAGGCCATGCACATTCAGGGGAGGCGTGAAGACACGTGCAAGCCACGCACCCCAGCTGGCAGCCTCGCGGAAGCCGTGCTGAAGCGCACCGGAAGTGGCCGTCCCCATTGGGGGTGCTTCGGACAGGCGCGGGAAGCCGACCTTCCAGGAAGCAAACAAAGACAAAAAAAAATTAAAAGAGAAAAAAACTAATAAAGACGAAAAAAGGAAAGGGAGCGTAAAGAGGCCGGTGGAGAGGAGGCGCCTCTGCCCACGCTCCCTCGCCCCCCGTGCTCCGGTCGCCTGCCCAGGGCCGCTGCGCACGCGCAACCCAGGCTTCAGACCCCCGCTGCGGCCCGCACGGCAGGGCCTTCAGGTGCGTATCCCGCCGCCGCTTCCCTCACAACTTCCGCTTCCGGAAGTCCCCCGGGGCAGAGACAACTCTCGGGGCGCGTGGCGGAACCTTCAGGCGCCCGATGGCCAGCTCCGAACCCCATTTTGCGCACCGAAAGCAGGCCCTGAAGAGTGGGGGTGGGGTGGGGAAGACGCGCCGTTAGGCGACCTTTGCACGCAAGGCGCGCACTGAAAGCTCTCTTTTGATTGGTTGTGACGGGAGTGAGGAGGCGGGAAAAACTATTCCCCCTGCGTGCCGAGGTCACGCGCCACCTGACGTACCTGCGCTGTGTGTAGAAATACTTGATTGGTTAGGGGAAGAGGCGGGGCCATCGCGGTTGCCTAGTAACGGTGCTCTGGCTCCGTCTTCGCTGTCTTTCCTTGCTTGTTGGCTTCAGGATTATGGGGAACATCTGGTTTTCGTGGCGGCCAGGGGCTTAGGTCTATAAGGAAAGTGGAGGCTTGTGAATGGTCTGTTTGAGAATACAAAGTGACCTAAGGCCGTAACACATAGTACAACAATCAAAATAAAAAAGCCAATGGTCATTAAACCTGAAAAAAAAAAGTTTAAAATTTTTAGTAATTTTAAATTTTAAAGTAAAAATTTAAAAATAAAATTTACTTCAATAATGCATTTAACCTATTACACCCAAGACATTCTAGCATGTTCACTCAGCATAAAGAAACAGAAATGAGCCAGCAGCAGTGGCACATGCCTTCAGATGGATCCCTCTGAGTTCAAGGACAGCCCGTATGTAGCAAGTTCCAGGCCCGCTGGGGCTACACAGTGAGACTAAACAGATTATAGCAGCTTTATTGAGATATAGGAAAAATCACCCTTTAAAATATAATGCAAGTCAGAAAAAGAATTCCATCCAAAGTAAAGTGAAAACAAAATAAAATAACAAAACATAACTCAAGCTTAGAGCAGAAACTCAAACGTGTCAGTCAGCCCAGCATTGGGGATACTGGGGCTGGAAGATTTCAGAGGGTTACAGGATAAAAGTATGGAGCCAGGTAGTAGGTACTCCTTTAAAAAGAAAGAGGAGGGGTGGGAGGGAGAGGGAGAGAAAGGAAAGAAAGGAAGGAAGAGAGAAGGAAAGGAAGGAAGGAAAGAAAGAGAAAGGAAGAAAGATGGACGGAGGAAGGAGAGGATGCTGAAGAGATGGCAGTTAAGAGCTTGTACTGCAAGCTGGTCATGGTGTCGTACACCAGGCAGATCTCTGTGTGTTTGAAGCCAGCCTGGTTTACAGAGCAAGTCCCAGCACAGCCAGGGCTACACAGAGAAACCCTGTCTCGAAAAATCTTGTACTGTTCTTACAGAGGACCGAGGTTCAATTCCCAGCACCCGTTTGGAAACTCAGAATCACCAAAACGCATAAATCAGTTCCAGGGCATCCAATACCCTTCCCAGCCTCCTCCATCACCAGGCATGCACATGGTGCACACATAACCGTGCGTGCAAAACACTCCTACACACACACACACACACACACACACACACACGCACACACATATACATTTTAATGGAGGAATTGACAGAGCATCCCACCACTATCCACAGGTGTCCTGGCTGCTGACACAGTGGCCTGGCTGCTCCTCTGGCTGGCTGGGCTCTCCAGTGCTTGCTGACATAGGGGCCATTTGTTCTGAGACTTCTTTAATACCAGTGAGGTTTGGAGGCTGCTTTGAGGTCTTGCAGACCTGCCGGCTCCCAGTTAAATATTACTGCCCCCAAAGGACATCTTGTGGATACATTTGAGTTGCCTTCGCTGTGAGAGACGTAACAGAGGCAGGGGTGCTGTCCGGGTGTTTTCATGCAGATGCCTATAACTATTTGTCCAAAGACTCTGAGGTCTTCATTTATAGCCCCAGGATGCAAGGTGTTTTGCTTGGTTCCAAGCCTTTTGTTTTGGGTTTTGGTTTTTTTGTTTTTGTCTTTCTTTTGTACACTATGGTGTCACCTGTCACACAGGCAAGATAGAGACACCCTGATTGTGGTCAACAGCTCAGATGTGCTGTGACCAAGTGTTCTAGATGTTTGAAATGTGGTGCTCAGTTCAGAGGAGCAGCTGCTCATGCTTTGAAGACTGAGGAAATCTGCCAGTGGGGCAGCTCGCAGCAAAAATCAATACATAAGGGCTAGAGACATGGCTCAGTGGTTAAGAGCACTGACTGCTCTTCCAGAGGTCCTGAGTTCAAATCCCAATAACCACATGGTGGTTCACAACCATTTGTAATGGGATCTCATGCCTTCTTCTGGTATCTGAAGTCAGAGACAGTATACTCACATCAAATAAATAAATTCTTTTAAAAACATCACTACTTAAGGATGTGACCCATCAGTTCCAGGGAGCTGACTGCAAACCTCTCCGGTATGTTCTGTAACTCTGCTTTTTATAGTCCTGTGTTCTCCTTTGACCCTTATAGCTGCTTTCAAACACGGTTCTTGTTCACTGTAAGTTTTACACAGTTAATTGCTTTCCACGAACCTAATTAAAAAAGACCTCTTCATTTATAAAAAAAAAATAAAAGAAGGTTCTGGAGACTTGGCTCAGAAGTTAAGAGCGCTTGCTGCCCTCGCAGAGGACCCATAACTCCAAGAACCCATATCAAGGAGCTCAAAACCCCTTGTAACTCCAGATCCCAGGGACGTGAAGCTTTTTTTTTCTGGCCTACATAGGCACCTGAGCACGCGCGCGCACACACACACACACACACACACACGGACACACGCAAAATATGCACATTTAACTAATCTTTTTAAAGTAGAAGACTAAATAAAACACGTTTTGCCTCTTGTGGATGACACCACTGTGTTTATTTCTGTACATTCGGTGTGGGTGTTTATTTTTGGATCCCCGTGGGCGTTTCCTAAAGAATAGAGTTGCTGGGTCAAGCTTTGTGGGTGTTCTGTTCTGTTGGTGTTTGTTTATACTTGGGATTGAGCCCAGACTCACGGAGCTACAGCAGCAGGCTTATGTTCCGTATTTTATATAGACTTGCTTATTTATTTGGGTTTCTCAAGACCGGGTTTCTCTGTGTAACAGGCCTGGCTGTCTTGGGACTTGCACTGTAGACCAGGCTGGCCTCAAACTCAGAATTCTGACTGCCCCTGCCTCCCAAGTGCTTGAGATTAAAGATGTGTGTCAGCATCACCTGGCTATGTTTTATTTATTTTTATTTTATGTATCTGTGTGTTCTGCCTGCCTGTGTGTCCGTGTATCATGTGCCTGCAGTGCCAGCAGAGGCCAGAAGAGGGCACCTAATCTCCTGGAACTAGATCCAGATGGTTGTGAGTTGCCTTGTGGGGTCTGAGACCTGAAACTGGGTAAACTGAAAGGCCCAAGAGCAGCAGGCGCTCATAACCACAGAACCATGGCTCCAGCCCCCAACTTATTATTTTGGGACAAGGTCTCCATAAAGTGTTCATCCTGTCCCATCTTAGCCTCGAGAATTGCTGGGAGTCCAAGGTTAGACCACCATGCATAAATTATTTATTTTCAAGACAGTCTTGGTATGTAGCCCAGGCTGGCCTTGCTGACCATCTCCCTTAGTGCTAAGATTATATATAGGTGGCTGACTATCTTGCCCAGCTTCCTAAAGAATAAAAGTTTGACAAGGTGCTACAGAGATGGCACGGTGGGGTGAAGCCGATTGCTGTTAAGCCTAATGACCTAAATTCGACCCACTTGGTGTAAAGAAAGACCTGAGTCCCTCCATCTTGTTACACCCCTCCTACCTACAGTTCTCAGATTGCATCACTTACTGTCACACATGGGCTTTTGTCTGGTTGTTCAGTGGCGGTTTTTTTGTTGTTGTTTTCTGAGACAGAGTTTCTCTGTGTTGCTCTGGCTGTCCTGGAACTCACTCTGTGGACTAGGCTGGCCCATCTCTGCCTCCTCCAGAGTGCTGGGACTAAAGGCATGGGCCCCACCACCACCACCACCGCCCCGCCCCCACCTACCCACCCACCGGCTCATCACATCCGGTTTTAGCTGGAGGTGTGGCAGATAGAGACGGAGGGCTGAAGGGCTTTGTTCCAGCTCCAAGAATGTTACAGAGTTGTCATAAAGATCCTAGGCCAGATACGGAGGTGACAGTAAGTGACTATTAAAAGGCAATGAAGATAGCCCAAAGAAAGCTGTCTTCTTGACCAGAGGCCATAAAGTAACCCGCTAGCTTCCAGCTATACATAGAGCACTTCAGGCTAGCTGCAATCCACAAGGATTCTTCGTCTACCTCAGAAATGGCCCTGCCATTGCCGAAGGCATCCAGAGGCAGAGGAGAGGTGGGAATACGTACCAGACATCCTGCATATTAGAGATTTACATTACAGTTCGTAACAGTAGCGACATTATAGTTCTGTACTAGCAACAGAATGATTTTATGGTTGGGGGATCTCCACAAAATGAGGAACTGTATTACAGGGTTACCTTATTAGGGAGGTCAAGAACACTGAGCTAAACTGAAGGGTGGATCTGTGTTCTAATGAAACTGGATTTTGTTTTGACTTTTTATTTTAGATTTATTTATTTATTATATATAGGTACACTGTTGCTGTCTTCAGACACACCAGAAGAGGGCATCCGATCTCATTACAGATGGTGGTGAGCCATCACGTGGTTGCTGGGGTTTGAACTGATGACCTTTGGAAGAGCAGTCGGTGCTCTTAACCAGTGAGCCATCTCTCCAGCCCTGACTTTTTTTTTTTTTTTTTTTTTTTTGAGACAGAGTCTCATTGTAGTCCAGGCTAGGTCTGAACTCTGTAATCTACTATGACCTTGGCTTCTGATCCCCCTGCTTCACCCTCCTAGGTGCTGGGATTCCAAGAGGGCGCTACCTACTTGCCTGCCTGCCCGCTTGCCTGCCTGTCTGCCTGCCTGTCTGTCTGTCTGTTTTCCATGATGAGGATGGACTCCAGACACCAAGCACGTTAACCAAGAGCACTCTAGCGACCAAGCCAAAGCGCAGCCCTATAATCTTCAGTAAAGGAAACGTTAATTCCTCTGTAAAGCCTGTGATCTAGTTAAATGATGCTGGTCCTTTGCATGTCAGTACAAAGCCCTGGGAGATGATATTCTGTGGGCTCACTTAGAGCCTGGTGTGGTCAGTTTCACTGAGTTTGGTAGTACCTGTCTTTAATCCCAGCCCTCAGCAAGCTGAGACAGGAGGATCATGAATTTGAAACTAATTTGGGCTACAGCATAAGGAGACTTTTTTTCAAAAGTAATAATAAAAGTAGTCATGGGGCTGGAGAGATGGGTCAGTGGTTAGAGCTCTTGCTGTTCATGCACAGAGCCTGAGTTCTGTTCCCGGCATCTAAGTCAGACGTTCAGAACCACCTGTCACTTCTGCTTTAGGGAACTGAGATCCTCCCCTGGCCTCTGGAGACACCCCTCACATGCGCGCGCTCTCTCTCTCTCTCTCTCTCTCTCTCTCTCTCTCTCTCTCTCTCCCCCCCGACACACACACACATTGTTTTTAAAAAGAAAACTGGCAGGCCGATGTGGTGGCACCTGCCTGGCATCCCAGCACTTGAGAGGTAGAGACAGAAGGAGCAGGAAGTCAACTTATGTAGCAAGTTCAAGGACAGTCTGAGCTACATGAGACCTTGTCTGGAGAGATAGGAAAAAAAAATCTTCAAAAAGTTATCCTTGACTTCCATGTGTGTACTCTGGTGTCCGTGCCTATACACAAATGCGAAATGAATGATTGCATTTTATTCAAAAGCCGTCTTTAAAGAGTCTTATTTACTTGTTTAATGTATCAAGTGCTCTGCCACATGTACACCTGCAGGCCAGAAGAGGGCATCCGATCCCATCACAGATGGTTGTGAGCCACCATGTGGTTTCTGGGATTTGAACTCAGGACCTCTGCAAGAGCAGTCAGTGCTCTTAACCTCTGAGCCATCTCTCCAGCCCCAATAAAAGCAATATCAAGAAAGAAAAGTTTCAGCCAGGCAGTGGTGGTTCACACACATCTTTAATTCCAGCAGGAGAGCTCTGAGTTCGAGGCCAGCCTGGTCTACAGAGTTAGTTTCCGGACAGCCAGGGCTACACAGAGAAACCCTGTCTTGAAAAACAAAAGAAAAGGGAGGGAGGGAGGAAGGAAGGAAGATTTCCCTGCCTCCTGTGTTGTTATATACAGTATACAAATAGAACATAATAAAGGAGACACCATTGATTTTTTTATTCCTGCTTGATACAGAATTGATGCCAACCAGTAATCCCTGGATCAGCCCCTCTCAACACCTGTCTTTTCTTTCTTGTCAAAGACCAAAGTTTTCAGCCAAGCATGGCGGCACGTGTCTTATTTTCTCAGCAGTTGGAAGACGAGGAAGGAGGGTCTGAAATTCAAAGGCACCCTTGGATGCATAGTTCCGTGTCAGTGTGGTGGGCTGAGAAGACCCTTTTGCACAATACAATAAAATACAACATAATAAAACGTCCGGGTGTGGTGGTACGTTCTTTAATGCCAACACCCAGGAAGAGAAGTAGGTAGATCTTTATTTTAAGGCCTCCTTGCGTGGTCTACAGATTGAGCTCCAGGTCAGCCAGGAACTATACTATGAGACTCTGTCTTTTAAAAAAAAGATGTGGGGGTTGGGGATTTAGCTCAGTGGTAGAGTGCTTGCCTAGCAAGTGCAAGGTCCTGGGTTCGGTCCCCAGCTCCAAAAAAAATAATACTAAAGAAGTCAGCAAGAGCTTTTCTCACAATAGAGTTTCACAGAGCTGTGGGAGCTGCAGGTTGGGTAGGGTCTGGGTATCATACAAGGGCTACCTCATGTCTTCAGTGTCCTAAGGATGTCTTTTTCTTTTTTTTTTTTTTTTTTTTTTGTTTTTTTTTTTGGTGTTGGGGGCCCAACCCCGGGGCTTTGCCCTTTCTGGGCAAGGCGCCCTCCCCCTGGGCTAAATCCCCAACCCCCCTAAGGATGTCTTACCTCCTCCCAACTTCTGTCGTCTCCATCCCGCACCAGCCTGGGCACCCGACCTTTAAACCGCGATGGACCCTCCGTTCACACCCACAGAGCTGTCATGTGATCACAGGAACACTGAGAATCCCCACCGCTCACTTCCTTTCTCTCCTATACAGAAACAATGGCCCAAGTAGCAGTGTCCACCCAGCCCATGGGCAATGAGTCCTCAGACGGCAGGATGGTGGTGACGTTCCTCATGTCTGCCCTGGAGTCCATGGTGAGAGTCTGTAGCTCTGCGCGTATCTCGGACTGTTGCTGAGCTGAAGGATGGTGACACACTTCGTGTCACTTCTTTGTAACACCCCTCGGGTCTGTATGAGGGTGTCTTTCTGTGCAGTGTGGTGGTGCATACCTGTAAACCCCAGCACCTTCGGAGATAAAGAGGGTTAGGAGTTCAAGGTCCCCAAGGGCATGAGTACGGGTTGTTTTGACTTTTTTTTTTGGTTCTTTTTTTCGGAGCTGGGGACCGAACCCAGGGCCTTGTGCTTGCTAGGCAAGCGCTCTACCACTAAGCTAAATCCCCAGCCCCTGTTTTGACGTTTTTACGTGTATTTAGTGGATGGGATGCGTGCATGGCATAGAATGCACCGGGAGATTAGAGGACCACTTTTGGGAAGCTGGTGTTCTCTTGCCATCACATGGGTCCCGGGGATCAAACTCAGGCTCAGGTCATAAGGCCATCCACTGGGACATCTTGTCCCCGGAACATAGTGAGCTAATGGCCAGTATGGGACATGTGAGACCATCCTCTTCACCCCCTAAAAAAGAAGAAAGCTAGAAATACCTGCCCTAAAGACCACCGAGTGGGGATGGATCCATTGCTGCACTTAACAAGCACTAATGGGGGTTGGGGATTTAGCTCAGTGGTAGAGACCTTGCCTAGCAAGCGCAAGGCCCTGGGTTCAGTCCCCAGCTCCGAAAAAAAAGAAAAGAAAAAAGAAAACAAACAAACAAACAAACAAAAAAACAAGCACTAATGGCGGGTCTCGGGTCTCCTGCATCCAAGCCCCTTCTAGACACTGAGTACAACCCATGAGGGCAGAACAGGCCCCCTCGCAGGCCTTCTAGCCTGTGTCTGCGTGTTTCTGTACGTAAATATAATAACCAGAAGCGGGGCCCGTAAGAGGGCTCAGCAAGAAGAGGAGCTTGACACCAACCGTGACTATCCAAGTTCAAGTCCCAGGACCCAGAGTACAGGAGAGAGCTAACCCTCGCAACTTGTTCTCTGACCTTCCCATGAGTACCGTATGCACACACGCACACATGCGGGCACATGCACACAGACACACCATCTGATGATCACTCGCAATAATAAAATAAAAATATGGAGGATGCATAAGGGAGAGTGGGTGACTAGTTTGGGGGTCTGAGATAAAGTCTCTTAGCAGTAGTTGTCCCCCATTTTTTGCCTAGTTTTTTTTTTTTTTTTTTTTTTTCGTAGCGGGGGACCGAACCCAGGGCCTTGCACTTGCTAGGCAAGTGCTCTACCACTGAGCTAAATCCCCAACCCCATTTTGCCTAGTTTTTTAAAGACATATTCTTGTCCAGCCCATAATGACCTTGAACGTGCTATATAGCAGAGGCTTTGATCCCCCTGCCTCCCCCTCCAGAGCACGGGGATCACAGTCATGACTTCTTTCTTGTCCTTGAGTTTTCCTTCTTTCCCTCCAGTACGGCCCCTAAGCTGACCTAACCAACTCTAGGCCTGCGTGTGTAGAACCCACCCTTGTTTTGCATTTCCGTTTCAGTGTAAAGAGCTGGCCAAGTCCAAGGCGGAGGTGGCCTGCATCGCTGTGTATGAGACGGACGTGTACGTAGTGGGGACGGAGCGAGGCTGTGCCTTTGTCAACGCCAGACAGGATCTCCAGAAAGACTTTGCACAGCACTGTAGGTGGCCAGGGTTGTACCCTGTCATTGTCCTGTCTGATGCTGTCTGTCTGTCTGGTTGGTTGGTTTTTATATCAGGTCTTGAATTTAGCTCCTCACAATGCTAGGCAAATACTCTATCTCTAAACTGTATCCCCAGGGACTAGAGAGATGGCTCAGTGGTTAGGAGCACCAACTGCTCTTCCAGAGGTTCTGAGTTCAAATCCCAGCAACCACATGGTGGTTCACAACTATCTGTAAAGGGATCTGATGCCCTCTTCTGGTGTGTCTGAAGACAGTGACAGTGTATTTATATACAAAATAAATAAATAAATCTAAACTGTATCCCCACTTTTATTCTCATATTTCACTCTATAATTATTTTTTGAGACAGGGTCTCACTATGTAGACCTAGTGGGCCTGAGATTTACTGTGTAGACCAGTTTGGCCTTAAACTCACAGAGATCTTCCTGCCCCTGCCTCCTGAGTGCTGGGCTTAAAAACATGCACTACCATGCCTGACCTAATCATATTGATTTTTTTTTTCTTTTCTTTATTTCGGAGCTGGGGACCGAACCGAGGGCCTTGCGCTTGCTAGGCAAGTGCTCTACCACTGAGCTAAATCCCCAACCCCTATCATATTGATTTTTTATTGTTCATTCTAACATCATGTGCATTGCATTTATTGATTTTTTTTACAAAGATTTAATTTATGTATATGAGTACACTGTAGCTGTCTTCAGACACACCAGAAGAAGGCATCAGATCCATTACAGATGGTTGTGAGCCACCGTGTGGGTGCTGGGAATTGAACTCAGGACCTCTGGAAGAGCAGTCAGTGCTCTGAACTGCTGAGCCATCTCTCCAGCCCTGTTGATATTTTTTTAAAGGAAGATTTACTTTCATTTTGATGTGTGTGTGTGTGAGAGAGAGAGAGAGTGTGTGTGTACATGTGAGTGCAGATGCCCAGAGTCCAGAAGAAGAATCAGGTCCCCTGGGGCTGGACGTATAGGCAGTTCAGAGCTGCATGAATCGGGTGTTCAGGACTAGAACCCAGCCGTCTGGGAGAGCACTTTATGCTGTTAACTCTCGGTCCCTGGTCCCTACATTGAACTATTGTATGAGTTTCATTTCTGGCACCTAATGTTAACTACTTAAGGGAGGAAGAGTTTGTTTTGAGTTCTGGGGAGACGACAACACTTGGGGATGTGGGGAGACTCAGGGCCCCCTGTGGGCCTAGCTCCAGGGAGATCTAACACCCCTGGCCTTCATGGGCACTCACTGCATAGACGTCCGTGTGCATACCGCGCATGCGCACAAACCCATGCGTACACACAGTTAAAAAGAATAAATCTTAAAGGCCTGTTCCGCGTCCTGGTTTCACTGGGCCTGCGCACTGCTCACGGCCTGCGGTGAGGCAGGAGCAGGTGGAAGGGGAGGAAGGTCTGCTTGACTCAGACTGTACAGCCAGCAGAGAGTCGAGAATAGAACGGGAGCCAGTGTCACCTTCAGAGGCCATCCAGTGGCCTGCTTCCCCCAACAAGACCCCATTCGCAGCTTTTCCCAATGTCACAGATCAGGGCCACCACGGGGACCAAGGCTTCAATATTCCTGACACTCGTGGCACTTTTTCCTTAAAGATTTTTTGTTTGGTTGTTTGTTTTGGGGGACAGGGTTTCTCTGTGTAGCCCTGGCTGTCCTGGATCTCACTCTCTACACCAGGCTGGTCTCGAACTCACAGAGCTCCGCCTGCCTCCCAAGTGTGAGTGCTCACCCTGGCACGTGTAGCTTTCTTTCAGGGGGATCACCATGCTCGACCCTGTTCATTTAATCCTGCCGTTCTCTCAGGCTGGAGAGATGGCCCATGGTTAGGGGCTTGCTGTGCCTACAGAGGACCCAAGTTTGGCTCCAGCACCCACATGAGGTAGCTAAGTACTGCAGGTAACTCCAGCACTAAGTGATCCGATGTCCTCTCTGGCCTCCAAGGGCACCACACACACCACACACAATGAGTGTGACATACAGACACACAGACACACATGTGCACATTAAAGTAAATCTTCAAACAAACAGCAGGCCTCTGTTTCGGGGGCTGAGGGATACGGCTCAGTCAGTAGAGTGGTTACCTAGCATGTGCGAAGCCCCGCTTCCACCCTCAGACAAAGACAAACAAAAATGCCCTCTTTATTTCTCTATATAAAGCGTTGGTTTACGATTGTCCCCCTCTCCCCTCCTTTTCCTCTCGGTACAGAAATACAGATGAGGGAGGGGCAGAAAGAATGCTCGCTCTGACCCATGCTCATCCTGTGTTTGCAGGCCAGGGGGAAGGGCTGCCTGAAGAAAAGCCACTGTGTCTGGAAAACGGGGCGGCCTGCCCTGGAGAAGCCCAGCTGCTCAGGAGAGCGGTGCAGGACCATTTCTGCCTTTGTTACCGTGAGTCCCTGTGGAACACAGGCACCCCCATGTGTGTGAGAGTGTGTGTGTGTGTGGTGTGTGATGTAGTATGTGGTATATGTGTATGAGATGTAATGTATGTATGTATGTATGTATGTATGTGCCCATGTGCATGTGTGTATGTGTGATATGGCATGTGGTGTGTGTGTGTATGTGTGGTGTGCATATATATGTGCTTGTGTATGACTGTGTATGTGCATGAGTGTGACATAGTATGTGGTATATGTTTATGATGTGATGTGTGTATGTAGTGTATGATGTAGTATGTAGTATGTGTGTATGAGATGTGATGTATGTGTGCGTGCCCATGTGCATGTATGTGTGTGTGTGTGTATGGCATGTATGTATGTGTGTGTGTGTGTGTGTGTGTGTGTGTGTGTGTGGTGTACATGTGCTTACAGTACACATGGAAGTCACAGAACAATTTGTAAGAAGTTCGGGAGATCAACTGAAGTCAGGTCACAATGCTCACACACTTCTGTGTCTGTGTGTGCTGGATATGTGTGTATGTATATATACATATATATAGTATAGATACTATATATAATGGATATACATACATTATCTCTCTGTGTCTGTGTGTGTGTGTGTGTGTGTGTGTCTGTGTGTATGACTGTGGCTTACAGACTGTGACCCAGCTAATCCAACATGACTGTCTCCTGACAGAAAGGTCAAGGATCAGGTAGTTGTGCAGTCCACAGGGTGGATGTCTTAGCTAGTCTTCAGGCTCCTTGGAACCCCAGAGAAGGAGTGCCCCAGCTGCAGGAGAGATGAACTTGGCAGTGCGAGCGAAGGCAAGCAGGCGCCATGCAAAAGCTTCCTTCCCCCTGCCCTTTCCTGTGGGCCGCCACCTGAAACTGTGGCTCAGATTTAGGCCCGGTCTTCACCTCGCCTCAGTGATCCAGTCAGGAAGATCCTTCACAGCCATGTGCAGCCACTTGGGGAAGAGTTGATTCCCGATGCAGTCATTGGTGGTCAGTGTCAGCCATCACAAGAGCCATCGTGGCAGGGGAGACACAGCCATGGGCCAAGAAGGGGTGGGGCCAGGAGCAGGAAGCTGGCTGGTCTCATGGCCGCCACACTCAGGAAGTGGAGAGAGAGCATACTTTGTGCTCTTCGTGTATGTTCAAGCTCCATGTCCCTGTGTCTGTTACCCTAGATGGAGCTGGCTTCGGGAGAGTTCTGAGTGTCACCGTCTCTTGCCTCCTGCTCTAGGTAAAGCACTGGGGACGACAGCCATGGTCCCTGTTCCTTACGAGCAGATGCTTCGGGACGAGGCAGCCGTGGTGGTTCAGGGCCTCCCGGAAGGCCTGGTCTTCCAGCACCCTGACAATTACAGCCTTGCCACCCTGAAGTGGATCCTGGAGAACAGAGCCGGAATCTCTTTCGTCGTAAAGAGGTAATCTGCTCCACGGCCTGTGGCAGTTCCTTTGGAGATGAGCTGGCTTGAGCCAAGTGTGGCCACACAAGCCTGCAATCCCAGTACGGGGAGTCTGAGGCAGGAGAATCACTGAAAGTTTGAGGCAAGCCCAAGTTATAGTGAGTTCAAGGACAGCCTGGGATATGTACCAAAACCTTGTCAGAGAGAGAGAGAGAGAGAGAGAGAGAGAGAGAGAGAGAGAGAGAGAGAGAGAGAGAGAGAAGGAATTATCACGTCTGGGACCACAGCTGAGGTGGCTGATGTAGACCACTCACCGGCATGCACCAGGCCCTGGGTTCTGTGCAAGAAAGTAAAAGTGTCGTTCACTGTCTGTGACTGCTCTGCTTGTGTTCGTGTTGGGTAATGGTGTTGGTTTGTCTTGCAGACCTTTCCTAGGTGCAGAGAGCCAGCTGGGTAAGTAGTGGGTTCTGATCCTCCGTGGCTGCCCAGAAGCACCAAAGCCTTTCTACTGTCATGATGACGATGCATGCTTTAATACACTCCTCCGTTTCACCGCACTGAGCTGGGGGTGGTGGCGGCTTGATAGTAGATCTCTTACCTATAGGATTGCCCACTTGAGGGGCTGAGGGTGTGTGTTCAGTAAGTAGTACAGCATTTGCCTAGAATCCCCCAGTAAGTAGTTCAGAGCACAGCTAAGTGATAGAGTGCCTGCTTAGATCCATTAGTGAGGTTCTAGACACGTGGCTCAGTGGGAGAGAAATTGTCCATTATCCAGTGGTAGAGCCCCTGCCTAGAATCCCATAGTGAGGGGCTGGGGGCGTGGCTCAGTGGTAGGGCCCCTGCCTAGAATCACCCAGTGAGGGGCTGGGGGTGTGGCTCAGTGGTAGGGCCCCTGCCTAGAATCCCCCAGGGAGGTGCTGGAGGTGTGGCTCAGTGGTAGAGCCCCTGCCTAGAATCTTTCAGTGATGGGTTCTGGGCATGCCTCCATGGAAGAATGCTTGTATATCATTGCATGGGACCCTGGGTTCTCTCATCAACACTACAAAGGAGGAGGGGAGGGAACAAACACCTATGGTACTGTGACACTAAAGGGCTATGCAAAGGTCCTAAACAGGAAGAGACAGCAGTCAGAGACTTCACAGCCCAGGCTGGGAAGATTCTGTAGTGACAGCCACCTGGTCCTCCAGAGGCATGTGTGGATGTAGGGAGTCAAATGGCGCCTGTGAGTACCAGCCCTGCAAAGGGGTTTCTGGCTTTGAGGGCTCTAGGATTCATTCCTGTGTCTTAGAAACTCAGGATGAGGATAAGGAATAATTCTACTTAGGAAAAAGCCAGGAAAATGGTGGTGCTCGTAGGATGTCAGAGTCCTCCCCAAAGCTGGCATGGGGCTAGAAGAGCTGGTTTAGAAAGCTCTACAGCCATTTGGCCCTCAGGATAAGCAGAGACTCACTGGGGTGGGGCTGTGGTAGAACCAGCCTGGGGATACTGAGGCAAGAGGTTCAGGAGGTAAGGCCAGCCTGAACCACATAGCAAGGTCAAGATCAGCTCAGACTGCATATCCAGGCCCCGCCCTCAAAGGATGGAAGGCTAAGTAGACAGAATAAGCTGGTCTCCTCAGGCTGGTTCTCTTGAGATAACAGAGCTGTGTGACAGACTTGTGGGAACCCAGATGTCTTCTGTCCCTTTGATTCACAGAAATGAAGATATCCCTGTTGCCCCACCCCCACCCCCTCAGATATCTCTGCCAGAAACATCTGAAAACCCATCCACTTATGATTGGGCATAGCAACAAGTCGAGTGTCTTTCATCCCAGCACTCAAGTCAGAGTCAGGGGTGTCTCTGTGAGTTCAAAGCTAGGCAGGTCCATCTAGTAAATCCTAGACCAGCCGGAGCTACACTGTAAGGTCCTGTCGAAAAGAAAGAAATAAAGAAGAGAAAAGAAAGGGGCTAGAGAGGTGGCTCAGCAGATAAAAACACTGACTGCTCTTCCAGAGGTCCTGAGTTCAAATCCCAGCAATCACGTGGTGACTCACAACCATCTGTAATGGGATCCGATGCCCTCTTCTGGTGTGTCTGAAGACAGATACAGTTTACTCATATAAATAAAAAAATAAATAAATCTAAAAAAAAAAATAAGAAAAAGAAGAGAAAAGAGGAAATCTACCCACGTCTACCTCTTATTTTCTTAAATTATTATTTTATAAATGTAGTTGGAGCTCTGTTCCTCTAGCGGTTTACAAAGCATGATGTCTGAAGGCGGCGGCACATGCCTTTAATCTCAGCACTTGGGAAGCAGAGGCAGGTGGGTCTCTGAGTTCAAGGCCAGCCTGGTCTACAGAGTGAGTTCCAGGACAGCCAAAGATATACAGATACCCTGCTTTTAAAAGAAAGTCAAAAAGTGAACAACAACACAGCAGAATAAAGGGGATGCCATGATAGACAGCACAGGTAGAGGAAGGACTTACAGAGGTTGCTGTGTATCTAAGCCAGTATGATCCCCCTCAGGCCTGTTTGTGGCTGTCTTTGTGAGGTCCTTGTCCTCTGGCTTCTGTTAGAGAAGTACAGTGTCACACTGTCATCCCAGCTTTTGAGAGGTTGAGGCAGGAAGGTTGAAAGTTCAAGACCAGCCTGGGCTACCTGGCAAAACCTTGTCTCAAAAAAAAAAAAAAATCCAATGAAAGGGCTGGAGAGACGTTCCAGCAGTTATAACTCTTGCAGGAGACCAGGGCTCAGTTCCCAGCACCCGCACAGCAGCTCACAGCTGCCCCCTATTCCAGTTCCGTGGGATCCATGCCTGCTTCTGGCTTTCAGGGGCACCGGGCATCCATGAGATACACATACATTTGAGCACGGGCACATATACATAAAAAGTTAAAAAAAAACAAGCAGTTTTAAAAGTCCAAAGAAAAATCTATACTTTGATGGTCGAGTGTCAGATGACCAGATGACTGTCATCCCAGAATAACCCCTATTTTCTTTTTTTTAGAGATTGATTTATTTATGTATTATATATAAATACACTGTCACTGTACTCAGACACACCAGAAGAGGGCATCGGATCCCATTACAGATGGTTGTGAGCCACCACGAGGTTGCTGGGAATTGAACTCAGGACCTCTGGAAGAGCAGTCAGTGCTCTTAACCTCTGAGCCATCTCTCCAGCCCCAGGAGAGCAGTTTCAAGTGAGGCCTGAGCCCCATCTGTACACCTTAATCCAATCTGGCCCACTTTGAATAGCTGGTGACAGGCAAGAGTGGTAAGTGTGAGACTGGCCAGCATGACGGTCAAAGGCTCTCCTTCCAGTGCTGGGGAGGCTGAGGAAGGAGAGTAACAGATTTGAGGTCTGCCTAAGCTACATACTGAGATAACATTGCAAACAAGCAAAAGGGCTGAGGGGACAGAGCGGAACAGCACTCGATTAGTTTGGGAGAGGACTTGCCTGGTTAATGCAAGGCCCTGCCCCCGGTCCAATCCTCAGCACCAAAAATACAACTTAAAAATAATAAGCTAGGTGGGGTTGGGGATTTAGCTCAGCGGTAGAGCACTTGCCTAGCAAGCGCAAGGCCCTGGGTTCGGTCCCCAGCTCCGAAAAAACAAAAACAAAAACAAAAATAATAAGCTAGGAAAAGAAAAAGTCATAATCCAAATAAAGAAATGTTTTAAAAATAAAGGGCCCTGGGGGCTGGAGAGATGGCTCAGTGGTTAGAGCACCCGACTGCTCTTCCAGAGGTCCTGAGTTCAATTCCCAGAAACCACATGGTGGCTCACAACCATCTGTAAGGAGATCCGATGCCCTCTTCTGGTGTCTGAAGACAGCTACAGTGTACTTATATATAATAAATGAATACATCTTTAAAAAAAATAAATAAAGGGCCCAGCAGTGGTGGCACACACCTTTAACCCCAGCACTCAGGAGGCAGAGGCAGGGGGACTTTCTGAGTTCGAGGTCAGCCTGGTCTACAGCGTGAGTTCCAGGATAGCCAGGGCTACACAGAGAAACCCTGTCTTGAAGGAGAAGGAGGAGGAGGAGGAGGAGGAGGAGGAGGAGGAAGAGGAGGAGGAGGAGGAGGAGGAACTCCTGTACTACTTTGGAGGTAGAGCAGGCAGGAGGATCAGGAATTGACTGTCCCCCTCAGCTATCCAGGGTATTTCAGGCCAGCCTTAAAGACAAAACCACAACAAAACAAAACCCAAAAGGTAATGCCACATTGTTTACAGAATAATGACACAGAAAGCCTCTGCATATCCAGGACGTCCGGCGTGCATTTGTTTGTTTGTTTGTTTGTTTGTTCCACAGTCTCCTTAGCCTGGGGGTTGGGAGCCCTTGGATGTGGAGGGAGGGCCAGCTACTCACCAGCCCTCACTGTTTCCATGAAGAAGCACACTTTAGTGACTCTCGGGTGACCCAGCTGGTGAGCAGCCAGGCTGGGGTCCTCACCTACACTCCAGGCACTGCCTGCCCACTTCCGGGGTGGCCCACCAGCTGCTGTAATAAGCAGAGATGGTTTTGACCCTCCTCCTCCCCGCTAGCATGTCTGTGATGGCCTTGAGTTGAGGACTCTTTTTCCTCTGTTTTCAAAGGATGTGTCCTTGCATGTGAGTCCCACTCGGGGGCTGAGAGAGACGAGCGTGTACCTTTTTGTTCTTGCACAGGTGGTCTTGGGATGGTGACAGATGCCGAGAAGCCGGCAGCACCACCAAATGACAGGTAAAAAGAAGTAATAAATAAATTGGGAATTAATAAAGGCGTAGTATGAATAGTATAGACCAGGAATCATGAGTGACAGCCTTGGGATCTCAGGGTGGAGGAGGGAGGCAAGAGGATCAGGAGTTCAAGGCCATCCTTGGCCACACAGTGAGTGTGAGACAGCCCACATGAGACCTTGCGTCAAAAAGAAAGAAGGAAGAGGGGGTTGGGGATTTAGCTCAGGGGTAGAGCGGTTGCCTAGCAAACGCAAGGCCCTGGGTTCGGTCCCCAGCTCCGGAAAAAAGAAAAAGAAAAAAAAAAAAAGAAAGAAAGAAAGAAGGAAGGGGGATGGCTAAGGAGTAAGGAGGGTTAGAGAAATGGCTCAGCACTTAAGATTCGTTGCTGCTCTTCCAGAAGATTCCAGTATGACTCCCAGCACCCATGGCAGGCAGTTTTTACATCTACCTGCTACTGAGTATTAGGGGACCCGACACCTCTCTAACCTCCATAGGCACCAGGCACACACACACAGTATGCATGCCTACATGCAGCAAAACACCCGGCACATAAAAAGTTCCTGACCCGATTGATTGATTGATTGATTGATTGATTGATTGATTTAATGGTTTTTGGTTTTTTGACACCGGGTTTCTCCGTGTAGCCCTGGCTGTCCTGGAACTCACTCTGTAGACCTGGCCTCGAACTCAGAGATCCACCTGCCTCCGCCTCCCAAGTGCTGGGATAGTAACCGTGCGCCGTCATGCCTGGCTCCACCCTAATTCTTGACCTGGTTCCCTTCTCGTTGCAGCTATGGTCCCGTCAGTGTGAAAACTGAACCCATGGAAGATTCCGGTAAGTACACTGATGTTTGACAATGGAATATTTAGCAGGCTGTCATCTGACTGACGCTCTTATAGAAATGACTACTAAGTATTTAGCTGTAACTAGGATCAGATTTGTAGAATACTGGGTGAGTACTGCTTATCTGAAACGCTTGCTCCCGGCCATTGAGATCGCTCTGCGGGTAAAGACACTGGCCTAATGACCTGAGTTCAAGCCCCGGGATCTACATCCTGGAAGAAGAGAACCAACTCCCACGAGCTGCCCTCTGCCCCACACGCACCGCCTTCCATGGCGTGTGTGTACACATGCATACACCACACACAGAAAAGTAAATGAGCGAGGGGCAGGACAGAGGTTTGGTTCCCAGCACCCACATTGGTTCCCAGCCCACCCTGTGTAACTCCAGTTCCAGGGGGTCAGGGGGCCACTTGAAAATAAAATAAATCCAAAAGAAAAATTTAAATAAATAAAGTTTGACTCCAAAAGCATCTTCGGTTTTGAAATTTGTCAGATTTTTTTTTCCCAAGGCAGAGTCCGGCTAAACAGCACAGATTTAAAATGTGAGATTACAGGGCTGGAGGGATGGTTCAGTGTGAGAGTTACTGGCTGCTCTTCCGGAGGTCCAGTTTCCCCATACCCATGCATAGTGCCTCTCTTCTGACATATATATGCATAAAAAGGCATCCAGCTATGTGTGTGTATATGATTACATGTGTGAGCCACCACATACAGTCTTTGTGTGTCCATCGTGTGTGCATACGCAGGCGTGCATACCTCTGTGTGTACTGAGGCAGAATAAGATAGCAGGTGACTGGGGTTGGGGATTTAGCTCAGTGGTAGAGCGCTTGCCTAGCAAGCGCAAGGCCCTGGGTTCGGTCCCCAGCTCCGACAAAAAAAGAAAAAAGAAAAAAAAAGATAGCAGGTGACTTCCTCTGTCACTCCAGCCATTCCTGGACGCAGGGTCTCTCCCTAAACCTGAGACTCATGTTTCCGGCTCTAGACTGGAAGCCTGTGAGAGCCAGCAATCCTCCTGTCTCTGTTCCATTTGGAGTTGGGATTACAGTGTGTAGGGGACACCTGGCCTTCGTGGGTCCTGGAACAAGAACTTAGTCTCCATGACAGCATAACGCATCCTCTTAGCCACCTGTCCATATCGATAACCCCGCATATACCTCTAGGATATTTGGTTTTTAAATCCTCTGGCTGTCCAAGATACAAGCCAATGACAGCGGAGACTGGAGAAGCACCTGTCACCAGTGCTGACCAGGAAGGAGTTGAGGGTTGAAAGCTGCCATGTTGGGACTTGAGATGCACACCCCACAGGCCAGTTCTGCTCAGCTGAGACAGATGACTCATTTCTTCCTCTTGGCTCTGCTTCTCCAGAGCTCTCACTCCGGAGACCCCCACAGGGCCATTGTTAACAGTGTTTCCCAAGATGCACTGGGAGGTAGTGGGACCTTTGAGAGATGGAGGGAAATCTTCAGGTCACTGACAGCATGCCCCTGCAGACTGGCCTCCAGTTTACTGTTAGCCAAAGAGGGGTTTATTTTTAAGACTCGGTACTTGGGGGTTGGGGATTTAGCTCAGTGGTAGAGCGCTTGCCTAGGAAGCGCAAGGCCCTGGGTTCGGTCCCCAGCTCCGGAAAAAAAAGAACAAAAAAAAAGACTCGGTACTTGTGGACCTGAGACTTGCCATGCAGATGAGGCTGGCCTTGAACTCACAGAGATCCACTTGCCTCAGTCTCTGACATGCTGGGACTGTGCTCTATCACACCCCGCTTCCAAAGAGGATCTTGAACAGTTGATTGTTCTGTTTCTGTCCCTACCTCCTGCATGCTGGGATGACGGGCGTGTGCCACCATTCCCACCAAACGAGATGTCCAGTCGGTTGGCTGCACTTACCTGACCCCTAACTGTGGTCTCTGTTGCCCTCACAGGCACTTCGCCAAAGGCAGCGGCCGTGCTAATCAAGACAGAGTCAGAAGATCCTAATTTCAGTCCGTGTAATGCACAAGGTAATGTGTTTCCAGTTCCTTTACGAGCGGAGTGGAAATCATCACTCATCCAGGGGCTGACACAGAGGAGCGAAGGGGGCAGGAGGATGGCTCAGTGGGGAAGAGCACCTGCCGGGCAAGCATGGGGGCCTGAATTCAGGTCCCAGCACCCACAGAAAAAGCTTGCTGTGGCCACGGGTCGGCACTGGTGGGACCCGAGACAGGAGGATCTCTGGGGCTTACTGACCTAGCTCCTGTCTCCAGGGGCTGGATAAGGTGGAGAGTGATGGAGCAGGACACTGGATATTCCTCCTCCAGCACGTACACGTGCACACAGACACCTGCACCCACACATGTGTGTGAATAGACCACATGCACCACACAAACCCAGGGTACATGTACTGACCTAGACTAGCAAGCTGCCTTCCAAATTCCATGATGGATGGAATTCATCTTAAATACAGTGGGGCGTTTGTGGGGCACACCCATAATCCCAGTGCTCAGACAGTAAAGGCAGAAGAATCTCAAGTTCAAGGTCATCGCTGACTTCTGTCTTGGTCAGTGTTCTTTGGCTGCGAAAAGACATGGTGGCCCTGGCAACTCTTATAAAGGAAAGCATTCAGTTGGGGCTGGCTAACAGTTCAGAGTTTTATTAGTCCATTATTGTCATGGCGGGAAGCATGGCGTTACACAGGTAAATATGATGCTGGAGAGATACGTACAGATCCACAGGCAGCACGAATCAAAAGTGACACTGGGGCACCTTTGAGCTTCTGAAAACACACCCACTCCAACAAGGCCACACCTCCAATAATGACTCCCAATGAGTCTTGGGGGCCATTTTCTTTTAAAGATTTATTTATTTGTTTATTTATTTTATGTATACGAGTACACTGTCATTGTCCTCAGACACACCAGAAGAGGGCATCAGATCCCATTACAGATGGTTGTGAGCCACCATAGGTTGCTGGGATTTGAACTCAGGACCTCTGGACGAGCAGCCAGTGCTCTAACCGCTGAGCCGTCCCTCCAGCCACGTGGAGGTATTTCTTAAACTGAGACTCCTTCCTCTCTGGTGACTCTGGCTTGCGTCAGGTTGACATAAAAGTAGCCAGCACATACATTAAACAAAGTAATGAGTAAACCTAGAAGATAGCCGTGGCCACAGCAGTGGGATTGCTGTAACGGGCTCCACTGGCTTCCGTGTGAAACTGGTCCATATCCCTATCACTAACACTGTTGTGGGTGGCTGAGCACATAGCCCACCGAACTACTGAACAGTGAAGTGTGACGTCATGACGTAGCCAGTACTCCTGTGTGCTTCCCTGCCCTCTGCCCAAAATGTTTCCTATTAATAATTAAGATAATTTGGGGCTGGAGAGATGGCTCAGTGGTTAAGAGCACTGATTGCTCTTAAAGGTCCTGAGTTCAAATCCCAGCAACCACATGGTGGCTCACAATCATCTGTAATGAGATCCGATGCCCTTTTCTGGTGTGTCTGAAGACAGCTACAGTGTACTCATATATAATAAATAATAAAAAAATCTTTAAAAAAATAATTAAGATAATTCTAAGATATATGTTTTTTTTCTATGACGACAACAATACAGCAGTTCCAAGAGGATCAGTGGGTAAAGGGCCTGCCCCCAAACATCCCCAGCACCCACATATTCTAAGGAAAGAGCCAACTTCTACCACTGACCTCTGACCTCCGCATATGCACTGTGGCATGCACCCACACACATTCGCATACACATAATCGTAAATAATTTTTCTTTTGTGTTTTTTTGAGACAGGGTTTCTCTGCATGCCCTGGCTGTCCTAGAACTCACTCTGTAGACCAGGCTGGCTTTGAACTTCGGAAGATCTTCCTGCACCTGCCTCCTTAGTACTGGAGGCCACAGCCCTGCTAAAAGCAATTTTTTAAAGATAGAAAACAGAAAGGACTTTGTAGTGGTGCCACTGATCTGGGGTCACCCGTGCTTCTGTAACTCCTCCTTTTTATTTATTTCTTTTTTTTGAGACAGGGACTTATGTAGCCCAGGCTGGCCCCAAGCTTACTGTGTCCTAGAAGATGATCGTGAACTCTTGATCCTCCTGCCTCCACCTCCTGAGTGCTGGGGTTTGGGGTTGTAGGTGGGCACCACTCCCAGTTTTTCATGGCGCTGGAGGTGTGGGACCCAGGACTTCCTGCACATGAGCTAAGCGCTCTACCCAGTCCTTAAAATGCTTCCCTTGCAGTCCATGGCTTCTTTGTCTTACTCTAAATGCTTTCTTATGTTTTTAATTTACGTATTGGTGGAGAAAGGAGGGAATGCCGTGGTGCTCATGCAGAGACCAGAGGACAGTTTTGGGATTCCGTTCACTCCTTCCATAACATCGCTCCCGGGAATCAAACTCAGGTCGTCAGGCTTGGCTGCAAGCCCCTTTACCTGCTGAGCCATGTCAACAGCCCAGTGACCTCTGTGCGTCGTGTTTGGTGCTGAGCCATAACTGCTTGTTCTCCTTTCAGGAAGCCAGCATCCTTCCGCCAGCAGTGAAGTCATCGAAATGGAGCTACCGTCCGCAGGTTAGAAAGTGAAGTGTCTCCTCCCCTTAAACACGGGGAAATAAAGAAGGCGGCCTCCTGGCACATCTGTCTTAGGAAGCAGCATTAGGGGCTGTGTGCTTTGCGTTCCTGATCCGTTAGTGCAGTGAGTGGGAACCCCACCCGGGCGCTGCCCACCATGGCCTTACCACACTAGGCCCTTTTGTTTGCTGACAGAGGATGCGGGTAGCCAGTTTGGAGCTCACAGTGTAGCTGCTGGCCTCAGACGGGAGCCTCCTGTCTGCCTCCACATGTGGCAGGAGGGTGTGACAGCCCACATCTGGCCTTTCTTCCCGTTTTGTTTTAGTTGTTGGTTGGTTGGTTGGTTTGGTTTTTTTTTTTTTTTTTTTTTTTCCTATTCTTTTTTTCAGAGCTGGGGACCAAACCCAGGGCCTTGCGCTTCCTAGGCAAGCGCTCTACCACTGAGTAAATCTCCAACCTCTTGGTTTGGTTTTTAAGGCAGGGTCTCACTCTGTAGCCCTGGCCAGCCTGGGGCTCACTCTGTTAGCCCTGGCCAGCCCGGGACTCACTCTGTAGCTCTGACTGGCATCAAACTCACAGAGATCCACCTGCCTCCGCCTCTGCCTCCCAAGTGCTAGATTAAAGGTGTGCACAATCACACCCAGCCCTCTCCTTTTAGAAGAACCCTCTGCCTCAGCTTCCTTAGAGCTGGGATTAGAATTGTGAACCACCATACCTACATCTCTCTCTCTTTTTAACCCTAGTAATTCACTTTTTAAAAAAATTCATTTCATTTAACGGTTGCGTGTGCACGTCTGCACTCCTGAGTTCAGGTACAGTCAGAGGGTAGAAAAAGTATCAGATCCCCTGGAGTTGCAGTAACCGCCATTTGTGAGCCTCCCAACATGGGTATTAGGAAAGAACTCTGATCTTATCCAAAAACAAAAAAAGCATTCTTTTTTTAATTATCAAATTAATTATTGTTTATTTATTTCATGAATGTGAGTGCTCTAGCTGCATGTACACCTGCAGGCCAGAAGAGGGCATCAGACCCCATTACAGATGGTTGTGAGCCACCAGGTGGTTGCTGGGAATTGAACTCAGGACCTTTGGAAGAGCAGCCAGTGCTCTTAACCACTGAGCCATCACTCCAGCCCCTGCAAAAGTGTTCTTAACATATAAATCATCTCGGCCAGGCAGGTGGTGGCCCATGCCTTTAATCCCAACACTCAGGAGGCATGGGTAGGCAGATCTACGAGAGTTCAAGGCCAGCCTGGTCCATAGAAGGCATCTCAGGACAGCCAGAGCTACACAGAGAAACCAAAACAGTAACTGAGTCACCTCTCCAGCAGCCCCTCCCCACCCCACAGTAGTTGCCTACAGACTTAAGAAGCACCCTGATCGTGTGGAGCTCAGTGTCCACGAGTGTGAACAGCTCTTGATTGTTTGGTAATATGTGGACGTTCTTATCTTCCCTCACTCCTTATAGGAGAATCCCGTGTGAAATCATGTTTACTTTTGTGGAGACAAGGTCTGACACAGCCTAGGCTGGCCACAGGCTTCCTTGTGTAGACAGGATGACCTCCGCTCCTGATCTTTACGCCCTGCTAGGGACGGAATACGGTGTTTGTACATGCTTGGCTCGACTAACGGAGCCGAGTCCCTCAGGCTGAAACCATACATTGGTGCCTGATGATTGCCTCTTACAGAATCAAATTCCCTGTGTGTTGAGTATGTACAAAACATGCGTAAAATTTCAGGACCAGGGCTGGGGAGATGGCTCAGGAGTTATGACCACTTGCTGATCTTCCAGAGGTCCCGGGTTCAGCTCCCAGCACCAGCATAGCTGCTTATAACTGTAGCTCCAGTTCTAGGAGATCCAGCATCTTTTCGTGATCTCTGTGTGAATTGCAACCACCTAGTACACATGCAAATGTGAGCAAACACCCATACACATAAACTTTCTGAGAAATTCTAAAATGAGGCCATCCCGGGCTACAAAGTGAGTCCTTGCCTCAAAACAAAACAAAACTCCAGCATGAGGTAGAGAGTAGAGCCGGGGACAGTAACCTGTTGGAACCTGAGATTACTTAATAATGAATGTCATTTTAGATGTTTTCTTTTTAAGGGTCTACTCCAGTGGTCTCTTCAGAGACCAATGAGGACGCCGAGGCTGAGGTGAAAATGGAAGGTGAGTCACCAAAACGCTTGTGATTGTCACATGGTCAGGGTGGCTTTCCATGTGGCTCTCACTACCTAATCTGGAATGATTATTGTAGGGCGGTGATTGGAACCAGTGTGTGTGTGTGTTCACATTCATGCCCGTGTTGGATGAGAATGAGCCGTCCGCTCATATGTGTGAATACTTGGTCCCCGGTTGATGGAACTGTTTGGGAAGGATTAGAAGGTGTGGCCTCGGTGATGGTGATGTGTCACTGCGGGGCGGACTTGAGGCTTTCAAAAGTCCACACCATTTCTAGTTAGCTCTCTCTGCCTTATGCTCATGGATCAAGATGTGAACTCTTAGCTACTGCTCTAGCACTGTGCCCGCCTGCCTCCCACCGTGATGGTCATGAACTCTGACCTTCTGAAACCATAAGCCTAACAAACGCTTCCTTCTATCAGTTGCCTTGGCAATGGTGTCTTATCACAGTAACTGAAAAGTAACTAAGACGGATGCCCATGCCTCACAGCCCGTGGGAGTCAGAGCACATCTTTGTGGAGTCATATCTCTCCTTCTTTCCACCTTGATAGGGGTTCTGGGAACCAAACTCAGGCCACCAGCTTTGCAAAAATTGTACCCTTACCCACTGAGCCATCTCACTGGCCCTCAAATATAATTAGCCCTCTCTTTAACCACAGTTAGAATTAATGCTTGAGGGTTTGGTTAGTGGGGGACACTGTATGGTGTCCTCATCCTCTGTTTATGAAAAACCAGAGAGGCCACTTGGAGCCCTGGGTCCTGATAGTTTTACCTTTGCAGTGAGAGTAAAAGGTTTAGTGATGGCAGCTGTTTCCTTACTGGGTGAGCCACAACAATCATGTTTGAAGATGATTGTCACCATGTTCTTCATTGAGCAGAAATGGGCCAGCCTAACACTCAGAAGGCCCTGTACGATGCAGTGGAGGAGGACCCTGGACAAGTAGCTTATCCGGGGCTTTCTCCAAACGAACTCTCATTGCCGAGCTGGTGCACGGATAGAGCAAGGTTCTCTCAAAGGACGCCTTCGGCAGTGGGGGATAAAAAGCAGACTTCACGGAGCCTCTAAAAACTAAGAAGATATGCTCTATGAGCCAAAAGACCCGCGAGTGCAGTGAAAGCTAACATCCTTTCAAGTCAGCTGAGAAGACAGGAAGAGAGAGTAACTCCTGACCTGTCACTATCGACTTGCCAAGGAGGGCGACTCAAGAGCCAAATCGAATGTCACGTGTCTGTAGTCACGTGTGCTTCCTCAGGAGACGTGCTTTTCAGCTCACTGAAGCTCTTCAGTTTGGTATAAATAAATGCAGGTGGAGTGGCCGGAGGATCAGAGAGTGGGATGATCGCCCTCTCCTTGACAGTCCTGTTCAGCTGTGCCCTTAGCGACTGTCACAGATGTTGCCACAAAAGTACGGAACTAATGGGGCTGCAGGCTGGACATTGGTGGCACACACCCGGAACTCCAGCACTCGGGAGGCAGAGGCAGGAAGATCTATGAGTTTAAGGCCAACCTGGTCTACAGGTCTGGTTCTAGGACAGCCAAGACTACACAGAGAAACCATATCTTGAAAACACAAACAAACAAACACACAAACAAACAAAACACCAAAAACAAAGGGACTGCAGAGACGGCTGAGCCATTGAGAACTCTTGATCTTCCAGAGGACCTGGGTTGGGTTCCCAGCTCCCACATCCTGTGGCTCACAACTGCCTCTAACTCCAGCCTCGTCTGGCCTCTGTGTGCGTACATGCGCACATCCCAACATAGACACACACTCATACACAGAAATAAAAAGTAATTTTCTTTCCTAAGGAAACCAGCAACTTAAAGGAGAAACGTCTCTTGTGTCACAGTTTGAGGGGAGACGGTCTTTCGCGGTGTAGCAGGCACGGTAACCAGAGCAGGAGACAGCCGCTCACACTGCATCCGCAGTCAGGAAGCAGACAGATGGACGCTGGTCCTCAGCCTGCTTTCTTCAGTCCGGGCCCCCAGAACGGGGGGTGGAGCCCCAACATCAGGATGAGGCTTCCCTCCTCAGTGTAAACTCTGGAAGCACACTCACCGACATGTCCGGTCAAGCTGACCTTCAAGGTCAGCATCCTTCAGCACCGCACACTGTACTGGGGTGGGGGGGATGGGGGACAGTATCAGGTCTGCACGTCTCGTTAAGTAACGCTTGGGCATCTTTTGGAGACTTGCTGATTTTCTGGTCACTCTAACATTGCACTTTTCTTTGCTCTCAAGGAAACGCAAATCCGTCCAGCACTGTTAACTCTGCGGCAGGCGTTGAGGACCTTAAGATCATACAGGTGACAGTCCCAGGTGGGGACATCCACTTGCCGTCTTCATCGTTTGAATGACATTTTTCTTTTTTGTAAAGATTGTGTCCACTTATGTGTTTGTGCGTATCTGAGTGTCTGCCATGTGAGTTCAGTGAGTGTGCTGCCCAGAAGAGGGCACTAGAGTCCTTGAAACTGCTCTGGAACTGGCTCTGTAGACCAGGCTGTCCATGAACTCAGAGACTGGCCTGCCCCTGCCTCCCGAGTGCTGGGATGAAAGGCTTGCACCACCTCCCGGGTGTATTTACTTTTAATTTGTCATGATTTGCTTTGTTTCACGTGTATGAGTTTTGTCTGTGTGTATGGGTGTGCACTATGTACGTTCCTAGTGCCCATCGAGTTCAGATGCAAGTAAGAATGGCCGCGAGCCATCATGCATGTGCTGGAAAAGGAACCAGATCCCCTGCAAGAGCAACAAGTGCTCTTAGTGGCTGAGTTATCTCTCCAGCCACCCCCTGGCCCACTCTTTTTAAAAGTTCCTTATTTAAGTTTTAAGACAGGGTCCCACTATGTGTCCCTGGCTGTCCTGGAACTCACTCTGTAGACCAGGCTGGCCTGTAACTACAGAGATCCGCCTGCCTCTGCCTCCCGAGTGCTGGGAGCTATGGGCGACCACACCAGGCTTTTAAGAAAATGTTTTTAATTAGAGCCGGGGCATAGTGGTTCATGGCAGAGGCAGGTGGGTCTCACCCTGGTCTACAGAGTGAGTTCCAGTACAGCCAGAGCTACACAGAGACAACCCTGTCTTGAAAAAGCAAAAAACAAAGCAAAATATTAATAAAAAATTTAATTTTTAAAGTCTTAAAAGATATTCCCTCCTGGTCCCAGCCTCGTTTTTCTTCATTTCTTGTCATATTGGATGGGCCGAGGTTTGCGTTACAGTGTTGAGAGCAGTGACGGAGACACACGCCCTTGTCGTGCTCAGCACTGACCTCGTTCCTCAGGAAGAACAGGAGCGGTGGCTGGGGACGGATCAAGGCTGAGAGGGCTGACTGCTCTTGCAGGACCTGGGTTCTCTTCCCATCCCATGCCTGCTCACAACCACCTGAGGCTCCAGGGATCCCATATCTTCTAACCTCTGTGGGTGCTTGCACATGTGTGGCACAAACATAAATACAAGTTAAAAAAAATTAAAGTAAGGATGGAGAGACGGCTCAGTGATTGAGAGCACTGACTGCTCCTCCAGAGGTCCTGAGTTCAAATCCTAGCAACCACTGGTGGCTCACAACCATCTGTAATGAGATATGATACCCTCTTCTGGTGTGTCTGAAGACAGCTACAGCATACTCATATTAAATAAATAAATCTTTTTTAAAAAAGTTTTTAAATATTATGGGGTATGCTTCTATGGGGTTGTCAAAATTATCATCTGTAACGGCTTCCATTTTGTGTATTTCCCAAATGCTTACTTACCGTGCTCAGGTAGCTAACTGATAAGACAGGTAAACTGCCAAGAGGCCTTTCTGCTAATATCTGTCTCGAAGGGGAAATGCTGAATGAGCCTGGTCTTCGTCTTCCGGTTATTTGTAGATAATGAGGAGGAGAGGCTCTCGGGCCTCGAGAAAATTAAGCAACTGCGAGAACAAGTGAACGACCTCTTCAGCCGGAAGTTTGGTAAGCTTCTGCTGTTGGCACACATCCAAAACGTACGCATCTGTTATGACATTACGTGTGTGTTGGAGGGGCAGGCACACGTGAAGACAATGCCCTGGGAGGCCAGAAGAGGGCGTCAGATCCCTCGGAGCTGGAGTTACAGGCAGTCGTGTCCAACGTGGGTGCTGGAGATCAGATTCAGTCCTTTGGAAGAGCAGCCAGTGCTCTTAACTGCGGAGCCATCTCTCCAGTCCCACATCTCCACATTTATAAACTTTACCCACTCCGCCCCTTTCTGAAATACTAGATGTTGAAAGTGCTCTAGTCCTGTTATAATCTCTGGCCAAAATCCCTTTTCTTTTTACTTATTTATTCTTTTTTTTTCTTTTCTTTTTTTCGGAGCTGGGGACCGAACCCAGGGCCTTGCGCTTGCTAGGCAACCGCTCTACCACTGAGCTAAATCCCCAACCCCTACTTATTTATTCTTGAGACAGGCTGGGGCTCTACAACGTAGGCTGGCCTTGAATTCAATCAAGATCTTCTTTAAAAAGTGCCAGAATTACAGGCCTGTGCCATTTCAGGTAGTTCCAAAGTCTCCGTGGAGTAGGCAGTTCTTGAACTTGTGACCCTCCAGCTTTAGCCCCGAGTAGGTGGGTTTTAGGCCTGTGTTACCGGGTTCAGCGCTGTCCTTGTTGGGTTTGGAGACAGCACGTCACAGACAGCTGACTTCAAACACTTAGACTCCAGTGATCTTACCTCTCGGCTACTCAAGTCCCAGAGACTTCAGGTGTGTGCCTCCAGGTCCAGCTCAAATGGGGACATCAGAGACAAAGCAAGGGGAGCCTGGCATGTGATCCAAGCATTTAAGAGGCTGAGGCAGGAGGCTCGCTTTGAATTCAGATCCGTAGGCCCTGACTCAAAAACACCACCAACAACAACAACAATAGGGCAAGGCTTTGGAAAAATGAGGCACGGAATCATCCGGTTTACACCCCACCTCTCATCCAGGGGAGGCGATCGGAGTGGACTTCCCCGTGAAGGTCCCCTACAGGAAAATCACCTTCAACCCCGGCTGTGTGGTGATCGATGGCATGCCCCCGGGGGTGGTGTTCAAAGCCCCCGGGTACCTGGAGATCAGCTCCATGAGGAGGATCCTGGACGCTGCAGACTTCATCAAGTTCACCGTCATTAGGTGAGTGAGTCCCGGGTGAGCACTGGAGATGGGCAGCTGCCTAGTGACAGGAGGCCGGCAGGGTGGGGAGGGGCCACCCTTCATCTTAGAGTCAAGACGCCTCAAGGCATCGGCTCTCTTCTGCATCTGCAGCTGTGCCTCTGGTCCTCGTACTAATTTTATTATAATTATTTATGAGGGGCTTGTCATGGCACCTGTGTGAGGACAGCCTGTGGAAGTCAGTTCTTCCGCCCCGGGGGCCCCAGAGATTGAACTCGGGTCTGGGGTTTGGCAGCGAGCATCCTTGCCCACCGAGCCGTCTCGCTGGCCACCGTGGGATTCCCCCCCTCAGCCTCACTTCCCAGTTTGCCTAGCACTGTGTTGACACCACCAGAAGTGAGGAGACAGAGCTAGCTGGGCCGAATGAAAACAAGCTCCCCCTCTTCCTCCCGTGTCTCCCCGCAGACCACTTCCTGGACTTGAACTCAGTAATGGTGAGTACTCTGAGAAGCAAGAACGTCGCAGGACACGTGCTTTGTGTAGTGAGTGTCCTGGAGGGCACTTAGCACAGGGTCCTCCCACCTGCAGCCTGGAGCCTTCTAGTAAAGCACATGGCCTTTCAGATGGGCTGGCTTGGTTTGGTTCGGTTCGGTTCGGTTCGGTTCGGTTCAGTTTGGTTTGGTTTGGTTTGTTCCAAGGCTGGAGAAGAAGCCCAAGGTCTCGCAGGAGCTAGACTCCACCTTTGACCTACATCCCAAGCCCTATTTACCTTTTACTTTAGTTCTCTTTCGTTTGGTTGGTTTTTCTTATCCTTGGCTTGGGTCTCAATGTGCAGCTCTGCCTGGCCTGGAAACTCCCAGACATCCACCTGCCTCCGCTTCCTGTTTGCTGGGATTACAGGCACAGGCTACCACACCCAGCTGTCTGGTGTTTGACACGGTGCCTCCTCACTCCTGCCCTCCCAGACACATGCCTACAATTTACTACGTAGGCCAGGCTGGCGTCTAACTCACAGAAAGAGTCTTGCTTCTGCCTCCCAAGGGCCAGGTTACAGACTCATGGTATCAGACCTGGTTTTATGTGGCGTTGGGTATCAAAGCGGGGTGCGGGGTGGGGCTTCATGGTAGGGGAGGGCCTCATACATCGTGTGCAAGCACTCCATCATACCTCCAGCTCCCAACTACAGCTTCTTAAGAAGTTCTTGGGGTTGGGGATTTAGCTCAGCGGTAGAGTGCTTGCCTAGCAAGCACAAGGCCCTGGGTTCGGTCCCCAGCTCTGAAAAAAAGAAAAAAAAAAAAAAGAAGAAGTTCTTGAACTTTCATAGATGTGCTATGAGGAACTGTTCCACTTAACTTTTATGGTGGCTTCAAACACCAGCACACGGAACCAAGGTATGCTGGCTCAGGTCTATAATCCCAGCATTAGGGATTGCACGAGTTGTAGGCTAACCTGGTCTACAGAGTGAGGCCTTGCCTCAACACAAACAAACTCAATCCCTGCCAACACATGCACACTTAACCACACGACTCACCTGAGTTGGGTGGGGGTCCGAGTGCCCTGGCTCTTTGGAGATCTACAGCTTTGGTAAGTCATATGGTTCCTTTGCATGGTCTCTTTTTTAACATTTCAAACCTGTCTTGGAAGTTAGGTAAGGTGGCACACAGCTGTAATCCCGGCCCTGAGGAAACTGTGGCAAGAGTCCCACTAGAAGTTCAGGGCCAGCCTGAGCTACAGAGTAAGGCAGTCTTAGAAAGAAAGAAAAGAAAGAAAGAAAGAAAGAAAGAAAGAAAGGAAGGAAGGAAGGAAGGAAGGAAGGAAGAAAGGAAGAAAGAAAAGAAAAGAAAGACAGACAGACAAAGAACAAAGAAAGGAAGGAAGAGAGAGAGGAAGGAAGGAAGGAAGGAAGGAAGGAAGGAAGGAAGGAAGGAAGGAGTAAACAAGCCAGGCATGGTAGTTCATGACTTTAATCCCAGCACTTAGGAGGCAGAGACACAGAGATCTGTGTGTTAAGGAAGTTCCGGGACAACCAGGGCTGTGTAGAGAGAGGCTGGACATTGTAGCATATGCCACCACCTCACATTTAGAAGGTGGAGTTAGGATGGAAAAGTCAAGGTCACCATTGGCTCCCTAGTGAGTTTGAGGCCCACTGGGGTATTGAACACCCACTCTGTAAAATCAAACGGGTGAGGTGGGGAGCATCCTCATAGAAGCAGGGTAAGGGGGAATGGGATAGGGGGTTTGCAGAGGGAAACCAGGAAAGGGGATAACATTTGAAATGTAAATAAATAGGGGTTGGGGATTTAGCTCAGTGGTAGAGTACTTGCCTAGCAAGCGCAAGGCCCTGGGTTCAGTCCCCAGCTCCGAAAAAAAGAACCAATAAATAAATAAACAAACAAATAAGAAATGTAAATAAATAAAATATCCAATTAAAAATAAAAATAAAATAAATACAATCGAACAGGGCAAGCGATAGGGAGTTGCCAAATCACCATTCCATGTCTCTATAAAGTGGGGAAACGGAAGATAGACCAGGAGGGCCGCGTGTTTCAAGAGAAGTGGGAGCGAGCGTATTTCTTCGTGGAGGTGCAGAACGTCCCCACGTGTCTGATCTGCAAGCAGAGCGTGTCTGTATCCAAGGAGTACAACCTGCGCCGCCACTATCAGACCAACCACAGCAGGCACTATGACCAGTACTCCGGGCAGGCGCGGGAAGAGAAGCTTCGAGAGCTGAAGAGGGGACTGCGGAAGTATCTCCTGGGGGCCTCGGAGATCGTGTGTCCAGACCCAGCGCTCTCGAATGCAAGTCCACCCACGAACTCCGTGGTGCAGCCGGTGGAAGACGTGACCGGGAGCTTATGGGAGAAGTTACGACAGAAAATCCGGTCCTTTGTGGCATACTCCATCGCCATCGATGAGATTACAGATATCAATGACACCACCCAGCTGGCCATCTTCATCCGTGGCGTCGACGACAACTTCGACGTGTCCGAGGAACTTTTGGACACCGTGCCCATGACAGGCGCCAAATCCGGGAACGAGATATTCCTGCGCGTAGAGAAGAGTCTTAAGAAGTTCAGCATCGATTGGTCCAAGCTGGTGAGCGTGGCCTCCACGGGCACGCCGGCCATGATGGATGCCAACAGCGGGCTGGTGACGAAGCTCAGAGCCAGGGCAGCCTTATGCTGCAAGGGAGCCGACCTCAAGTCCGTGCGCTGTATCATTCACCCCGAGTGGCTGTGCGCGCAGAAGTTAAAGATGGGCCACGTCATGGACGTGGTGGTAGACTCGGTGAACTGGATCTGCTCCCGGGGCCTGAACCACAGCGACTTCACAACGCTGCTCTACGAGCTGGACAGTCAGTACGGCAGCCTACTGTACCACACGGCCCTCAAGTGGCTGGGCCGAGGGCTGGTCCTCAGAAGGTTCTTCGAATCATTGGAGGAAATAGACTCGTTCATGTCTTCTCGGGGCAAACCTGTGCCACAGCTCAGCTCTCGGGACTGGATCCTGGACCTGGCCTTCCTAGTGGACATGACGACACACCTCAATACCCTGGATGCCTCCCTCCAAGGGCATTCACAGATCGTGACCCAGATGTACGACTTCATCCGGGCCTTCCTAGCGAAACTGTGCCTCTGGGAGACCCATCTGGCCAGGAACAACCTGGCCCACTTCCCCACGCTGAAATCTGTTTCCCGGAGTGAGAGCGACGGGCTCAACTACATCCCCAAGATCGTGGAACTGAAGGCGGAGTTCCAGAAGCGCCTGTCGGATTTCAAAGCATGGGAGAGCGAGCTCACCCTGTTCAGCTCGCCTTTCTCCACCAAGATTGACAGCGTGCGGGAGGAGCTCCAGATGGAGGTGATCGACCTGCAGTGTAACACGGTGCTGAGGACCAAGTTCGACAAGGTGGGCGTCCCGGACTTCTACAAGCACCTATGGAGCAGCTACCCCAAGTACAGGAGCCACTGTGCCAAGATGCTGTCGATGTTCAGCAGCACCCACATCTGCGAGCAGCTCTTCTCCATCATGAAGCTGAGCAAGAAAGAGGCGCAGTGGGGCTCAGCGCTCCAGGCCGCAACGTGAGGGGGCGGAAGGCAGGAGCCTGGAATTCCAGTACCGGGGAGGCCAAGGCAGGAGGATCTGAGTTCGAGCTTGAGGTCAGCCTGGGCTACCTATCAAGACCCCATTTCAATAGAGAGAAATTGCAGGAAGAGAAAAAAGAAGGAAATCTGGCCATCCCTCCATGTGGAGACCTAGAATGTTCCAGACCTAATGGGCTGTGAGACCAGAAAAACAGGCCATTAAACCTCTTGCTTTAATAAAGATAACCATTAAACCTCTTGCTTTAATAAAGATAACCATTAAACCTCCCGGTTTAATGAAGATAATGTTCCCTCTGCCCCCACTTTGAATTGGGATGTTAATTTACACATCACACCTGTTCAGATGACCTTTGACACCAGTCTGTCGTTCGGAAAAGCCCCTAAGTGTTGTAGTTCCAGTCGCTGGCTGCTCTTGGCTTCGCTGACCTGTACCACTCCTCCATGCTGTACCGTTTCAATAAACCCACTGTGAAAGATGTGTGTGTTTGTCCGGGAGGGGGGGTGTGCACACACGCAGGTGTCTCCCCACGTTTCCGGCCTATGCTCTGTGGTCTAGTAAGCTTCCAAGTTTAAGGATAATCAGTCGGCCAGAGATACTGCCCCATATTCTAGAATTCCTCAGCTGGTCTTCGTGCCTGGAGCTAGAAAGGTCAGGCGTGAAGTGGAAGAGCCTGAGTAACCAACACAGGGTTTAACAGACAGGTAAGTTGAGGCTTAAAGCCCTCCTCCTCCTTTCTCTTCTGTCCTCCTCTCTTCTTCCCTCCTCCTCTCTTCCCACTCCTTCCTCTTCCCTCCTCCTCTCTTCTTCCTTTCTCTCTTCCTCCTCCTCCCTCCTCTCTTCTTCCCTCCTCTCTTCCTCCTCCTTCCTCTTCCCTCCTCCCTCCTTCTTCTTCCCTCCTCCTCTCTTCTTCTCTCTCTTTTCTTCCTCCCTCCTCTCTTCTTCCTCTCTTCCCTCCTCCTCTCCTCCTCCCTCCTCCCTCCTTCCTCTTCCCTCCTCCTCTTCCTCCCTCCTCCCTCCTTCTTCTCCCCACCTCCTCTTCCCCACTCCTTCCCCTCCTCCCCCCCCCCTCCTCTTCCTCTCTCCTCCTTCCTTTCCCTTCCTCCTCTCTTCCTCCCTCCTCCCTTCTCCTCCCTCTTCCCTCCTCCTCCCTTTCTCCCTCCTCCTTCCTCTTCCCTTCTCCTTTCTCCCTCCCTCCTCTCACTTTCTCTTCCCTCTTCCTCCTTCCTCTTTCCTCTTCCTTTCTTTTTCCCTCCTCCTTCCTCTTCCCTCCTCCTTCCTCTTCCCTCCTCCTCTCTTCCTCCCTCCTCCTTCCTCTTCTCTCTTCCTCTCTTCCTCCTTCCTCTCTCCTCCACTTTACTCTTCTTCTGTCCTCCTTTCTTCCTCTTACCCTCTCCCTCTTCCTCCTTCAAGACAGGATGTCGTTATGCAGACCACACTGACCTAGAGGTCCAGATCTTCCTGCCCAGCCTGCCGCAATCTGGGCTTACAGAAACACTCCATGGCACTTCCTGCAGATTCTTTTTCTACCCTGGAATGTGACTTGGGACCCTGTGGGCGAACAAGTACTGCCACTGTGGGGAGAATGGGGTGTGGGGTGTTCTTCAGTAACCATGGCAACAAGATGTCTGTGGAGCTATGTGGCCAGATATATGGGGGAGGGAGGGACTGGACTGGGAGCTTGTTCTTTTTTTTTTTTTTTTTTTTTTTTTTTTTCGAGCTGGGGACCGAACCCAGGCCTTGGGCTTGCTAGGCAAGCGCTCTACTACTGAGCTAAATCCCCAGCCCCGGGAGCTTGTTCTTAATTTGTTGCTGTTTCTTCAGACCAGGCATTGATGTCCTCCAGTCGAAGGATGGGGGCAGGGAATGACCCAGACAAGTCCAACTCAGAGGACATACCCATCAATCTAACTGGAGTGCATCCAGTTCACACACCTTAAAATATGGCCCAACTAGCCAGTTATGGTGGCACACTCCTTTAATCTCAACACTCAGGAGGCAAAGGCAGGTAGATTTCGGAATTCATGGTCTACTGAGAGAATTCCAGGACAGACAGGGCTACCAGAGAAACCCTGTCTTGAAGGGGGGGGAGGAGGAGGAGGAGGAGGAGGAGGAGGAGGAGGAGGAGGAGGAGGAGGAGGAGGAGGAGGAGGAGGAAAGAAAAGAAAATGTGGCCCAAAGAACCATGTGCCCATAGGCCCAAGTCGGTGCAGTTCCAAGTGACCTCTGCCTGCTTCCTGGTAGATTTGCCCTAAGTAAACTGCCTGTGTCTCCTGGGGTGCGGGTCCCTGTCTCTGATTCTCAAGCCCAGAGACACTGGAGTAAGCCCAGCACTGTATGTGCACTCAGAGAGACTGATGGTCAGCAGACGGGGACACTCCGACAAGCTGGCGGCCATGGGCGTGGCCCTTGCTCCCTCCCCCACACAAGCCTTTGGGCGGCCTCCCTGGCTAACACATAGCAGGAAACACTAAGGTTGGGACAAGGCAACATCAGTAAGATCAGAAATACAGAGAAGCGACTGTAGGGTAGGGGATGTGCACAGCTGAAATTCTAGTACAGGGGGCTGGAGAGATGGCTCAGCGGTTAAGAGCACTGACTGTTTTCCCAGAGGTCCTGAGTTCAAATCCCAGCAACCACATGGTGGCTCACAACCATCTGCAATGGGAACCAATGCCCTCTTCTGGTGTGTCTGAAGACAGCTGTACTCACATACATAAAATAAATAAACAATTCTTTAAAAAAAAAAAGGATAATGAGGAGTTCGAGGTCATCTTCCACCACCTAGGGAGTAAGAGACCAGCCTGACATGGAATCCTGAAACACGCATGAACACACACACACACACGCGCGCGCGCGCGCGTGCGCGCGCACGCGCACACATGCACGTCCCAAAAGGGGGAGACATCTCATAAGGACTTCACTTTAGGAAACAAACAACAAAACTAAAACTGGTGCACACTTGTAATGCCAGCATTCAGAAGCCGGAGGCAGGAGGATCAAGGACAGCCTGGGATACATAGCGAGACCTATTTTCCAAGAAGAAACGTGGTGAAAGTGGAGCAACTGTTGTGGCAGCCCTGCAACGCCAGGCCCTGTTACCAGAGTTGTCTTTTGCAAGCTGTGTGACTTCGTTTTGCACCGTGGTTTCTGGTTTAGTTAGGGTTTTTTTTTTTTTTTTTTTTTTTTTTGGTTTTTTTCGGAGCTGGGGGCTGAACCCGGGGCCTTGCACTTCCTAGGCAAGCGCTCTACCACTGAGCTAAATCCCCAACCCCTTAGTTAGGGTTTCTATTGCTGAGATAAAACACCATGATCCAAAGCAAGCTGGGGAGGAAAGGGTTTATTCTGCTTACACTTCCATACTGTTCATCGCTGAAAAAAGTCAGCACAGGAACTCAGGCAGGACAGGGACTTCAAGCAGGGCAGAAACCAGGAGGCAGGGGGTGATGCAGAGGCTGTGGAGGGATGTGACTTACTGGCTTGCTTCCCCTGGCTTGCTCAGCTTGCTCTCTTATAGAACCCAGGACCATCAACCCAGGATGGCACCACCCACCATGGACTGGGCCCTCCCCCATCAATCACCAAGAAAATGCTTTACAGCTAGATCTTATGGAGGCATTTTCCCTCCTTTAAATTTTTTTCAGGGTTGGGGATTTAGCTCAGCGGTAGAACGCTTGCCTAGCAAGCGCAAGGCCCTGGGTTCGGTCCCCAGTTCTGAAAAAAAGAAAAACATTTTTTTTCAAAGTACATTTATTCTTATTTTATATACATTGGTATTTTGTTTGCATATATGTCTGTGTGAGGGTGTCAGATTCCCTAAAACTGGAGTTACAGGCAGATGTGACCTACCCTGTGAATGCTGGAAATTGAACCCCAGTCCTCTGGAAAAGCAGCCAGTGCTCTTAACCACTGAGCTATCTTTCCAGCCCCATGGAGGCGTTTCCTCAGCTGAGGTGCCCTCCCTTAGATGACACCAGCTTGTGTCACGGTGACATAGATCCAGTCAGCACGGTTTCTTTGCATTTGGGGATGGAAATACCAGCAAGGTCTTAGAGACATGAAAACAAGGAGAATACCAAGCATTATCCACTAATGACTGCTTTCCGCCACAACCCCGAGACCCCATGCCAAGGTTATGTTGTGGGATGGGGTGGTTTGAGACAGGATCTCACACTGTAGACTAAATCTGATCTCAAATTCCCTACGTGGCCCAGGCCGACCTTGAACGTAACAGCAGTCCTCTTGACCCTTGGCTGTGAAATTCCGCCCAGATGTTAGAACACGGACAATTTGTTGTAACACATCCCAATTATGGGATGCTGGGAATGGAAGCCAGGCCCTGGTGCATGCTAGTCAAGCACTCTACCAATCAGGTAACATTCTGAGCCCCTAGGACAGTGCTTCTCAACCTTCCTAGTGCTGTACCCCTTAATACAGTTAGTTTCCAATGTTGTGGAGACCCCCAATCATACAATTATTTTCATTGCTACTTCATAGCTGTCATTTTGCTACTTGTATAAATCGTTATATAAATATCTATAAAAATAATATCTGTGTTTTCCAATGATCTAAGGCAACTTCTGAGAAAGAGTCTTTCGACACCCTCCCCAAAGGGGTCATGGCCAACAGGTTGAGAAACAGTTTCCCTAGGGCGTTCCTAAGATACTTGGCCTTCTGCAAACTTGACCTTGGTCAAGACTAAGGCAGTGGGTAATCAGACCTTTTTTGTTCCTGCAAACCCCCCAGCAACGCTGACTGCCTCCTCTCATCCTAGCAATACCCGTGGAGAGAAACCCAGTCCTGTCCTTTGCTGCAGAATCTCAGTCCACTCCAAACATTAAAGCAGGGTAGGAGCCTCTGACCTGAGGCTATATACAAATATATACAAGGGTAGGGATAGGACCGCCTTTCAGTGCAGCCGCCCCTCACACGGCGGACGTCAGCTTCCGCTTGGTGCTCTCTGTGCAGCGGTGCAGGATGAGGTCCGAGCTGGGTCTCGGAGGCACCGCAGGCTGTGGTTTGGCGCGCGGAGTCGAAGGATTGTCTGTAAACGAAAGGCAGGATCATCAGAAGCCCCAGCCTCCCTGTTGTAAGCTGCCCCAATTTTCTAGTCCTGATCCCACCCCTAGGTCTCGCCCCGCCCCTTGGACTACCTCCGCCCTCCAGCCCCGGCCAGCCCCTCTCTGGCGCTCACCCTTTGCGCTGTCAGGGCTCTGCGGCCCAGGTCGCGCCGGGCGTCTGCGCTGCTGCAGGAATCGGACGCTGTTGCGGCGATAGGTGTCCTGGCTGAGGCGCTTCCGAGAACGCTGGTGGATGCTCTGTGCATTGCGGATGGTCGACCTGGCCCAGCAGGACGCAGGTGTCAGTGTCCCGGAGTCGCTGCCCCCGGGGCACGGGTAGACACCCCTGGGACCCTAAGCTTGACTAGAGGGTAGGGTACGGAGAAACTAGGACACCCTGAGATCCTTAACCTGGCCTCAGCAAGTGGGTTCAGAGGGACTGGCACCCCTCAGGTCCTAAGCATATATTTAGCAAGTGGAATGGAGTCAGAGGAAACTGCAGGACCTGTGGGGATCACATCCTACCCTACCTGTTTCCCACACCCACTTTGGCCATAAACATGACCCTTGCTCTGGGACTGCCCAGACAGGTAGGTACCTACCCAGCCAGAAACCTCCTCTGGTCTCCCTCAGGCCCGCCCCATCAGGACCCGTCTCACCTGCGAGGTGGTGCCCCGCGGCTTCTGATCTGTCGCTGGGCCTGGGTTATCTCCTCCCCAGCCTTCTGCAGATACATGGATGGGAAGTAGCCGGTGATGTCCCCTTTCCTGCAAGATGGGTCACAGTGGAGGATCAGGTAGTCACGAGGGGGTGTGCGCACAGAGCTAGGGGGCCTTCAGAGTGCCTCACCCATGAGGTCCGATGCTAGCTAAGGGATTTCAAAGATCCACATCCAACCAAGCTGTTTCCTTGCATGCCCAAGTCTGGCATGCCCCAGCCCTCCTGTCCAACTCGGGACAGGGGAAGGAAGGTAGATGTGTATCTTACAGGTGTGTACTGTGACACCTTTAAGAGTCTAAGTGTCTCTGGGTGATGGCGGCTGACACCTTTAATCCTAGCACTCTGGAGGCAGGGACAGGCAGATCTCTGTGAGTTTGAGGCCAGCCTGGTCTACAAAGCGAGTTCTAGGACAGCCAGGACTGCACAGAGAAACCTTGTCTGGAAAAACAAAAACCAACCAAACAAAATCATTTTCCCTCTTGCTTGCCCGCTTTTTTTGTTTGGTTGATTGATTGTGGAAGGTCCTAGAGATGAAACTCAGTAGCTAAGGAGGACAGAAGACTCTAGAATCACACAGCCAAGTCAGCTCAGAGCCCACATGATGTCCTCCAAACCCACTCAGATATGTGTAGGTGAAGGAGCTGTCTTACCTGACCACCCACCAGCCATCCAGGAGCTTATGAATGACCTCGATGGCTTCACCCTCAGACAGGGACACCTCATCCTCTTCAACAGCAGTGTACGCTTTGATGGTTACATACGGTTCACCTGGTCCGTGGAGGGAGCAGCCAGTGAGGCGAGAGAGTCTGTCAGCTCTCAGCGTCCTCCAACTGTCTAGCCACTACGACAAGCGCACAGGCCACCCCTCAGTCCCCTCAGAGCCACTCCTTCTTGGTTTCCCTTTCTAAGTTTTTTAATGATAATATTTTATACACTGTAAGGATAGGACCAAAGGCTTGTAATATGAAGTGAAAATGCTCTACCACTGAGCCACGCCCCCAGCCCCCCACTGGGGGATTCTAGGCAGGGGCTCTACCATTGAGCCACGCCCCCAGCTCCTCACTGGGGGATTCTAGGCAGGGGCTCTACCACTGAGCCACGCCCCCAGCCCCTCACTGGAGATTCTAGGCAGGGGCTCTACCACTGAGCCACGCCCCCAGCCCCTCACTGGGGTTTCTAGGCAGGGGCTCTACCACTGAGCTACACTCCTAGTGCTAGTATGTGTGCTCGTGTGTGTGTGTGTGTGTGTGTGTGTGTGTGTGTGTGTGTGTGTGTGTGCGCGCGCGCGCGCGCGCGCACGTGCTTGCATAATGGTTAGGTGTTTTTGTCCCAAGCTGTCATCTGGGAAGTGTAACCAGGTTTCACGAGAATATACCCCCATTAGAATGGGCTGTAAGCAAGTCTGTGGGGCATTTTCTTTTTTTTTTTTTTTTCTTTTTTTCGGAGCTGGGGACCGAACCCAGGGCCTTGCGGTTGCTAGGCAAGTGCTCTACCACTGAGCTAAATCCCCAACCCCGGGCATTTTCTTGATTAACAGGTATGAGAGGGCTCAGCCCACTCTGAGCAGTGCCACCTCTGGGCTGGTGGGCCTGGATTGTATAAGAAAGCAGACTAAACAAGTCAGTAAGTGTTCCTCCATAGGCTGTACTTGAGTTTCTGCCTCCAGCTTCCTGCCCTGAGTTACCTCAGTAATCGACCTGTGACATAGAAATGTAACATGAAATAAACCCTTTGCTTCCCCAATTTGCTTCCGGTCCGGTCATGGGGGTTATCCCAGCCATAGAAAGCAAAGTAACACTAATACACACCCACACACCAGTGCACACACATGCACAATGCACATATACACCACACACGTGCACACGCGCACACACACAGGTGCCTGAACACATGTGTGCATACACACTGCAATATTTTTTATCAGGGCGTCACCACACATTGCCCAGACTGGGACATGCTCTGCAGCCTGCCTGAGCAGCCTTAGACCTGAGCTCCTCTTGTCCGAGCCTCCTGAATAGCTGAGGTAACAGATAGGTCCCACCACACCCAGTGGAATCTCTCAGTCTTAAAGCATGAGTCTTAAACTCAGTGCAGGTCATTCAAGCCCTGGAAGTGCCAACTTTACCCTTGGCTTCCTTCCCCAGCCTTTGACAGCTCCACTTCCTGTCCCCCCTCCCCCGCTCTGGTACACATCGCTCACACCGTGTCCCTCTGCTCTGCCTCCTACTTTTCTGACCAACACAATCCGCCATCTACCTAGGCCTCCAAGCTTGAAAATAACAGAAGAGCTACTGGCTTCTTCATGACCCCGTACCCACTTTCTCTCCCACACCCCACATTGCCTCAGAGGGCAGGGAGCACCTGCATAGTTGGGATCGGGGTCCTCTGCCTCATCCGGGCTGTCAAGGGGCTCCAAATAGGATGCAGGGACCCAACCTCGTTTTGTCTTCATCTGGCAAAACCACCAGCCTATGTCGGGGACACAGAGAAGTAAATGAGGGCTGGTGCCTGGCAGCCTTCCGCATCCATGAGGGTGGTGAGGACACAGAGAAGGAGACACCCAGTGCTCCTACTCACCAACGTCCCCAAACTCCACACCCAGATCCCACCCCAGGAGCTCGAGCTCAGAGCCCTTCGCCATGAGCAGGTGGGACAGCGCCCCGAAATGCAATCTAGGCATGAGGTGGGCCTCAGATGGAGGCCAGAGGTGGCTTGGGCCTCGGCATGAACTCAAAGGCTACATCTGTTCCCCCAAAGCCAGGCAGGGAGCCTGACCGCTCTCGCTTTTCTCTACGACATCCACCACATCTCCCGTCGCCACGGTCATCTCTGTTTTGGAACTCTTCTCGTAGTCAGCGATGGCCCGATAGGTCTGAAGGATGATGGGACCCGTGATGTCTGCACAGAGGGAGGGCAGGGTGAATGGATACAGCAGGGAGGGCAGTCCCCTGTCAGGACACCGAGGAGAGCATGGGCAGCCACCCAGCTCCAGACGCATGGGAGTTGTCACACGCTGCCGACTGGAGATCAGTCAAGCTCACAATGGTGGCCCTGCGTGTACTGAGCACCTAGCACCGTTCACACAAGGAAGGTGCTAAGAACTGTGCTCTCAGTAGGTCTAGCCTGGAACTCACTTTGTAGATCAAGTTGGACTAGAACTTATATAGAGCTACCTGCCTCTGCCACCCTAGTGCTGGGACTCAAGGCACCACTATACCTGGCTCTGTTTGTCTTTTGACATAGGGTCTCATGTAGCCCAGGATAGCTCCAAAGTCACTGTGTAGCTAAGGATGACTTTGAACTCCCGATAATTCTCCTGCCTTGGACTGTGCTGGCAAGGACAACCCCAATCTCCATGGTAACATGACTCCAAAGCTCCTCCTCTTCCTCCTCAGTGTTCTGTCCCCACAACCCCACACTCGAGGTCCTCGATTATGTCCACAGTACCTGGGTACCCCCACCCCCCGGGTGCCTCTGTCCCTGGGCACCTCTAACCCTCTTACCAGCTACATTATTCTTGCCATCTTTGGCCGTCAGGTATGTCTCTGGCTTCTTCACCCTGGAGAAAGAACAGGCAATATGGAGCAGACCAGAAGGGAAGGTTTCAGGCTACACCTGCAGGAGGACTTCCCAATAGAAGAAGGAAACTGGGAAACGAAGGTCACCACAGAGAGAAGGTATCCGCTGGCCCAGCCGTGAGAGTGGAGGAACGGACACAGATTGTCTTACAAGTGAGGGGTTGTCTATGCAGCCAAGCTCAGGAGGGGACACACAGAGGAAGCTCAGTGTACTGCAATCCCTAGGGAGATGGCCCATCTCTGCCAGCTAGACAGAGATGCTTGGCCTGGGACCTGGGGCGGTCCCTCACCCTCTCTGAACTTGGGGCTCCCCACCCTCTGCCTTCTGTCCCCATGGCCCTTCCCCCAGGGAGGTGGCTACTCACTGGCTGTCATTGGGCAGCTTCAGGTCATCGGGCCGCACTTTGAAGAAGTTCAAGAGGTGTGGGCAGCGGGAGATCTTCACGGGCAGTCCCATGAGGCTGTTGAAGTACTCGGTGAGGGTTCCCTGGCGGCTCTCAGCTGCACGCTGCCCATCATACCACCTGGGAGCTGCGTGGGGGCACCAGAGAGCCGTGAGCACACGCACACAAAGTCAAGTCCAGATGTGTGTGGAAAGGGGTTTTGGAGAGCAGAGGCAGGGGCCCCCCGGGGGCTGGGGACCCTGCTGAGGGGCTCAGGCTATATACTCTCACCTGGGAGGTGCGGGATGACTCTGTTTTCTGTGTGGATCTCACCGGCCTCAATGGGGAACATCTCCTTTAACATTTTCTAGATAAAAAGAAGAAAACCTGGGCTGGGGCTCTCTGTGGTCGAGTGCTTGCCTAGTGAGCATGCAAGTCTTGGCTACCACCCTGAGCGTTGCATAAATGGGGCGTGGGGGTGCACCCACTCAGGAAGTGAGGCAGGAGGATCAGAAGTTCATCTTTGTTGTGTAGTGAGTTTGAGGCCAGTCTTAGATACATGAGAAAGAAAAAAGGGGTGCTCCAAAAGATCTAAGTTGGAGCCGTTCATAACATGGTGAGGGGGAGCCATTGGGTCCATATTCTCTCTCTCTCTCTTTTCTCTCTCTCTCTCTCTCTCTCTCTCTCTCTCTCTCTCTCTCTCTCTCTCTCATGTGTGTGTTGGGGGGAATCTGTCTGACCCTGTCACATTCATTCATTCATTTTGAAACAGGGTTTCACTGTGTAGCCCAGGAAGTCACTAGGTAGCCCAGGCTAACCTCTTCAGATACATGCTGAGCTTGAGGTCCACAAAGGGCAGAACCAAAGCTGCGGAGAGAATCGCCCCTCCCCCAAACTCACATGGAACTCGTAGATCTCGGTGAATTTCCTGTAGACCACCTTCTCCGACAGGTCCTGCCACTTGACCAGGAACATGTACACCTGAGGGCCATTAGAGCGGAGAGGGCCTCAGCACCCACGGGGGCAGAGCTATGCCCCTGGGCTGCCTTTTAGCCTTGGACGAAAGGCTGAGGGGTTGTGGCCAGGCAGTCTTTGGGGGTTCTGCTCCATTGTGAGACCTGTCTAAAAATATCCCTGCGATTGTCTCCGGGGGGAGGACGTGAAGGAAGCACCCAGGGTGACCGCTGTCCCCTCTTCTGGTGTGGCTTTGGTTTACAAAGTCACTCTCTCAGTGTGGAATGACTCAGAATATTTATATTTAGAGAGAGCGACAGGGAGGGAGAGAGGACGGGAGAGACTTGGCTCTTACTGCTAAGTGTCCCAGGTAAACACCTCACAAGTACTAGGCGGCATCATCTCTGGCCGGCCTTTGGCCTTGCAGACCCAGTGATAGAGTCTAGATATATGGGCGAATATTTCTCCACTTCATCTCCCCTAGAGCAAAGGGGAGACCTCGTCCCTCCTGGTGATGTCACCTCCTGGGATCTAAACTCAAGCGTAACCAACATCATAGAAGAAGAGAGGCAAAAAGCCACAATCTACAGGCCTCACGGCCGTGCAGGGCCTCTCCCAGAGCTGACTAGACAGGAGGTTTCCTGGGAGGAGTGAGCCTCAGTCCTAGGCACTGGACAGAGGGTGGTGACACTGGAGCATGGATAGGGGCTTCGTGTGAGGACAGAGAGGGAGGCAGCTGGGGATGGTGCACAGGGGTGTCTGCCCACCACAGCAGGGTCCTCTGTAGACACCCAAGAGAAGCCTGAAGCCCAAGGATAAAAAGAGCCCTGTGCCTGAGGGGTCCCCACCTCCGTACATCTTCCTCTGGTCCCCTCCCTCAATATCCTCCCCCTGTCCCCTGCCCCTCATATCCTTCCTCTGGTCCCCCTCCCCCATATCCTCCAATATCCTCCCCCTCATATCTTTCCCTGTTCCCCCTCCCCCCATATCCTTTCCTGGTCGCCGACCTTCCCGACCCTCCCCAGGTCCCCCCTCCCCATCACATCCTTCTCTGGCCCTCCTCCCCCTCCTCTCCTTCCCTGGTCCAGGTGGGTTTTGGGTGGCACCAGGGTGACAGCGCTATCCCCACTCTGCACTCCTGCAGGGCACTCTTGGACTACTTACATAGTGTTGGCTGGGGACGAAGCGTTTCTCGAAGCCCAGGAGGGCGATGTGGCGAATGAAGGTGTCCCCCATGGCTGGGCAAGTGGCAGGGCCACTTCTCCCTATAGCTGGGGCCGGCCCTAAATACACTAAAAAGAAGAAGTGGTTTCTGTTGCTGGGGTGGGGGAGGGTGGGGAGGGCCCACGAGGCTCTTGCTTAGTCTTTCACTTTCTGGGGATTGTTGAGCTGACAGAGCGTTGGGGCAGCCATGTGCACAGAAGGGCAGAAAGCCTGTTCTACCTACCGCCCATCGCTCAGCCCCAGGGACCTGGGCCTCTCTACAGTTCTGAGCCACCCCAACCGTTCCCATTCCAGGGCCTTGGCACCAGCCCTGTCCTTCCTTTCCCGTGTTCCATTTTCCGTATCTGTATCTCCCCGCCTCATGCCCACTAAGTCTCTCCTTGAGGCGTCTGAATAACCTCACACAGAACAGCAAACTTGGGGCTGGAGGGATGACTCAGCAGGTAAGAGCACTGACTGCTCTTCTAGAAGTTCTGAGTTCAAATCTCATCACCCACATGGTGGCTCACGACCATCTGCAATGGCATCCGATGCCCTCTAATGTCTGTTAGTGTACTTATATTAATAAAATAATAAATATTTTTTAGAAAAGCCTGTGATTCCAGTGGTTGGGAGGTGGGGTATCAGGAGTTCAAGGCCAGCTTTAGCTATATAGGGAGTTTGAGGATACATGAGATTATCTTTAGAAGTACTACAGGACTGGGGCCACGGCTCAGCTGATAAAGTCCTTGGCATACAAGTCTGAGCCTATCCCTAGGACCCACATTAAAGAAAAGCTCAGAGGTTGGGGATTTAGCTCAGTGGTAGAGCGCTTGCCTAGGAAACGCAAGGCCCTGGGTTCGGTCCCCAGCTCCGAAAAAAAGAACCAAAAAAAAAAAAAAAAAAGAAAAGAAAAGCTCAAAATCCTCTGTGTGTGTGTGGAGGGTACGTGGTGGTGTGTGTGGTATAGTGTGTGTGTGGTGTGGGGTGTGGGTGGTGTGGTGCGTGTGTATGGTGTGTGTGTGTGGTGCGTGTGTATGGTGTGTGGTGTGTGTGTGTGGTGTGTATGTGTGTGGTGTGTGTGTGTGTGGGTGGTGTGGTGTGTGTGTGTGTGGGTGTGGTGTGTGTGTGTGTGTGTGGTGTTGTGTGTGTGTGTGGTGTGGTGTGTGTGTGGTGTGGTGTGTGTGTGGTGTGGTGTGTGTGTATGGCGTGTGGTGTGTGTGTGTGTGGTGTGGTGTGTGTGGTGTGTGTGTGTGTGTGTGTGTGGTGTGGTGTGTGTATGGTGTGGGGTGTGTATGGTGTGGGTTGGGTGTGTGTGTGTGTGTGCGTGTGTATGGTGTGGGGTGTGTGTGGTGTGGTGTGTGTGTGTGAGGGCTGGTCCCTGTGGAGATCAGAGGCATGTACATGCAGTTACAGGCAGTTGTGAACCAGCAGACATTGGTGTTCAGTACTGAAGTCAGATCCCTCTGCAAGGGAAATAAGCACTCCCAGCCACAGAGCCCTCCCCTTAGCCTGGTGGATGCTCCTGGAACTCACTCTTAGACCAGGCTGCCTCCAACTCAGAGGTCCACCTGTCTCTATCTCCCCAGTGCTGGAATTAAAGGCCTGGGCCACCACTGCCTGGCTTCTGTGCTCTTAATCCTAGCACTAGGAAAACAGAGTCAGGGGCTCTCTGGGACTCACTGGCCAGCCAGCCTAGCCTCCAGGTAAGTTGTTTTTTTTTTTTTTTTTTTTTGAGTTGGGGACCGAACCCGGGGTCTTGTGCTTGCCGGGCAAGCGCTCTACCACTGAGCTAAATCCCCAACCCCCCAGGTAAGTTTTAAGTCAGTAACAGACACCGTCTCAGAAACCAAGGTGACTCGGCAGAGATGACGTCTGCACCCACATAGGTAAGACAGCATCTGACCATGTACTAATCCTTCAGAGTTTGACTTCTCCTCAGTCTGGAAGGGAACTTGGGAGCCTACCATGGTGGCAAGTGTCTTTAATCCCTGCAGTGGAAGAGCTAGACTCTAATGTCACCAACAGTGTGACGGAGGAGAGACAAAAAGCCACGGTCAGCAGGCCTCTTGCTTGCAGAGCCTCGCCCCGAGCTGACTAGGATTTCCTGAGAGGAGTAAGCCTGGGTCCTTCATGCTGGGTTGGAGGTGGTGACATTCAGCAGCGGGGACTGATTATGAAGACAGGGAAACAGCTGGGCAGAGTACATCAGGTACATATGAGTTCCAGGCCAGCCAGAGATATAGAATGAATGAGACAGTTTTAAAAGTGTCAGGGCTGATCCAGGCAGTGGTGGCACACGCCTTTGATCCCAGCACTCAGGAGGCTGAGGAAGCGTCTCTCTGAGTTAGAGTCTAGCCTGGTCTACAGAGTGAGTTCCAGGAGAGCCAGGGCAACAAGAGAAACCCTGTTTAGGAAAAAAAAAAAAAATAGTGGCAGAGGTGTGGGTGGGAGGAAAAGGCAGTACCTGTGGCCTCTCTCCTATTTCACAGTGGGTGGCTCAGAAGCTACCAGGTCACCAGGGTCACAGGTCTCAAGACTTCTGTCTACAACCTGGCCGGCCAATGCTGTGCCTACTTGCAATGACTCTGTCTAGGACTCAGAGAAAGTGGGTGGGGCCAGGTTATGGTACAGTCTGGAGACTCCAAAATTACAGGCCCTTTACTTCTGAGCCCCCCAAGCTTTATCACTGATCGTTCTTGTCATTTTGGGACTATTCAGGCTAGCCCAGAACGCTCAATCTTGCTCTCTAGGTCTCCAGATTTGGGGTGGGGATGGGGGAACCTGTGTGGATACACCCAGCCCTCAGGGTGAGTTCTATGACAGTAAGGGGCTGAGAATAGCGATAGCCCAATGGCTGGTTCTCAAATGCTACTCATCTCAGTCTCTAACGGCGTGGTCTGGAAAGTCCAGCAAAAACACCAGGCTTGCTGTTTGGGCTGTGGAAAGTTCCTAGGGTGTCTTGGGCAGGCTCACCATCAGCCCCCGGCACTTCCTTCTTGTCTTGTGGGCACTTGCGTAACTGTAGACAGTGGGCCTGTCTGGTGGCCCAAGCCCCACACACAGCCACCTTCCTCCTCCCCCGCCCTCCTGAGACCTCACCCTCTCCTTCATCTCCCGCTCCCATGAGAAAGAGGCAACATGTGGTTATTTTTTTTTTAAGTGCTTCACCTTGTGATTACCTCTGTAAACAGGGCCAATTTTTCCTTTCATTCTCTCTCTTTTGTCATGGCAAATGGTTTATTTTCAGTACCTGTGTACTACTTTACCTTTTGGTCTTTAGAGATGGTCTCCTGTCCTCCAACTTGAACTCCAGATCCTTCTGCCTTCCCGAGTGCTGGGATTAACAAGTGTGTGCCCTCGCCCCCTTTCGGACTTTTACACTTTTTTTTTTCTTATCTTTTTTTTTTTTTTCCGGAGCTGGGGATCGAACCCAGGGCCTTGCGCCTAGGCAAGTGCTCTACCACTGAGCTAAATCCCCAACCCCTTGGACTTTAACACTTTTGATAATACATTTATTTATTTGGCAGGGGTTGTGGAGAGTTGTTCTGTGCGCCAGGATCAGGAGTCCGATCTTTCCTTCCACCATGTGGGACCTGGAGTCAGTGCCTTGCCCCGCTGAGCCATCACCCAGCCCCATCTTTTTTTTTTTTTTTTTTTTTCAGTGAAGTGAGGATAGTGAGTGTAGCTTGGTTGAGAAGCATGTGCTAGGGCACGTACCAGGTCCTAGGTTCAAAACTCCTCCTGAGACAGCTCAGCGTTTGAGCACATGCTGTTCTTGCACATGCAAGAACCCATGTAGTTCCTACTTATCCACAGTAAATTCCAAAGCATTAGATACCCTTTTATGCACACACGCATACACACACACACACACACACACACACACACACACACACACGGTGGTAGTGGGGGATAAAAGGGCTTTAAAAACTTCCTGCCTCTCCCAAAATACAGAGGACAAGCAAGCAAAAGCCATGGATAAAAGATGTTTTGGGGAGACAGAATGTTTTAACTTTATTGTGACATGTATCAAAGAATGTCCATCAAGACTCACTTTGCATTAGAACGCCCTGGCTGTTATAAAAAGATTTTGGTGTATGAGCATGTGACTTCCGGGATGTTTGTCCACCGTGTGCACACCTGGTGCCTTCAGAGGCCAGGGAGGGCATTGAGTCCCCTGGGACTGGAGCTGCCTGCCCTTGCCTCCCAAGTGTTGGGATTAAAGGTTCCACCACCACTGCCCGGCCATATTGTTTATTAATAATGATTTATTTTTACTCATGTGCATGTGTGTATGAATGTACGCCACCGGTGTGCTAGCAACCATGGAGGTGAAAAGGGGACAACAGGTTCCTTGAACCTGGAGCCACAGGTGAGTGCTGGGAACTGAACTCAGCCAGCTCTCCTAAGTACGGAGCCATCTTCCCAACCTCTCAGGCCCATATCCTTTAATTACTGGCCTTGGGGTGATGTGAATGAATGATTGAACAAACGAGTGAATGGGGGCACAAACCCGAAAGGGCTTTTCCCATGAGGCCATGCCAGGCAGAGGCGTCAGGCCTTCCTGCTCTGGCTGTAGGACATTGACCTGTCTCCCACTCTGCCTTCAGCCACACTTGGCTTTCCTCAGACCGGAGGCCAGGCTGGTCTTTTCCTTAACCAGGAAATCCCCCAGTCAAGACAGGGAAGACACCATAAAAAGTAGCTTGCTGTCGGGAGATGAGGACAGTGAAGTGGCCTCAGGGACCTTCTATTAGAAGGAACTTGGGGCTTCCCCAGATCAAAACAAACCTGCCTTGGCACATTTAATGTAAAATTTCTGCTGCTGCTTCTTCAGTTCTCCCTCCTCCACTCTCTCCTCCCTCCTCCACAGGGTTCCTTTATGTAGCCCTGGTTGTCCTGGATCTTGTTCTGTAGACCAGGCTGGCCTTGCCTCCCAAGTGCTGGGATTAAAGGTCTTCTTCCCCCATACTGCCCGTCCCCTGCCCAGCCTCCTGCTGCTTCCTAATGAGTGACCAGCAATCTTTCGATTTCCCAGGACCCCCATGAAGATGGACAGGGCTCAATGGTTGGGTTCTGTTGAGCGAGGCTGTGAGGTGAGAAGGCTGATGGAAACGCCACTTTTTAGCCTTTGAGACTTGGAGACTTTCTCAGCAACATGGGATGGGATGGGTTCTACCAGGGGAGAAGTGTGAGGCCTCAGAACATCCCAGCAGTTGCAGAAAATCCAACTCAGGATACTCCTCAGATCCAACACTGGGGGCTCCCTTCTCAGGCCCCTCCATACATTCCATATTTGGGTTTTAAATAGAGCCTGGTTGTGGGCACTGTGCCCTGCAGCCTGATTCACAGGATTATGCAACTCAAAGATCTGCCTGCCCCTGTCTCCTGGGTGCAGGTATTAAAGACATTCACCACCACTGTTGGGCATGATATGATTTACTAGCAGGTTCTATCGACACTGTGTGCCCTGGGCCAAGTGAATAAGCCTCTCTGGGCCCTATCTTCCTAAATATTACATATAGAACAGATCTAAGACAGACCGTGTGTGTGTGTGTGTGTGTGTGTGTGTGTGTGTGTGTGTGTGTGTGCGTGTGTGTGTATTTTGTGTTCCCATGCTGGCCTAAGGCTGAGATTGCTTTGTTTGTGGGCGAACAACAGTGCTGGGCAGGCACTCTACCCACTGAGCTACATCTCACCGTCAACTGTAAAGTGCGTTGGGACACCTTGCTTTCCTTGTCACCCCATGAGCTCCTGGGACAAGATCTGCTCTCTCCCTGCTTGGTCACCAGGCAGAGCTGCTAGTTATGTACTCTAGGGTGGTAACATTTTGAAAGGTGAGGTCTCACCATGCCTGGTTTGTGGTACTGGAACCAGGGTTCTGTGTATGCTCTGCAAGCATTCTAAACACCAAGTCACATCCCCAGCCAACAGTGCTCTCTCTAGCGCTCTTGCTCTCTCTCTCTCTCCCTCTCTTTATTGGGAAGGTGGCGCGGGGGGGGGATAGCAAGGCACACATAAGCCACAGTGTAGAGGTCAGAGGAAAACATGTGGGAGTTAATTCTCTCCCACGTGGGTCCTAGGCACAGAACTCAGCCCTCGGTCTTAAACTAATGGAGTGGGGCAGGCGTGCTGGCCTGGCCCCCATGTCTGGCAGGAAATGAGACTTGTGAGGTAAGGAAGTGGGTGGAAAGAGCTGGAGATGGCTCCATGGGTAAGAGCACTAACTGCTCTTCCAGAGGACCTGGGTTCAATTCCCAGCACCACAAACCAGGCCTTTCAAAATGTTACCATCCTAGAGTATGTGACTAGCAGCCCTGCCTGGTGACCAGCAGGGAGAGAGCAGATCTTGTCCCAGGAGCTCATGGGGTGACAAGGAAAGAAAGGTGTCCCAACACACTTTTACAGTTGACAGTGAGATGCTGCTCAGTAATGAGATCCGATGCCCTCTTCTGGTGTGTCTGAAGACAGCGACAGTGTACTTATAGATAATAAATAAATAAATCTCTTTTAAAAAAGTTTTAAAAATCCTGTTCCACCTTGTTAGAACTTGACAGAACTGGCTTTGGTAGGCATGCAGATGTCCACAATTCATAAAGCCCATACACATTAAAAAACAAACTTTCTGGAAGCAATGGTTGGGGGTGTGGAGTTTAAGTTCTTAGGCTGGCTGAGCCATACTCCCCCAACCTAAGTCTGCTTCCCAAGTCTCTCCATCTTGTGGTCACTCTTTCAGAAAGAACTGTAGACAGATGGCCAGGGACGGCAGCTGAGACACCAAGAGCTGGTGGGAGGGCGGGTCCCTTACAGACTGGGCTACACAAGGTGACTAGGAAGGGTGTAGATCAGGAACTGGGCCATACCTTCTCATACTGCATACGGGGACCCACCAGGCTGTCCCCAAAGGACAGAAGCCGCTACTGAAGTGGGCTCTGTAAATTCACCAGGATCAAGGTTCTGAAATCCTGTGGTTCTGACCACAGGTTCAGGCCACTTGACCTTGTCCCTGCTCTCAGAGGGCTGGCATTACAGGCCTCTACAACTGTACTCAGCTCAAGTGTCTTTCTTTTTTTTTTTTTTTTTTTTTGGTTTTTTTTTTTGGAGCTGGGGCCCGAACCCAGGGCCTTGCGCTTCCTAGGCAAGCGCTCTACCACTGAGCTAAACCCCCAACCCCTCAAGTGTCTTTCTTATCACTGGTTTTTTTGAGTCAGTCTCCTGCAACCCGGAGTAGCCCTGGACTCACTAGTAGCTGAAGATGACATTGAACTCCTGAGTTTTTGTGCCACTGTCTCCTGAGAGGCATGAGCTGGCTTTCAGCCTGCCCTTTTGAGAGCACACTGCCTGAGCTTTTGTTTTGTTGTTTTGCAGACATAGCTGGGCCTTGGTCTCCTGCCTCCACTCTTGTGAGTACTGGGATCACCGGCCTGCTCTTCCAAGCTTGGCTCTACCCCGCCGGTCTCTACGGCGGAGCCCTTTCTTTACCTGGAGAGAACAACCACAGTTTTCAGGGGCAGTTTCAGTTGGCTGGCGTTACATAGTAAATCTCCTGGCTGGAGACACTGAAGCGTCTACAAGCAGGCCCTGCCCCTCTCTCAGTAGGAGCAGCCTGGACACGGCCAAGAGGAAGGTGATAAGTACAAGGCTCATTTTTGTTCCCTCTGTGACAGGAAACGCCTTACCAATCGGCATTGTGTCAGCTGAGCTTTCTGCACTGGGCCTTCCTCAAAACCAGACCACAAGATACAAGGGTAGGTGGGGCAGGTGAGGAGACCACCTACTAGGTGTCAGCGCACTTGGCTAGAGGCAGGGTCACTGGGCAGCGGTAGAGGGTCTATCAGGCCACGAGTGTTGTAGTCCCGCTCTGCTGGCCTCCAACTGACAGCAATCCTCCTGCATCTGCCTACTGAGACTGGGTCAAATCCAGCCAGGACTGGTCTTGAACTTAGCAGAGACAGCCCCAGCACTCCTGGCTACCCAGCCCCGGCCCTGCTGCACCCCAGCCCTGGCTTCTGTAGCAGTGGCACAGAACTCAGGTTTCTGTGCATCTGGGCGAGCACCCTACTGACACAGTCAGTCACAGTCACTGTCACATCCCAGCCACGACAACTTTACGGGTGGCTATGACCCTTTCCACTCCGCTGTCACCTACCAGCCTACCTAGGGCAGGCAGCCATTACGTCACCCACCTGTAAATAAGCCACGTCTGACCCAGGGCAGTTCTACTCCCTGCTATGGTGAGGGTAACGTCTCCAAAGGCCCACAGAATGAAAGCTTCATCTTGGCCCTGGTACCAATGGAAGACGCCAGAAGCTGGGGGGGGGAGGGGTTGGTGAGAAGAAGATGGATGCTAAGAGGGTGTGGCCCCTGAAAGCAACATTAGCTCCTCCTGTTTCTCCTTCGGCTTCCTGGCTGCCCTGGGTGAGCAGCACCTCGCCTCTGTGCCGTCACAGAGTACTGACTGGTGAGGCCTAAGAGCATTCTGAAGGACGGATCTCGAGTAAGGGAGGGCTCTGTCCGCTCACTGGCTCTCTTGGGCCTCATGCTCCCATGGCGGCTGACCAGGAAACGGGCTGCACAGTGTATAAGGTCCCATGAGGGGCAGGGGAGCCAGCACTCTTGCCCCTCACGTCCCCGGCCACCCTCAACGGGCATCATCTTCCACATCCTCCAGCAGGGACTCGAGGGCTCCCCTGTGGGGTGGCTCTGGCCTCAGAGTTCTCCTCATCTCCAACACGTGTGAGGGCTGGGCACAGCTCCCGCTCGACAAACCAGTGGTTTCTTCAGAAACACCAGAAGCATGGTGAACCCCACCAGCCCACACCTACCTCCCCAGGTGCTCACAAAGACAGCGTGAAAAGAAGGAGTTGGCGTGTGAAAGGCATGGATGGATTTTATTTATTACCCTATATCTACAATCTGAGGTAAAATATAAGGAACACATAAAATGCCTATTTCTGCTACCGTGTGATATAATTTCCCATGGTGAACATCGTGGTGATGCTACTGAGAGCGGTGCCCTCACACCCTCTAACTGCTGAGAGCTGCTGCCTTATACAGTGGCATCGTCTGCGAGCTCCCACGTGGAGCCCCACAGAGGGCGAGGACACCAAGGTGCCCCACTCCCCACCCTGGCACCGAGGCCAGACAGGTGGTTAGAGACAACCAACCAGGCAGACACAAGGCCAGCCTGACTCCACCCAGAGCACCCCAGGTCACTGCCGGTCCTGGTGGTTAGGGAGGGTTGAGTCATCCAGCTGCCCAAGCATGCACACCTGACCTCTGACCTTCTGGATACGCCCAGAAATTTACTTGCTGTAAAGTAACCTCGAGAGAGACTCCGAGGTCAGCCTCTCCAGTTGCACTCGGACGCACTGGCTGCTCACTGGCCGCCTTTGCTTTGTAATGACAGTGAGGACAGAGGACTCCTGATGGAACTCGGGAGGAGGCTTAGTCACATACACAGACAGCAGCCCTCCCCTGGGCAGGAGGGGAGCTGAGTGCAAGATCACGGAACTGGTTTTCAATAGAAAAACTAACGCACTGACTAGCACAGGGGTTTCCTTCGCTGCAGAAGCCAAGATGCTCTGGAGGAATAGCTCACTGCCGGGAATACGCCCCGCAGCCCAAGGCTCTGCCCGATGCATGAGAAACCCTAACAGTCGTCCCTGCCATCCCCGCCTCTTCCAGCACTGCTGCAAAATCCTTCTAGTGCATTCCCTAGCCAGCCAGGCACGCGCATCTCATCACGCTGTGTAGTTCAATTCACAGAACTGCTGAGAAAGTAGACATTTCTATCTAAAAGTAGAAAAGAAGGTTTGTATAGAAGGTATTTCTGTTATACAAGTATATTACAGAGCTGGCCGGAGCGGGTCCGAAAGCTCTTCTCCACCACTCACGCCGGGAGCCGAACTGCAGAGAAACAGACAAGCAGGCAGGGGTGAGTCACATGACGGGGCCTGACCGCCTCCTGTCACACACTCTGTAGCCATCTGATAGAAGTAGAAGCCCTAACGAAGTTGTGAAAGACGGGAAAGCCTGAGTCTGTGATCTGACAGGGTAAGGCACAGCCCACCATGGCAGAAGGCAGGCTGGGGCTGGGTCACACTGTGCAAGGCAGCAGCTGATGGGGCTGGGCTTGTGACTGGCCTGAGGAGGCAACCTTGGCACGAAGGCTCAAAACAAGCAGGTCTCTCTCAAGGAAGACTACCCTACCCCACCCTGAGACAGGGTCTGACCACGGAGCCTGGCTGGCCTGGAACTCACAAGACACCCACCTGCTCCGCCACCTCACTCGACTCAGACACATCTCTGAGTGAGAGAAACCCCTGGGCCACCTGTCCCGAGGGTGGCCTCCCATCTCACAGCTAGAGCAGAGGGCTGTCTACACATTGGCTTGCATGGACGAAGGGCGGCTGGGGCAAGGCCTTACCCTGGAGAGCCACGGTCTACCACGTGGGGTCTGGCTCCTGCTTGATCTGTGAGCTCCCATCTGTCTCTTTGATTTCTACAGAAGAAGCAAAGGGGTAACAGGGGGTTAACTGCTGGTGCAAACCTGCTTGCCAGTAAGGCCAGCCATGTGAACCTAAGATCTGCCTGAAACCCTCCAACGAGGCTTCTGCATAATGTGATTTTGTTATGGAATCCTGGGCCTTACAAATGCTTGCCGAGGGTTCTCTGTTGAGCCGCATCCAGCTCATGACTTCATTTCCAAGTAACAGATTCCATATTGTTTTGTATTTACGGTCCTGTCCTGTCTAAGGTACAGGGATCGAGAATTTAGCCAGAGCCACACAGGGAGAACAGAGAGGAAGCCTGTCACAGTGTTCATGGAACAAATCTTATCAGTGTGGGGCTGGAGAGATGGCTCAGCAGTTAAGAGCACTGGTTGCTCTTCCATGGGACCTGAGTTCAACTCTCACCATCTGTAACTCTTATTTCAGAGAGGGTGTCTGATGCCCTCTTCTGGCTTCCTTGGGTACTACATACACATATAAGCAGGCAAAACACCCATATATATATATATATATTAAACCCAATCAACTCACTAAGAAACTAAGACACAGAGCATGAGAGTAGGAACAGCACCGCCCTTACCTTCTGTTGCTGGAACTTCCAACTGGCTTGCTTCAGCTGATTCTAAAGAGAAACACATCAAGTGTCATTTGACCCGTTTTCAAAGGTTACTGTTTAAAGAGACTTGAAGGAGAGGAGGAGGAAGAGGAAGAACCCAAGGACAGAAACAGCCTGACAACGTCCTTTGTATTGTAATTATTTGGTTATTTTGTCTGCGTGTGTGTCTGTACCGTGCATGTGTCTGATGCCTAAGGTAGCCCCTGGAGACAGAGTCAGAAGACAGTTCTAAGCTGCCATGTGGTTGCTGGGATTTGAACTCAGGACCTCTGGAAGAGTGGGCAGTGTTCTTAACCACTGAGCCATCTCTCCAGCCCAAGCCTGTCAGCTTCTGGCCTCCACATGCGTGTGCACACATACCCCTGCCTAAGCACACACTTACACTGGTAGATGTCACGGCCTTGAGCGCCATGACGTCATGGATAACCTGGGATCCTGGGTTTACACAGGGTGTGGCTCACAACTGCCACCCTGTAAAACTGAGTGTGTGCAGGTGTGTGCTGTGACGGTGAGCAGGTACAGCATGAGCCGCGGGGGACTGGGGCAACCATGTAAGCAGTGTGGACCCCACTGCGCCCCCTCACCTTGTATCACAGGGCCTTCAGACTCATTCTGATCAACCAGCTCTGTAACGAAAGGGGACAGACAGTTTAGATGGCTGTGACGTCTGACCAGGCTGAGTTTTAATCCTGTGCCTCTAGTGGAAGAGTGGAGGAGAGACGGTGACTGCCTGCGACCCTGACAGACAGCTCAGTCACTGGGCCGGCCCCACACAACGGAAGGAGAGAAGTGAGTACACAAGTTGTCGTCTAACCACTGACCGGGAAATGACCCCAGGACCCCACATACAAATGAATAAATAAAAAAGGGGAAAGAGAAAGAAGGAAGGGACACCAATGGCCCTGGCCAGATGCCACCAAAATCATGACTCTCACAGTAGCCAGCACACACTGAAGCCAGAGGCCTGGCCAAGAGTGCGGCTGGGCACAGGAGCCCACAGCAGTGGCTTGCACCAGACTGCCCTTCAGAAATTAAAACCATGGGGTTGGGGATTTAGCTCAGTGGTAGAGCACTTGCCTAGGAAGCGCAAGGCCCTGGGTTCGGTCCCCAGCTCCGAAAAAAAGAACCAAAAAAAAAGAAATTAAAACCACACTCAGAACAGCAGAGCTGGTCACGCTGTGAGACTCAGGAGGCAGAGGCAGGGGGATCTCTCTGAGTTCCAGGCCAGCCACAGTGATATGTAAGATCTGTCTTTTAAAATAAAGACAGATGAACTGAAGTTTGCCAGGAAAATTCAACAAAAAATCACTGTGTGTGTATGAAGTTTGTGAGCACGCGTGCCACAGCGTGCATGTGAGGCCGAGGGCAGCCCCGGGCCTGGGCCTCTCCTCCCTCCTGTACGTGAGCCTGGGGACGGAAGTCGGCTTTGCCAGCGGAGCCCCCAGCTTCTCCCCCATCTTTGTGGGGTAGGGTCCCATGTGGCCCAGGCTGGCCTCAGACTCTCCACACAGCGGACAGTGCTGGACTCCAGCCTGATCCTCCTGCTTCCGCCTCCCAAGCACCGGAACTAGTTTCCTCCTTTGTGCCTGGCACGTTTGTGCCCTACAGTCCCCTGAACTCTGATGCATGGAGTTCAGGAGAACAGCGGCCAAATGGCTTACTAAGCCAGGCAGGAAGTAGCTTTCCAAGTTCCCCCTAGAGCGAGCGAGCCTTTAGAACCGTCTCAGCCCACCCCCAGTTAACACGTCCGACTAAGTGAGGACGAGGGAAGGGGCAAACAACACAGCCAGTGTCACAGGCAGGCAGGGCACTGGGGACGGGTGACACAATGGATGACCGATGTGTCATCTCGTAGGCTGCGCCCGCACCCACACCCACAGACACTCACATGCCCTCCCAGATCCCCAGAAACAAACAAAAAAGCAAAGCTGCGTGGATACTCACGGTTATTAATCACCAGTCCTGGGAATGGTCTAGAGAGAAAAACAGACTGTATCACGGATGCTTCTGCTTTACATGACATTTGCTTATCGTGTTAATCTAGCCACTCACGGCCTACTCAGTAACCCTGGAGGAGACACACACGGTGCCCATGAGACAACGCCCTGGTGACAATGCCTCCTGTCCTGTTGTTAACGCGTGTCATACACAATGTGGTATCGGTTATTTGTAATTAATCGCATGTAGTATGTGGTATGTACAGTGCACAGCGGGTTAGGGGTTGGTTTGTCCAGACAGGGTTTCCTCTGTGTAGTCCTGGACATCCTGGAACTGACATCCACCAGTCTCCACAGCCCCCTGGGATATGACTTAGGAGGCCTCCAGACTTGTTCTAATGACTAAGCAGGAAATGCTCACCTAATGACAGTGAACTTGATAAACTCAGCAGAATCTAAGATCCGTCTCATGGAGCTGATCTCCAGATAACTGGGGGCTTTGAAGGACACCCCTGGGGGCATGCCATCGACCACCACGCAGCCAGGGTTGATGGTGATTTTCCTGTAGGGGACCTTCACGGGGAAGCCCATCCCAATAGCTTCACCTGCAGAGAGACAAACAGCACAGGGCCGTGACCGTCACCCTCAGGCCAACCCGAGACACAAAGCTGGCCCTGCTTCGCTAGCTCCCTCCACTTATGAACTCACCAAACTTTCGGCTGAAGAGGTCGTTGACTTGCTCCCGCAGCTGCCTGGCCTTCTCGACTTTGGAGAGTCGTTCGTTGTCGTCATCTAGAAGACGGGATGGGGGGAAACACACGGGCATGAGCTCGCATGTCTCCGAGGGAGAACGTCTAAGCCAGGCATGGTGGGTGGCCAAACTAAAAACGATCTGACTTTTCTTTATAGATTTCTTTATGTGTCTGGGCGTCCTGCCTGCACGTGTGACTGTTTACCGTGTGTGCCCAATGCCCAGTGCAGCCAGCAGAGTGTGCTAGACTGACAGGGGAAGCTTAGGTGAATCTGACAACACGGTCCACAACGTGAGCTGTCCCAAAGCACCGAAGCAGCCCAGAAACAGGACTCCTGCACAGGCAGAGCTGTACGTACCTGGGATTGTCACCTGAATGATGTTAAGATCTTCCACACCTGAGGCTGTCGTATTGACACTGGGTGATGAGTTCGTCTTCCCTGAAAGCAAAACTGAACGTTAGGGTTCAGACAACACGTAACAGTCAACAATGTCTCTAATGACCCAAAGCTGGCTTGTTGCCGTCAGCCACGCTCTGGCTGCAGTCTGGCCCAGTCTGGGGCTGGTACTTGCACACTGCTTTTCTTCTAGTAAGACACTAAAGATGGCAGACTGTCTGGTGCGCCCATCTTCCTGTTCTGTTGTGTCTTCGTGTGTAGCCAAACCCTGTGCACAGCGTTAGCTGCTTCAGAACTAATGACTGCCCAAAAGGCAGGCTACCATGGGTGCTGCTTTCAAAGGACACTCACTCGGAGGGCTTTTGGAAGAGGTGCTCTCTTTGATGGCCGTCTCGAACATCTCAGGTCTACAAGCAAGAGGAAAAAGGCATGGGGTGGTTAACCCAGAGCAAGGTACCCAGGGAAGATGCAGCAGGATGGGGCCTGCAGCTCTGCAACAGGCAACCCCGGGAAGAAACCTTGGTGCATGAGGCGTATGTCCAGGAGGACCAACGGCACTGATGTCCCCTGCTGTTGGACCTGCCAGGTGGCAGCATGTCCCGAGACTCTGTAGAGAGCCAAGCACAGGAACAGCAAACAGACGTGCCTGCCGCCTGGGTATATGCGTGAAGAGCAGGCGTGGAAACAACACTTTCCACAAAATAATCATGAACTAAATAAGAGGCCGTGGTGTGTGCACGTGTGCTGGTGCACACGCCTGCGCATGCACAAAGGCCAGGGGGCACCATGTCCTCCACTACTCTCTTCCAGACAGGAGCTCTCCTGGAACCTCAGCTCACATTCCCATCCCTGGGCAGTAGGTGCCAATGATCCCTCCATCTCGGTCCGGCCCCCAGCACTAAGGTTAAAGGCTCAAGATTACCCCAGATTATGTGGGAGCTGGCATCAGAATTCAGGGTCTCAAAGTTGTGCGGCAAGCACTCTTGACCACTGGGCTGTCTCTCTGTCCCTACAGTAACTCAGTCCCTTGAAGAGCTACTTCAACTCAGGCGACCACACTGCCAACCCTGCTGACCCAGCCCACAGACGGCCTCTCCGGCTAAGGTTCTCACTTTTTAATGATGAACTTTATCTTGGCCTTGTTCCGGAGGATCTTCTCCAGCCTTGGAATGCCAAATGTGGATGGTCTTCGGAAGGGCACGCCCTCGGGTAAGCCTTCTACGTAGAAGTCCTCTGGGAAGGACTCGAATAGCGCAAATGGTACTTTCACAGCCTGCTTGAGGCCCAGAGCTTCCCCTGTAACACACGGCGACTCTTGTTCTGAGGCACGTCTTAGAAAAGGCATTTGTAACATTCTGTTGCAGCTACGAAACCATGCTTATTTGAAAAACCATATTTGTTTTAATTTAATGTTCTGGGAATCTTGATACTCAGTTACATGGGCAGAAATGGAAGGTCGAAGCCAACACATTTCCAAGGCCGCAGTGTAGACGTCAAACTCACATTGCTGCTATCAGGGAACTACTCCATAGCTCTCCAAAGCAGACCTACCGCACTTTTCATTGAAGAGATTCTCCACTTTCTGCTTCAGGTCTGTGATCTTAGCGTTCCAGGCCTCTGTGGGAGAGCAACAGGCCAGTCAGCAAGGCTTTCCCAGGGTGAGGGCTGGCATTTCTCACCGACCGTTTCATTTAATGGGTTTGTTTGTTTAGGTTTCTTGAGACAGGGCTTCTCTGTGTAGCCCTGGCTGTCCTGGAACTCACTCTGAAGACCAGGCTGGGCTCGAACTCAGAGATTGGCCTGCCTCTGCCCCTGAGGGCTGAGGTGAAAGGAGCCTGGAACACCCCTGCTCTCATCTTATCTCTGCTTTCGAAGCTTTACAAAGCACAGGACAAACGAGCAGGTCAGGGCCTTGCGTGCTTGCTGGAGGCAGGGGCTGTGGGACAGGGTTTTCATGTACGCACACGTCAGGGGTGCTGAGCACGCCCTCCTCCCCCGCCCTCTCCTGATCATCACTGTGCCCAGACATCAGGCTGGCACTGTCATCGCTGTCGAAGCCTTTCCTAACTCAGTATTTTATTAGTCACTGTTCTCCATCATCTCTGATTGGTCAGTGAAGGGCTGGACAGCTACAGCTGGGCAGGAGAGGAGGAGGAGGGACTTCCCGTCCTAGCCAGGGCTCCCAGGTGGAGAGAGTCACCGAGAGGTCTCAAAAGAGGGAGGTGCCAGAGCAAAACTACATGGCAGGTAACGCCTTGTGCTGGGCTGTGGCTGGCAGGCCAGCATAGACAGTTTATTGGAGCAGACAAACCCACACAGCTTAGTGCCCAGAAGGGTATAATAAATCTCCCAGGTGTCCGTGTCATTAATTCAGAGCCAAGCCGGATGCTGAAAAGCTCTGAACTTTTACACCTTCCTTTGTTTCTCTCTTCCTTGCTTATTAGTCCCGTGTCCCAGAACCAGCTTCACAGATTACTCTAAGTCTCTATACAATAAACACACAGGTTTTTAATATGGTGGCTTTGCCTGCCCCTCCAATACTCATGTAATTCAACTCAGCTGTTTAACTCCAGTGCCCTTCCACATGGCCTGTAGGAAGAGACTCGCCCACGGCACAGGACAAAGCCAGGGCATTAAGGGCTCGTGCTGCACGTTTACCCTCAGACACACTGACTCTACCAAGGAAAGCCACGCCTCGCTGACGTGGTGTGTTAATTCTCTATTTACCAAAGGAAAACTCTCTCCCTCGAGGCTTGAAGGGAACGTTTGAACCGTTGGTCTGGGTAGGAGTTCGAACGGTAGAGGTCTGAGGACTGTTGTTGTTGGGGCCTAGATAAAATTCAAAGGAAAACCAAGGTTACCGTGTGCGTGTATCAGAATACAGCCTTGGTACTGGAAACACGACCACACACAAGAGCACGCACAAGCATGAATATACTCATGCACCAGAAAGCAAAACATCCATAAACTTAGCATCGTCACAGGGGCTTTTCAGACATAAGACCTCACGTGCACACACGTTACTGCGTTCAGACAACTGTAACATCTCACCTTCCACAGTGACCTCGATTTCAGGGACCTTGGAGTTGCTCCCAGGGCTTCGTGGCCGTTTCGGGGACTGCAATGCTATAAGGCAAATTGCAAGGTTACCTTTGCAAGCTGTAAAAGATACAAAGGGCTACTTTATACAAGCAGAGCGTTAAGTCATCCAGTTCCGCTCTTTTCAAAGAGAGCGGAAGGAAGCATTAATGGGCAGCGTGACCCTCCGCATGAGCACCGACAAACAAAGCAGGACGACGCAAATATCAGCATCCAATGAAGTGACAAGAAAACGGAAGAAAAACAAGAAATATAACAAAGGCCACAGTGGCAACAAGCTCAACTCAGGGCAAGATGGGAGAGTGGAAAAGCACACGGTGTGTTCATGCCCCGAGCGAGGCTCAGCCCCTTACCTTTAGTGTTGATTTTGCTGGCCATCCCAGGAGGCAAGTAGGACACAACTAGCTCGGGCCTAGAGAGAGCATACAGTGTGTCACTCTCCACACAGCACACAGCCAGAACCACTTCTCAACAATGAACACACATGTGTATTCATGGTTTCCATTACATCCGTTTGTCTGTCTATATACCATGTGCATGCCTGGTGTCCGTGGAGGTCAGAAGAGGGTGTTGGGTCCCCAGGACTGAAGACAGATGGGTGTGAGCTGCCATGTGGGTCCTGAGAATTGAACTCAGGTCCTCTAGAAGAGCAGCCAATGCTAGCCCAAGCATCTGCAGTAGTTGAGTAACAGTGGCAACCATAGGCTCATTTATTTGGATGCTCGGCACCAAGAAGTGGCCCTATTTGAGAAGGATTAAGAGGTACTTATGGGGGTAGGTGTGGCCTCTGGGGGGGCATTGTTTCAAAAGCCCACACCAAGAACAGAGTCTGTGTCTGTCTGTCTGTCTCTCTCCTTGCTTTCAGATCAGGATGTAGCTCAGCTCCTTCTCCAGCACCATGCTTGCCCTGTCTGCTGCCATGCTCCCTCCCCAGGCTGCTGCTGCTGCTGCTAATGGAATATGCCTCTGAAACTAGAAGCAAGCCCCCAATTAAATGCTTCCTATTATCAGCATTGTCTTGGTCATGTGTCTCTTTATAGCGAAAGGACAGTAACACATTGGTACCAGGAGTGGGGTATTGCTGTACAGGCCTGACCATGCTGCTTGCTAGCACAGTGTAACCTCTGAAGTAGAAAAGCAGCTGAATGCTTTAATTAGGGCTTAGTGGGCCACACTAGAAGGGCATGGAAGACAGGACTGAGGGTGAGGTAAAATGGGGGTCCAGCTCAAGAAGTTTCAGAGGGGAAGAATAGCGCTGTGGTCGTTTTTTGCCCTTGTCTGAAAAATCTGCCTGAGCTTAACTTGCAGAGTCTTGGATGAATGGTGCAGGCAGAGGGGGTTTCCAGCCACCGAGTACTGGCGGTGCCCGTGGTGATTGGTAACCCTGTATGCCCATCTGTAATGGAGAGGAGCAAGCTGGACAGAGAGAAATACAAATGTACAGCTTGGGGAGAAAGGGTCAGCAGGAAATGCACTGAACCCAAGTCCTGTGCTCACGGAGATACAACGTTTATGCCAGGGGGAATAAGGGAGTGGGACCTCTGGGCAAGACCCTACCAGCTAACCTCCAACTGCAAAAAGGAACTAAAGAAGAACCTGGCAGCCTTAGAGTCAAGGATACAAGAGAGGGATCTCCCTCCACGGCTAAGGAAAGCTGCAGAGGTGGCCGTGTGACAGGGGTGCCCCTGTACGGAGCCCCAGAGGGGAAATCTGGATCATCCCGGGGATGAAGGTATTGGGGATCCAGCATGCTTGGACACCTGCAGTCAAAAGGTTCGAACAGTGTGGAACCAGCCCAAGGGAGAGAGGTGCGCTGCAGCCACAAAGCTACAAGGACTTAGGGACCTGAAGAGCGCTCACTCGGACAGCAGACGTGGAGATGCTGGGTTTCAGTCTTGCCTTGCTCCAGTATTCCCTCACTCTGCCACTCGTCCCCTGAGGAATGCTGTGTACACCCTGTGCCATGGAAGTTCTTCCTCTGTTCTTGATTTTACAGGGGTTGCCATGAGCCTCAGAAGACGCTGAACTTAAGAATTTTAAATAGCGTTGAGACTACTGCAGACTATGGGGGCCTTGGAAGTCAGGCCAATTGTATTTCTGCATTATGCTACGGCTAGAAGCCCATGGGGCCGGGGAGTGGAACACGGCAGTGTGAATAACGAGCTCATGTATCACGAGGATTCAGCAGGGACTGAGTGTGAACTGACACAGAGAGGGAGTGCTCAGTCACCAAGGAGCGACACTGCTGGTACGAAGAGGTGGGCACTGGAGTTTTAGAAGCCCGTATTAGGCCCACTGCGTGTGGATCAGCTACTTCTCCAGCGCCATGCCTGCCACCATGCCTGCCACTGTGTTCCCAGCCTTGGTGACAATGGACCAAGCCTCTGAAATCGTAAGCAAGATCCTGGCTAAATGCTTTCTCTCACAATAGTCACCTTTGTCATCCTGTGTCTTCCCCACAATAAAAACGAGACTAAGCCTGTCAGTCTTTCCGGCTCCCATGCACCTTTTAAAATAGCAGATCAACACCAGACCAAATCCTCCCACCAGCAGACAGCGTGGGCTTTGGCTGGAGGGGGTTCAGGGGGCAGTGACTGCCTCGAATCCCAGTGAGGGGCTAGAACTTCAGCGGCCTGTGTGGCCCTGGGTTTAATCCCTGGGTCAGCAAAGCTTGGTGTCCTGAACCTGTGCTGTGACAGAAATGCACAGGGATGGATGGTAGTCACTTCTCTCTCCCACTCAGGAAGTCAAGACCAGGATGAGGGCCTTGCAGAGGCACTGGCCTAGCTGGGACCATGGCCAATGGCCGTGGGGAAAAGGACAACTTACTTTTTAACAACAAACTTGATCTTATTGCTCCCACGGACAATCCTCTCAAGGCGTGGAATCCCAAACCAAGTAGGGCTTCGGAAGGGGATCCCCTCAGGGAGCCCTTCCACGTACAGAAATTCTGGGTTGGATTCGAACACAGGATACGGCACCTTCACAGCCTCTGTGAGGCCAAGAGCTTGAGCTGAAAGACAAAGAGAAGCTAGCTCATGGGCACGGACTTTCACACGGGAACACTTTCGCTTGTATCTGTAATCAGCAGGTCATGCTTCCTTACAATCCAACCACGCAGCCACTCACTACAATCCAGCTTGGTCTGAAGCTAGCGGAAGGAAACAATAAAAAATGCTGGCCCTAGGGGTTGGGGATTTGGCTCAGTGGTAGAGCGCTCGCCTAGGAAGCGCAAGGTCCTGGGTTCAGTCCCCAGCCCCGGGAAAGAAAAAAAAAAAAAAAATGCTGGCCCTGGAGAGACAGCTAAGAAATCAAGAGCACCTGCTGCTCTTGTAGAGGACCTGGGATTCTGTTCCCAGCACCCACATGGTGCCATCCATAACTCCACTTCTATGCATCTGATGCCCTCTTCAGACCTCCACGGGCATTAGACACACATCGTGTACATGCATTCATGTAGGCAAAACACCCACACACATACCATAAAATTTATAAACAAACAAACCTAGAATCTTAAAAAAAAAAGGAATTAAATTATATCATTACACTTTCGAAAATCAGTGATTTTGTTTTGTTTTTTTAGGGCAGGCTCTTGGTATTACACCAGGCTGGACTCGAACTAATCAATCTGATAGCAATCCTCCTGCCTTAGTGTTTCGGGATATTTGAGCACACTGTGAACCCCCAGATTATATTATTTACTGATAAAAAAGCCATCTCTAGTTGCGGTGTGGCTCAGCCCTCAGCACAGACCTTTAATCCCACACGATGAAGGTAAAGTTAGTTTGCAGAAGGAAGCGGCCATGCTTGAAAGTGAGTCCTAACTGAGTGGCAGACAAAGTGACGAATCAGAGAAAGATTTGGCAGAATAGGACATGCCCACCTCTCATGAGAACAGAGAGGAAGAGAGAGACAGCAGCACGGAGAGAGAGAGGAGGGAGTTTTTCTTGGACAGTTTTACAGAGACCGGGTAAAGAGAAGACGAGCCAGAGACGGGAACAGATCGCCAGAGTTAGTGTGACGCCAAGCAGAGCAATTCTGTCGAACCTGAGAGAATTAAACCAGTCAACTTGGAGAGGAGTTTGGGCCAGAGAGGTGCACGGTGACACTAAGGGTCTCCCTGTCACCCCCACTGTGACACTGGAGCAAACAGGAACAGAGCGATGGTTTATGGAGCGAGCTGACCAGCAGGGGAGAGTTAAGGCTGGTTCTCCAAAGACTGATTCAGAACACGGCCACTGTCTGCAGACTGGGCAGAGCCACGACTCCACTTACCGAACTTCAAGTTAAAGATCTCCTCCACCTGCTTGCGGAGCTTGGTGATCCTGACGTTCCAATCTTCCTTGACTGGAAAGAAGCAAAACCAAACGTAACCAGTAATGCTCTTCCCAGGACCGACGGACGCGATTCACAAACTCAGCGAGGAGAGAGACTCCTTCTTCCCTGTGACTGATGCCAAGGCCTCACCCACAGTGGGACATGGCTGTTGCCACCCTGAAGCTGGAGCATCTGTCACCCCAGCTCCAGTCACCTTTCCACTGTGCTGGCCACAGGACCAGGTAAGTGAGGCCCACAGAGGGGGCCGGGAGGTCCCACACTGAACTGTGGCTAACAGGGAGGTGCGACTGGTGGGAGCTTTCCATTACATGATTGACGATAACATCTGAGGGCTTTACAAATTCAGAAAAGCATGCGTGCACTAAGGAGAAGGAGGAAGGAGGGTTATAGCCAGCGTAGGCTAAACAGTCCCTGTCCTGAGCATCTGAGTATGTATGAGCACCTCGACGTGGCAGTCTGACACCCAGGGTGCAGGGGGCTGGCACACTTGTGAAACGCCTGTGGTTTTTATGGTTGGCTGAGAAAGTCTTACAACAGCCTATAAACACAAAAACATCAGATAAGGATTTTGTTTGTTTGTGAGACAGGGTTTCTCCTTGTAGCCCTGGCTGTCCTAGAAATCAGTATACAGACCATATTCTCAGATACATAGAGATCCTCCTGCCTCTGCCTCCCGGAGTGTTGGGATAAGAGGGATGCACCCTACTCCCGGCATAGGAAACTGCTTTTCTGAAGTGGTTATTGTGGGAGTGCGGAGCACCGCCGGGATGCAGTGGGCCGTGACATGAAGATCAAGGACTGGAGGGAGGGGCTGACTGTTGCAGGGCTACCTCCCCAAGCACAGTGTGGCTTTCTTTTGCCACCTCAAACCCAGACCAGCTGTGACTGCCTATGTGTGTCACCAGGCCTAGGAACAGCAGATCCTGCCACTCACCCCCTAGTGTCCCACCTGCACATGGTCAAGCAAATGTTGCAGGCGCTAAAGTTGGCTGCAGATGGGGTCTGAAAGATGGGGCTCCCCGAATGACCCCTACTTAATAGCAAGCCCTCACTGGAGCTCCCATAGAAGAGAATAAACCTGCTGCTTCACCGACCTGGACTTGTCTCTGTGCTCTGTTGCTCCCCCTCCAGTATTCGGGGCCAACAGTAAACCGACTCCCCAGGGAAGGTCACATAATACTCTTAATTTGATTTTGTTTAAAAATAAAAACTCTAGGGAATAAAGGGGGGAAGGATTCCCATACTTCTCAAATATCAGAAAAGCTAAGGGAGCGGGAATTTACATTTAAATTCCTATCTTAAGTAAGGAAGGTCCCGGAGACCCTGCTGTGTGAGGCTGACGCTTTCCCTTTCCTTCACAGTGCTCACTGCACTTCTCCTATCTGCCTGCTCACCACGGTCCTAGAAACTCACACAAACCAAAACCTTATCAACGAAACCACTTTCTAATCAGAAATAAGCACCATCAGGCTGGTGTAGCTCAGCAGAGAGAGGGTGCCTGTCATGTATCAGTACCACAAAAACAAACCAAACAAGAACACAAAATATGCCATTTCTCAACTTCCTGTACCCTGATACACTGGTCGGCCTTCGCCACTCGCGCCAGGTACTCTGAGATGGAGAGGACTCAGGACTCAGCCGTGACATTAGCTCACACGCTGTACCCAAGTAACAGCAGGATGACCAGCCACTCACACTTCAGCCTATCGAAGGCACAGTTGGGATCCACGCTCTCCTGCTTTAGCGGGGAAAGTTTCTAACACAGGCTAGACTGAAATATGTGGCAGACTTTGGCCCAGCCCTCTTGGTGAAGGCTTCGTGTGAGGCACATGCTCACGTCTGGCTGCTTCTACAGACTGCTCTCCTCTCAGCAAATCCCACCAGACATTTCTCTCTATATGTAAATTTCTCTCTCTACACATAATCCTATTCCATACAAATGTCTGTGTGCCTGAATGAATGGATGTATATATGTTTATAACACATGAGTGCAGAAGTCACAGAGGTCAGAGAGGGCATCAGGCCCCCGGGAGCTGGAGCTGCAGGCCTTTGTCCTGTGGAGGAGCAGTGTGTGAGCTTAAACACTGAGCCCCGTCTCCACAGCTCGCTGGGCTTGCTCGCTGGGCTTGCTCGCTGGGCTTGCTTACCAGTTGGCAAGCTTAGTTAGGAGAACAAGCCTTGCAGGAACAAAGATTAACGTCTGAACATTTGCACTGACAGTGTTACTGGCCAGATGCGGCGCCTGGGCAGGTAAAACGTGGTGAGCTAGGATCAAACTTCCAGTGGCAATGCACACCTTTGACCCCAGCATTCGGGAGGCAGAAGGATATCTCCGAGTTTGTGGCCAGCCTGGTCTACAGAGCTGTCACCTCAGCTATTTCAGAGGCCAATCCAAGAGAATCACAGGTTCAAGCCTAGCCTCTGCTACAAAGTGAGTTCTAGGTTAGTCTGAGCAACTTAGGGCGGGCAAGCCTATCTCAAAATGACAAGGGAAAGGTGGTAGAGCTCTTGCCAAATGTGAGGCACTGCGCTCAGGTCCCACCAATATGGAAAAATATTTTTTCAAGAAATTTAATTATTTAAATCAAAGAAGGCAGGAAGGGGGAAGGGATTCGGTGCAACCGTACCTGGCGTGTTCGTCCGTGGCTGAGTCACCTCAGTTGTACTGTGAGTCAGCAGTTCTGGTCTGTGAAAGTTTATCGACATTAGTAGTTAGAGCTCTCAGGAGCAGTCAAGGTCTCCCACAGAGCTGGACACAGTCAACTGTTTTTACATATGGCCCATTCCGCCTTCCAGTGCAAGGAAATGAACCATACTGGTGGGGCTGTTCTGAAAACAGCAAGTTCCACATTCAGGTGGAATATGGGGTCTCTGTAGAAATAAATGTACACCAGTCGTGCCTGCCACCTCCTGCCCTACCGGAACTGGACATCTGACACACCTCAATCCTGACAAACACCCCAAAACACTGCCCCAAATAACAAGGCAGAAGGAAGCCCTGGCAACTCCTCCGGGAGTGAGTGACGACAGCCTTCTGTGTCTGCTCCCCACACACACCACCCACTTGTAACACGTCTTTCAGGAGGCAGCCAGTGCAAGCACGGCACAACACTCTTGTGTGTCACGTTCCTCCTCGACCGCTGTCCCGGAGATGGAAAGTCCTGCTCTAGGCCACACACCGGCGACCAGCCTAGGAGCGCCCGCCTGCTCACCCACCCTGCATCCTAATGCTCTGTTCTCACTGCCCTGGGACAAGTGTTACAATCACAAGACAGAGCTGTTCTTGAGACCCACTCTGTAAATCTCAGCCCTCACTAGAGAGACCCCTGCTCAGCCAGTTCATGTAAACACTGAGTTTACAGTATACAGAGGGAGGGCCACTTAGGAGGAAGAGATCCACTGTCATCAAATGGGTCTTTAATCAGGAAAAAGAGAATCTTTTAAAATCCGTTCCACAGATCTTACCTCTTGATAACAAATTTAATTCGATTGCCCACTTGGATGATTTTTTCCAGTCTTGGGATTCCATACCATGAGGGGCTTCGGAAAGGAATGTTTTCTGGAAGTCCTTCCACATAGAGATCATTGGGATAGGCCTCGAATTTTTGGTACGGTACAGCCTTGGCTTCCGTGCTTCCCAAGGCCTCAGCTGTGGAAAAGGAGTGCAAGTCAGGAGACTCAGGCTGAGGTCACACATGAGAACACCCCCAAGTGCAAAGCTTCAAAGATTGTAACTAAAGCACAAAACTAGCCGCCATGTGTGTGAGCCCGCAATGCCAGCACTCAGGAGGCCGAGGCAGGGATGGAGTTCCAGGTAAGCCCAGGCCGAAGGGTTTGGGAGGGAGAGGAAGACAGGGAAAAAAGGGAGATGGGAAGAGAGGGAGGAGAATAGGGGAGAGAGAAAGAGAGACAGCAACCAACCATGTGGGGGGTCATTAAAGGCATTTACTGATTTCTAGTCTGAAACTACATCCAAACAGCTTTTAAAAGAAATATTCAAATGACTGACAGCAAACTAGCAGCCAGCCAGTCCCTGGATCCTGTAGGTGACCCCTGCATATTCTGCAGCCTGGTAGCCGCTCAAGGCAGGGCTTAACCAGCCCGAGTTCCTTTGTTATTGATGGACTCTTCCTTTAGGAAGACTTATTAGGACTTTAAGTCCTAATTTCTCTGTCCTCCTGTGCGCATGTGTGATGTGGAGAGCAAAGGTCAGTAGAGCGTGTAGGTCCTCAGAAGCTGTCAGCTGTCTGTGAGACAGGTTCCATTGGCTAGCCTGAACTTTCCACATAGGCTAGGCGGGCCGGCCAGCGAGCTCTGGGGACCTCTGGGGACCTCTGGTCTGCACTTCCCACTGCTGAGGTTATAAGGGCAATGCCAGGTCCACTTCTCTTTACCATGGGCTCTGGAGACCAAACTCGGGGCCTCATGCTTTTGAGGCAAGCACTTTAACAAGGGAGCCATCCCCCTGACCCTGTCTTAACGCCTTCCTTCATAGCGGCAACGCCAGATCTGAAGGACTCTAATGTGTTTGAAATCCACGTACACAGAATCCCCACCACGGCAGTAAAAGGAGAGGAGCAGCTAGCAGCTCAGATCCACAGCTGTCTGTCTGTCAAACAGGACAGGATCTAGACCTAATCTTAACACGCTTTCTGTAAAGTAAGACGCTGTCTGAATGGACAGCAGTCAAGAGGGAGGAGCTGGCGGCTGGGCGTCGATGCAGAGGAAGGCTTTAGTGTCAGCACTCAGAGGCCAGCCGAGGCACAGGCAGGGAGACTGCCGAGTCTGAGGCAGCCTGGGCTACAAATACAAGGATAAAAGGAAAGAAAAATTCAAGGATACCGCCTCCTAGACAGTGAGCTCTCAGGTCATCCTGTCTCAGCCCTCCAGTCCCCACGCCCACAGTCAGCCATCTTCTCTAGCCAAGCTCACGGACCAGGAAGTCCTTCCCATTTCCTGCCCAGAACAATGCTCCTAAGCCAGGGCTGGGTTGGGTCACCCCTTCCCCCTGAGCTGTCTCTACTGCACACACGAGTGTGCATGAGTGTGCAGGGGTGCACAGGTGCCAGAGACAGGCAGTGGATGCTGGAGAACTGGGGCAAGCTCCTGGGTGATTTCAGCGAGATCTTGTTCCCTCTGCCTTAGAAACCTAACGAAGGGCACCTGCTGAGTTCTCACCAGTCCCCAAACAGCACATTTCTAGATCCACCAAAAATGCGAGTCACTGAGCCAGTAAAGTTCATTTTTTGGAGAGTGGCCACTGGGAAAAACTTTTCTAGAATTAACGCCTTTAGTCCCAGCACCCAGGAGGCAGAGGCAGGTGGATCCCTGTAAGTTTAAGGCCAACCTGGTCTACAGACAGAGTTCCAAGTTCCATACCAGCCAGGACTACACAGAAAAAAACTTTAAAAAAACTATTACATAGAAATGGGGACCAAACCCAGAGCCTCAGTCTTGCCAAGCGAGTGCCTGACGGGCTCAGATCTCAGACCCAGCCTGAGTTTGCTTCCTCAGCCGGCCCATGCTCTGCCGGCCACTTCTCCTTTTCCTTCCCTTCCTTTCCTCCTTTGTCAGTTCCTGGGTAAAGCCAACAACAGCCAACGGCAGTGACACTCTAGGGAGCCAAGACTGAGTGAACCACATGCCACCCTACACAGGAATCGCAACGACATAATGCTGACATCCCTGATGATAAACAAGCACCATTGCTTGACGGGAGCTGCTACGGCACACTCGGGAGCAGGCTCTACAGCTCACACCCGACAGGAAGGAAGTCACTGCCAAGGCAGGTAGGGGCCTGATCAGCATATGATGCCTCAACTCTCAGCGGTCGGTAGATGGTATTTAGTTCTCCACTATCCTGAGGAGTAGAAAAATAAAATTTCCCTTCCCAAAAAAAAAACCTTGAAAGCTGGGTAGTAGTGGTGTATGGTTAATTCCAGCACTGGGGAGGCAGAGACAGGAGGATCTCTGTGAGTTCCAGAGCAGCCAGGGCACACAGAGAAACCCTGTCTCGGAAAAAAAACAAAAACAAAAACCAAAAGAATAAAGAGAGAAAGTTGAGTGAGTGAAAAGCTACTTGTGGGCCGGAGAGACGGCTTGGCGGCTAAGAGCACTGGCTGCCCTTGCAGAAGACCTGAGCTCGGTTCCCAGCATCCCCATGGCTGCTAACAGCCACATGCAGTCTAGTTCCAGGGGATCCAAGACCTCTTCTGGCTGCCGTGGACACCATCCATGCCAGTGGTGAACAGACACACGTGCAGGCACACGTGCAGGCCACACAGAGATCTTCCTTATGCAATGGTAACAATCCAAAGACAATCAGTGTCTGAATGTGTAAGGCGCAAAGCACAGCACAGCGGCTCACGCCTTTAGTTAGGGTCAGCCTGGGCTACAGAGCAAAGTCCAAGCCAGCAAGGGCTGCATGTCATCCTTAAATAATCAAAACAAAACAAAACCAACACCCGAACCAGGATCTGAGGACATGGGAAGACGCCTGCCTAGTGTGCAAGAAGCCCTCAGAGTTCCATGCCAGTAACCCATAAATCCAACACTGTCAACCGGGCCTCTGATCCCAGCACTCAGGGACACAGGAAGGTGGATCTCTGAGTTCGAGGCCAGCCTGATCTACATCCATCTGCATAGTGAGACTTTGTCTCAAAACAACAAAAACAATAATAAAGCAATAATAAATAGCAAAAAAAACAAAACAAAATAAATACTAAAACCCAAAAAACTAAAATTGGCTCTAGTAAGCCAGTGGGCAGTTGTATGTCCCTGGTTCTGATGTCCTTCTCACTGGACCCAGAAGAGAAACAAATCCAAACGGTCAAATAAATACCTACACCGCATAAATAAACCTCCACGAAGCAATTACTCAGGGCTGGGGTGCGGCTCACAGGAGAGGACTTGCCTAACATCTACCGGCAGGAGGTAGAGCATTTGTCTAGGGCATGCAAGGCCCAATCCACCCCAGCACAAAAAGAAAAATTAAAGAAACAATACGGAAGGTTTGCTCTATTGCCTTCTAGATAGATTTTAAAACTTCTTAAATTTTTACTAAAAGCAAGGGAAACATTAGGTTAAGTCAAATTCCTTAAATGAAATAACACTTAACAACAAAACAAGTGACAAAAGACCACCAGGGCTGGAGAGACGGCTCAGCACTCGGAGTGCTCGCTGCTCTTCCGGACGGCCAGGCTCAGATTAGGGGGCTCACGACTACCTGTCAGTCTAGGACCTGACACCCTCTTCTGCCTTCCACAGACACCTGCACACATATCACACATGCTCACACACACTCACACACACTCACTCACACACACACACACACGCACACACATACACGCACACACACACTCACATATATATATAGTTTCTTTCAAATCACTCTGTAATGCTTACTTTGGGGAAGAGCCTACTTACCAAATTTCTTGCAGAAGAGCTGGTCAACCATCTTCCTCAGTTTGGTGATCCGAGCATACCACTCTTCCTTCACTGTGAGGGACAGGCACACATTTTCTGGGCTTAGCAGCTTTTCCTTAGTCAGATTGTTAAATGTTACGGTAATACCCTCGTTAATTTTTCTCCCATTAACAGAAGTTACCTTTAACTCTTCAGGAGATATTTATTAATCTACATGGGGCAATTCCCACTTCATCCCGAGGAACACAAAACAAACTATACTTTCTCTTTACATCCTGAATTAGATAGAATTGATAAGCCTTTATCCAACTAACAAATGCAGACTTTACGATACACTTTTTAGTTAATTTCCTTCTGAGACAGTATTTCACTAGCCCTGGCTGCCTGGAACTCGCCAAACAGACCAGCCTGCTCTGCCTCTCATGTACTGGGATTACAAGCATGGCCAAGCATGCCGGGCAGTACACATGTGTGCAGGTTTGCCCAGAAATGCAGTTCATCTCTACCTATCCTCTCCTCCGCAAGTCCTTTCAACTGTCAGTGTTTACCACAGCAACAGACATGTTTCAGAGCGCAATCCACCCATCTCTGTACGGCTATTAACAGAGCTGCGTTCCTCTTCTACGGAATACTACGATTCTGGAATGCACGTTACTGAACGACTCACAGCTGCTGGTCAAAGGTCTATTCTTTTTTTCTTCAAAGATTTGTTTTTTATTATTTAATGTTTGTTTTCATGCACACCATGGTTTCTGGGACTTGAACTCTGGAAGAGCAGCCAGTGCTCTCAACCACGGAGCCATCTCTCCAGCCCCAATGGCCTTCTCTCCAGCCCCAAAGGCCTTTCTTCATGAGAACCCACCTCCTGATGCAGGCTTGTCCAGCTGTAAATCTTCTCGTGTTGAGTTCAGAAGCTCATGTCTGAAAGGACAGAGTTAAATGGTGAATACCTGCCAGGCGGCATGCAGCAAGGAGACACACACAGCACACGTACAGTGCTCGATCGTCCAGACCGACGGCATACCAGCACACCTAAACCAACCTCAGAACCCCGTCAGGATAGAAGGTGCAGACTGTCTCAGAGGACGCCTCATGTGCTCAGAGTGAAAGAGGTACCTTGCTACGGGGACTTTAAACTTTTTACAGTAACACAACCCTTTAATTATATGTTCTATTCAAAACTGATTTTGTTGCTTGTCTGTTTGTTTTTGAAGCTCTACACATATCCAGCAATCGTATGTGCAGGGCCAGAGATGTTTTATCTTTCTGAACCATCAACCTATAAAATACAAGAAGAAGCCTGAGTGGCCCAGCCCGCAGAGCTCTTGACTGGGTGGAGCCCAGGACGCTGCAATGCCTGGGGCGTGGGAGGCAAAGGCTTCATAACTTCTCAGTCTTCTAACAACGGATCAGTGTTTCATTTCCTTCATACTTTTTTTTTTTTTTTTTTTTTTTTTGTTTTTTTTTTTGGGAGCTGGGGACCGAACCCAGGGCCTTGCGCTTCCCTAGGTAAGCGCTCTACCACTGAGCTAAATCCCCAGCCCCTGAGCTAAATCCCCAGCCCCATACTTTTTTGAAACAGGACTTTCCTAGTAGCCCAGGCTGACCTGGAGCTCACTATGTAGACCAGGCTGGCCCCACACTCATAAAGATCCTCTAGCCTCGGCCTCTTGAATGGTGAGACTAAAGGTTACACTACAAACCACAACGACGTCCTGGCACACTCCCAGACGCCGGTCTTCTGGCTTTGTCTTCTTATTTTATTTTATTGTTTTACTAATTTTTAAACTTACTTATTTTTATTTCACATGCCTTGGTGATTTGTGTATGTGTTCTGTGTGAGGATGTCGGGTACCCTTACAGACAGCTGTGAGCTACCATGTGGGTGCTGGGATTGAACCTGGGTCCTCTGGAAGGACAGCCAGTGCTCCCAAACTGCTGAGCCGTCTCTCCAGCTCCGCCCCTCATTTTAAATGTATGCCTGCTACTTCAGCTTCCTACAACACGACACGCCATCTATGCCTTCAAAGTGTACGCCTAAGAGGTTCCCCATCTTTGGATCTGCTGGGATCACTTTACAAAGGCCCCCTTAGATCTTAAGCAGTGCTGCAATCCTGGCCAAGAAATTAGGAAGTGGACGGAGCAGGATTACGTAAGCACAAACTGCCACACAGGACAGACAAGCTGAGTCTGATCCATGGAATCTTTGCAACTGGTAGAAAGAGAATGGACTCCTAAAACTCTAACTTCCGGGGTTGAGGATTTAGCTCAGTGGTAGAGCGCTTGCCTAGCAAGCGCAAGGCCCTGGGTTCGGTCCCCAGCTCCAAAAAAAAAAAAAAAATTAAAAAAAAAAAAACGGGGTTGGGGATTTAGCTCAGTGGTAGAGCGCTTGCCTAGGAAGCTCAAGGCCCTGGGTTCGGTCCCCAGCTCCGAAAAAAAGAACTAAAAAAAAAAAAAAACAAAACCAAAACTCTAACTTCCTCATGTACATCACACAAAGTTAGATATAAAGAAGTTAAAGAAACAAGCAAATATGGACTGTACGGGCGGCTGCCATCTTAAGATGGGCTCATCAGCATCGCGCCTCTGACAACTGCACTGGCTTAGGAAACAGCAAAGGAAGCGCCCCTTGCTATGATTTTCCATTAGTGTGAAGGGGGCTAACACTGGCCTCCTGCTCCTACTCAGTCTTCCTTCCAAGCTTATGTTCACAGGCTTTCAATTTGCCAGATTTAAAACAGTGCTTCCCAACTTCCCTAATGCTACAACCCTTTAATACAGTTTCCCGTGTTGTGGCGACCCCCTACCATAACATTATTATTATTTTTGTTTGTTTGTTTATTTGATTTTTTTCAAGATAGGGTTTCTGTGTGTTAACAGTCCTAGCAGTGATAGAGACCAGGCTGGCCTTGAACTCACAGAGATTTGCCTGCCTCTGCCTCCCAAGTGTGGCCCACTGGTAATCCAAGTCTCAGATGGCGGGGAGAACTGCTAGAGCGACACGGGCTAGACGGACTGACTCAATCGGGAACTCTGCTCTCAAGAGTGCAGTGGAAGAGTGAGCCACCATGATATTAACCTCAAGGCCTACAGACATACGAGCACACACAGGCATCTATGTGTCCCAAACACACACATACCAAACATACAAACACAGGGAAAGTTGGAAGATGAACAGATATACAATCATTCAAGTTTTTACATACAGCCCGTGATTAATTTCTGTCAGCATTAAATAAGCAAACCAACAAACAAACTGTAGCAAGCGACACAGACGAGAGGCGCAGGAGTGCAGACGCCCCACTTACTTCTTGATCACAAAGCGGATCCTCTCCTTTGCCAGCAATATCCTCTCCAGGCGAGGAATGCCGTACGTTGACGGCCTTCTAAAGGGGATCCCTTCAGGAAGGCCCTCTACATACAGATCTTCGACGTGCGACTGGAAAAGAGGGTATGGGATCGTCACCGGGCCTTTGGCTTTTATAGCTTGAGCTTTAGGATGGAAAGAGAGAGGACCATCATTACAAGACAAGGTCTGCGCAGCTCCACACAGGACGACGGGCGACACACAGCGCTCGCTGCTTTGCTATGTGGCTACAAACACGGGACCATCGAGGTTTTGGAACACAAGCATTCGTTTTCTACGACTGAACTTCTAAAAGGATTCCTCTCCAGTAAGAGCATGGAAAACATTCTACATTCTTGATCTGCACCATTTATAGTGACAGCCGTTTCTTTACCCCAGGGTAACCTAATGCAGCGGTTATGGACCATGTGGACAAGTTTGTCAGCAAATAGAGTCCCTGTCCCACCAGCGTCACTGTCGGCTGCTGTTCTGTGGACAAACGTGTCTGATAAACATGAACACTTCAGCCGCATCACACGCGTCAGCCATGGAGAAGACAGAGCACGAACTTTGCTCATCCCCTAACGCGATACCAGGTCTACATAGCAGTTAGGATTCCTCCTGTGAGGCCAATGACCCCTGAAGTCGCTTTCAATGTATAAAACATGGTGATTGTTGTGGCAATTTCAAAGCAGTAGACACACAATCACTGTCTTATATACAAAAGAATCTTGGCTGGTGGCCATGGTGGTGATTCTACCTCTCAGGAGGCAGAGGCAGGGGGATTGCTCTGAGTTCCATGCTAGCCTGGTCTGCATGGTGAGACCTGCCTCACGCAAACAAAACAACCCAATAAATAACAGCCCCACCTTGCACTGCTGCGGACGGAGCACCAGGCCAGGGAGCTCCTGTCCTATTAGACGACTCTAGCTCAGAATGGGGCTGAGAGAAACGTGAACACACAGAGAGCAAGCATGCACACCGTACCAGCCGGCCTCCTGCAGGGACTGTGCTCTTCCCAGACCCTCAGGACACCTTCTGTCCCCGTGCCCACAGGAGTGCCTGCAGGAGGCGGGAAGCGAGGACATGGCGCCCTGGCCTAGCTGTGACCTGCCTGCTGTGTGTCACCACTTCTACTTGCACTGTCTGCATTTCCTGCCTGGAAATGGGTGAACTATAGCACAAGCTACGGCCTGAACAAGAGGTGGCAGGAACGCAAAGGGAACCTGAGGCAAGGAGAGGAAACTATGCAACTCCAGACTTTCTCTCAGGATCTCCACCACGTTTAAGGACTACGTTGGGGGCCGAAGAGATGGCTCAGTGGTTAAGCACTTGCTGCTCCCGCAGGTCCAGTTCCCAAACGTACTGCAGTTCCCAGCTATCTCTGCACAAGGCACCCGGAACACCCATACAGCTAATGTAAACGTGTTTCTACACAGCTTCCTAGAAAGTGTCAACCAGAGAGTCTGCACTGGAGTCAGGCACGATGGCGCACACCTTTAACCCCACCCCTGGAGGCAGCGGGCGGAGGAGCATCTCTGTGAGCTGGATGCCAGGCTGGGCTTCACAGCGAGTCTGGCAATCAGAGCCACACAGTGACTTTGCTTCCACTTAATGGTAATCTGGAACTATTTCTCACGTGCCATACACGTATAAGGCACAGCTGTGAGGAAGGCTTAACTCCCGGCAGCCCTGCCTGCCTGGCCTGAGCAGCGGCCTGAAATGAATGGCTGGTGCAGACATACCGTATTTTCTTTCAAACAATTCTTCCACTTGTTTCCGGAGGTCAGTGATGCGCGCGTTCCATTTCTCTGAAAACGAGAAGGGTCTATGTTCAGTGTCACGGGCAGCTTGTGTTCTCCACAGCAGACAACCCGTCTACCAGCCCACCTCAGTTGGGCTTTTCTCCTGCCTCCCCAAGGGTCTTTCCTTCTCCTGTGGTTCTGGGAACGGCTGGAGACTGAAGGACTTTGAAACTTGTTTTTAGAACAGTCCACAGCCTGCCTCTTTGGAGCTTTTAAACTGGGGAAGATAGGCGATCAGAAAAGGCTGATCCAGTTAGGCACTGGCAAACAGCGGCAAGAGAGAGGCCTGCACAGGCCTGTGGCACTGCAGCTGTGGGAAAGCCAGGCTTTACTGGGAGGTGGCTGCACTTCCACAGGATGCTGAAAAAACCCTAACTCACGTACACACAAACTCCAGCTGGCAGGGCTGGTCTACACCTATGCCAACGGAGACAACACCAAGGCATTTAAACTATGGACCACAAATCTAACCCACCCTGATACATACTCAGTCCCTTAGAACACATGGGCAACAGAGAAAACCAAGGGGACTACCTTGGAAAATGAAGGGTAATGGGGAGCCAAATGCAGTCTACTCCCTCCCCTTGGCTAACAGGCTGCCCACAGACCCACTGCCCACCCCGAGGCCTGCTGCAGACTTACCAAAGTTGAACTCCCTCACTTTGCGCTTGCCGGCGTTGGTGGGCTCTGGGACTGGCGGGGGCGGGGGCGGCTCACTGCTCTTTGGCCTCTTGGTAGGTGGAGAATAATCATCATCTTGAGAAAGGAAACCTTTGTTACTATGGGAACCAGCTGCTGGGTGACAGCAGTTTTGAGGGCAACTCTGGGGACTCACAAGGACTTTCTAGCCACCCCGCTGCCCCACTGCCCGCTGCACCAGCCGGGGACCAGATAGACGCTCATCCCACTGATCAGTTTCTCCCCTCTTAGAATTTTCATGGCTAGAGTTATGCTCAACTCCATTCTCAAGTGTTTTGAGAAAAAAGGTTTTAAGGGAGGCAGCCATTCCACTATAACAGTATAAGTGTATTACAGAAAAAGAATGAAGATGAATCAACGGATAAACTTACAGACGACTCAGATGGCCTCAGACAGGGGGGTTGGGAGGAGCAGGGGCAGAGGGCAGGGATAGGCTGTGTCAAACACTGCAGTTGGTTTCTCTTGGTTTAGGGCGTTTTTTCTGTTAACATTTGTTCTCTGCGGGCCTGACTCCATGGCACTGGGCCCTCCCACTAAAGCACCAGCCTTTCACTGCTGCTCTGACTTGAGACAAGGTGGCTTTGGACTTAGGATCCTCCTGCCTCAGCTTCCTAAGTGCCAGGACGGCGGCATGCACCACTGAGCTGGCTCTGTAAATCTTTTCAATAGCACAACACTTCCAGAACGAAGGAAACAGAGACGTTGACTCCTTCAACACAGGACCATGCACAAACGCCCTGCAGGATGGGGGCGCAGTACACACAAGCCAACATGTGTGAGGTCCATGCTTACTTCAGTGGCACAGAGAGGACCTCCCAAGTACACTCTCAGTGCACCCAACACTGGGGCGGGGGATGCCTGGCCCAAGTGAGAACAGCCACCAGCATCCCAAGAAGGTCAGGACCCACACCTAAGCTGTCGGCTCTAACATCCGAAAATGGAGCTCACAGAATCTTAAAGCTGGTGTAAACTGTCAGTGGCGGTGTACACCTTAATCCTAGCACTTGGGAAGCACAGGCAGGTGAATGTCTGTCAGTTCTAGGCCAGTCAGGGCTACACAGTGAGACCTTGTCTTAGAAAGGAAAAAGGAAAAAAAAAAAAAAAAAAAAAAGGTGTGAGCAGGAAGATGGAAAACCCAAGGTCTTCCTCGCTACATACCAAGTTCAAGGCCAGCTTGGGCCTTGTGACCTGATATTAGAAAAATCGACAGTACAGAATAGAAATAATTATTATTTAGGGACAACAGCTATTAGAAAAGACCACTCCAATACAACAAAATATCACGCTAATTATTTTAAGGTGTAGTTGTTACTCTGAAGCAGACTTTAAAGTGGAACAAGCTGAAGCAGGTGTGGTGGCCCGCACCTGTAATCTCAGCACCTGAGAGACAGGTGTCAAGGTCGAGGCCAGTCTGGACTTCCACAGAGAGGAAAACCAGGTATCAGGGCACCCACCTGTGATCCCAGCACAGAGAAGGCAGGCAATAGAGAGTTCAAGGCCAGCCTGGGCCACATTAGACACGGTCTCAATTTTTAAAAAAGAAAAAGGAAACAGAGGGAGGCCAGTCAGTGGCTCAGACTGTGGCCCAAGCTGCCTCTGGGTTTAACTCTTTCTACTAGGCCCCTGGAGAAATGGTCTGTTTCAGATCCAGGCTGAGGGAAAACAGCCAGGCAGATTTTCTTCCATGTCTAGAGGTTACTCCTTGGGCTGGGTATAGTAGTTCACACCTTTAATCCCAGCCCAGAGACAGGAGGATCTGTGAGTTCAAAGCCAGCGTGGTCAACATAATGAGTTCCAGGACAGAGTTATGTAGAGAGAGACTCTGTCTAAAAGAACAAAACACAAAAAAAGCAACTTCCCACCTCTGTTAAAACCCATTTCAGAATATGAGTGGGCAGCAGTGGTGCATGTCCTAATCCCAGCCCTCGGGAGGTAGAGGCAGGAGGATCTCTGAGTTCCAGAACAGCCAGGGCTATAGAGAAACCCTGTGGGGGTGGGGCAGGGTGCAGGTGCGGGCACACGACATGCTGATAGTTTATGAAGATAATCCATGGGATGCGAACATACACTTAATGCACATTTATTAAAGACCATCGACTGGTTGTGCTCTCCGAGAGAAATGGAGGTACAGTAACAAGCACAAGCATGGGGTGGAGGCGTGGCTCAGCGGTAAAGCAACTGCTCACAGAGCCTCGAGTCGGGCTGCTGGGTGAGGCCTCCTCTCTTCCCTTCGGAGCCGATCCTAACCTGTCACTGCACTGGTCCTCTGGTTATGCGTGAACTGTTTAAAGCACCGTAGGTGCTGGCTTAGTCAAGAACCAACAAACTCACCAGGCTTCCACCCTCTCTGCCCTGGGCAGGGCCTCCTTCCCATGCCACCCACTCTCCGTCTGCTTCACAGGGTGGCCGTGCAGCCTCAAGGTGCTGGGCATGAAATGCTGCCGCCCCAGGTGAACAGTGTATGGGGCAGGAGCATTACCAGGCACACACGGCTCTGATGCTGGTGGGGCTGACTAAATGAGCACCTGTCCATGGCCTGAGGCAGCCACTGCCCTCAGTATCACTTCAAAAACGGAAAAAAGAAAGTCATCCCTGGAACATGGCTTCCTACCTAAGCCGACCCTAAGCTTCCTAAAGACACCACAGAGCTGAACACTGTCCAAACTCACGCAGTTTCATTTGTATGCAATCAACTGTTGTTTAGCGGGGCTAACAGTGAAGACTGATGTGATCCCATTTGAGTGTGCGGCACACACGGTTCTGCAGTGACGTGTGTTGGTGTCCAGTGACCGAGCGGTCAGATAGACCACAAGCATGCAGAAATATTTGTGTGGCTTTAAAGACAAAAAAATATAAAATAAAATAACAGAAAAAAATTCCAAGAGAGTTCATTCATGAAAACAAAACATGAATCAGAAAACAAATTTACTTTAAAGCAACTTTGAGAAAAGTAAAAAACGTCAAAGCCGGAGGCTGGGCATGTGTGAGTGCATGCAAATGCCTCAATGTGGGGAATGGTTTGGGGCCAGGGCTGTTAAGGCAAGTGATATAAGGAGACAGCTTTTCAAAAGCGACCCTTTATTACCTAAGGAGACCTCTCACAAAAACAAGATAAAACACACCAAAGTCAATCCATCAACTGATCCAGCTCGGGAGTGATCGAGCGTGCGTGTGTACATGCATGCATACGTGCAAGCGTGCGTGAGTGCATCTGGCTGCCCCCTACATGAGCTGTCTAGCCTCTGGTCATTACATAGCAGGGCCGAGGCTCAGAGTATGTGGGACAAATGTCCTGCCTCTTCACTGGACATACCAAAGGAAGCGGCAGCCCACCCTAGCCCAAAACGTAAGCTCAATGTTTATGAAACTGAGGGCTGAACGGTCTGATCGCTCCACGGCTGCCCAGACCTGGTTGCTCACATAGCTGTGAGCTGCTAAAACCTGCCTCTAGCCACAGGACTGTGGCACACAAGAGCCCAGAGACCACACTGTAAAATCCAAACAGGGTTGTTTTTTCCACATCTCCTTTTTTATAAACTACATTGGAAATGGAGAGAGATGGACAGGGAAAACTGCTGTCCCCAGGCAGCAGGGACCTCATTTTCTCAGCCCTTTCTTCCAAGTAGAAGCGGACCCTAATCGAGGAGCTGCTCTACACACGCTTTCCCCTCAGTTAAAAGGATGCATTTCTTTATGTGCATTGGTTTCCTTTATGTGAGCATTGGTTTCTTTTATGTGAGCATTGGTTTCCTTTATGTGAGCGTTGGTTTCACACTTGTATGTGCAGCATATGCACTCCTAGAGTCCCTCAAGTCCAGAGGAAGACGTCGGACCCCTGAACAGAAGTTATGGAAGGGCGCTAGCCACCACAGGGCCATCGAGTGCTCCTGACTGCTAAGTCAGCCCTGTGGCCCCATTCTTTTCCTCCTGAAATGACTTCGCCCATGACAGTCGGGGACCTTTTCCCACCCCTTCAGTTTGCTCATGTGACTTTTGTGCTGTAAGACGGGATCTACTTTGCAAACAATCTTAACACAGCCACTCTACCAACTTGGGGCCAGGTGGAGGGGCACACACCTTTAATCCCAGCAACTAGGAGGCAGAGGCCAGTGAGTGGATCTGGTCATCCAGAGCTACAGAAAGAGAACTTGTCTCAAAAAAAAACCCCAAAAAAACAAAAAAAAAAACAAAACAAAAAGCACCATTTGGAGGCAATGCACACCTTTAAGTCCAGCACTCAGAAGGCAGAGGCAAGCGTCAGGCCTGGTCTACAGAGCAAGTTCCAGGACAACCACAACTACACAGAGAAACCATGTCTCAAAATACTAGAAAAAAACCCTCGAAATCTCAATCTTCTCCAGTTTTATTTCTATAATTCAAAACAGAACCTATTTTTCTCATTTCTATCTAAAGAACAAGGCTGATCTACATGCTTTGGTTTTCTAGAAGTTAGCTAGGGCTTTTACATTTAAAAGTGTATGACTCATTCATGCATTTACTGTATGTGTTGGGGAGGGGTAGAAGTGTCTCATCGACAGGATGTGGAGAGAGGACTTGGGTGTCTTCTCTTATGGGGGTCCTGGGGCCTGAACTCAGGTCTTCAGGCTTGGTGCCAAGTGCCTTGACCAGCTGAGCCACCTCGCCAGCCCTTAAAAGGTTTTTAATTAAAGGTGACAAAATTTCAATTCTTCAACTGACTATAAAGAATTCAAAATAGCTTTCAGGTTAGTAACATCACGGTAGTGAGAAAGACGACTATGTGTTAATTTGCTGAGAGCACATGGAGCACAAAGAGACCTCTATCTCAAAATCATCAGCAGCTCACGTCGTCAGCACAATGGAGACACAACAGACAGGCACAGAGAGGGAGCGGGAGACAGAGCACACCCGAGCCTCCAAACCAAGGAAAGTTATGCTGTGGCCAGGGAAAAGGAACTAGCAGCTGTGTGGGGCTGGGGGCCAGGGCATGAGCTTTGTGATAAGAGTCTGGTATCACAGTGCAGCTGTGCTGTGCAGAACCGCAGACGTCTGCACAGCACATGTGTATAAACGGCCTATCAGCAGTGGACTGCCACCACCGCCGGACACAGGGCAGCCTGGGTGAGGAGTGCTGGGAGACAACGGGTTAAAGGGAAGAGGGGTCTGGATGACAGTGTGCACCTTTAACCCAGCCCTCCACGACAGAGGCCAGCAGGCCTTAAGAGTTCAGGTCAGCCTGGCCTACAAAACCATTCCAGGACAGCCAGGGCCTCGTAGGAAGACCCTACCCTAGGAAAAAGTTAAAATACCAAAGGCACACGCCACCTTTAACCTCAGCACTCGGGAGGCAGAGGCAAGAGGGTCTCTGTGAGTTCAAGACCAGTCTGGTCCACATAATAAGTTCCAGGCCAGGCAGGGCTACACAGTGAGACCCTGTCTCAAAAACAAAACAAAACTACAACAACAAAAATATTCAACTGGGGTAAAGAACTTAGCTAATGGAGATTATTTTAAAATTTAAAATATTTGTAATCACTGCTTCCAAACATTTTCAAAAGACAAATAGTATATTATTCATGAAGGAGGAGCATGGGGGTGGGGGTTGCTTTCAAAGTTACTGACCAAGTATGATGGCTTATGCCTACAGTCTCAGTTATACTTGGGAAACTGAGGTAGGAGGATGGCAGGAGTCTAAGAGGTTGAGGCTGCCCTGGGCAGCCCTGTCCTCCCCACTCCAGACTGAGATTCGGGGCGCTCCAGCTTTTCTTAAATCTCTCATATCATAACCCAGAATATCCTGAAATCTGCACGTGTGTGGATCTAAATTTGGATGCCTTTCCCCTCAATTACTAGAGCGCAGTCGTCGCCCAGAGCAACTGGGGAGCCCTGCTGGGGCGTGGGCTGCTCTGTCCCCAGCTTCCTCCAGAATGGATGAGACGCACACTCAGTGTGACTGTGACGTATGTGCTCATGACCAGAAGGGAACTCTTGGAGTCAAGGCTTAAGGAACTAACCTTCAATGGTCACCTCAACTTCAGGGTCCTCACTGGTTTCTGAAGGGACATGTTGAGTAGAATCTTGAAAAAAATAAAATTCTAAAATGACATTCATCATTCAGCATATCCGTGTGCGTCGACACTTACTGTCTGGGACTCCAAAAGACGCCTACGATAAAATGCAACTGGCATTTGAATTCATTTCACGTTCTTTAAGAATATTTGACCCTTGATTATAACTGGGGATAAAAGAAGAAAACAAAACGCTGGAAAATGTTACGATAATCACCAAGTTACCTGCTTCGGCGGACTCGAGAGCCCATGATCCTGGAGGAATGTGGTTACAGCAAACTCACAGTTGTTTCCTGGCTCTACCCGGAGGATGCCAGTCAGAGCAAATAAAAACCTGCTTTCTAGTCTGCAACTACAGCTCTTGCCTTCCAGGTACCCTAGCAGTGGTTTACAGTTAAGTGACACCACTATCAACTTTTGCAGAGGAGACCTTCACGACAAGGGAAAGCCAGTGACAGGCGTGCATGGCTGCAGTTTGCAGGGTCCTCGACTGAGGTCTGTGTTATTACACAAAAACGGACATCCACGAAAAGAAAGGTTAGTGCTGGGCACGGGCATTCCGTTAGCTCATTAGCTCTTTGCTCTGCAAAGGTTGAGAGGTTAAGTGTTTGGCCGGACGGGCAGCCGCTGCTGTCAGTCAGGGATAGAGCGCAGAGAGAAACCAAGCGCGCTCAGCTGTTAACACTGGAACACAGCAGCAAGAATTCGTCAGAAACAAGTCTCCCGAAACCTGGTACGTATTGACAGACTCATGAACCATGAAGCAGTCTGGGTGCTGATGAACCATGCAGGTCCTGTTGACAGCAGTACTCTCTCTCCCTAAGACCTACCACAGAGGATCATCAGATCGCCTCCCCGTGCCCACCAGCAAGCTCACCACAAAATCAATCACGTATCAAGAGCATGTCAAGTATTTCTTTTTGTTTCCTTGATCTGAGACAGGGTCTCACTATGTAGCCTGGGCTGGCCTGGCACTTACCATGTAGCCCAGGCTGGCCTCAAACTCATGGGTGATCCTCCTGCCTCAGCCTCCCAACTGCTAGGATAACAGGTGTGCGCTACCACACCTGGCCAGACCATCAATATCTCTGAGAGAAACGGATTCCTACTAGAAAGCCTACCTAGTTCTGCAACTGAGTGTGCAAAGGTCAGCCCATGACTTTGTTAGGATCACCCCTGCCCCACTAGAAGAAGGTAAAAGGTCAAATTCACCATTTCTTAAATAAAATGAAACAAGAGATAAAAGAAATGCAAAGTTGCAGGTTAAATCCCCACCCCCACCATGTTCTATCAACAGCAGCTAATACGAGGGACACAGATTCCGAAGCAAGAGCGGCTACCTCAGCAGCCATGTCCCTGGAGGGCTCCAGGCCCTCTGGAACTACTTCAAACACTGAGCAGGGAGGGCGTCAGGCCCCGTAACGCTCCCTGGCTGTATCAGCTGAGGACCGGGTGATGAGGAGAGCTCAGAGGCCAGCAGAGCAGCAGCCATCCCTGAGGTGGCTCCTGAGGTAGCTGTGGGTGTGACAGCGCTAAGAAGACGGCAATCTTCTCCTAAGGTGTATCTGTCGCCCTAGGAGCAAGCTGGGAATGGCAGACAGGACACTTTAAAGTTCAACAGAAAACAACGGGGATCGTTTTCAATCTAGAGCTACGTATCCTCAGTGTGTACTCCCAGCACGGGACAGCAGCAGGCCAACCCAGGAGCAGCACTGACTGGCGGCCAGGCCCGAGCCTGTTAGCACAGTGAGAGGCACCGGATGCCTCCTCCCTAAAAAATGAAAGTGTGGGCCGTGAAGGCCCGCAACACCACCATCTCATCTCCGGAGAGTAGGTGTGGGGGTTACCATCTGAAGAGCAACGGATGCAGAAAAATCTAAGCCCTTCTTTCCTAACCTTCTGCTGGCACTTCCACTTCCGCTCCCTCGTTGCCTTCTGAGGAGTGATGGCTTCCAAAAAAAAAGAAAATGAAGAGTATATACTAAACCAAAAAAAAAAAAAAAAAAAAAAAAAAAAAGTCTAACAGTAAAAGAAGAAAAACTAGGTGACCATATAACTTTATATAGCAAGCATCTAAAAAGACTTAAAAAACTCAGTAATAAAATCAAACAATGTTTTCTAACTCAGAAAAACAACTCCTCTATTTGGAAGCTGAAAACTTCTCAAAGTCCAGACACCCAGAACCACACTGCAGGGCTGGGATTCGGCGTGGTCGCTGTCCCCACATGCCACCTTGCTGAGGGATGCTGGGATCTGAGAAGCAGGACAGTGCAGGAACCATGCTCATCGGCCACTGACTCACAGTCCAAGACCAGATCAGAAGACCCTTTCTCTGCCTGAGGCTAAACTCACTGGAGGCTTACTGTTTGCGGAGTGCCCCTCTTTGCCTCTGTAGAAGGTACAGACACTCTCGCATCATTTAATCGGAGTTGTACTTTAAACACTTTAACTAAATCTTTGGAGACTATTTTTACTTTAAACACATTTTAGTTTAGTAAAGAGCCTGCCTGAACATGGGACACACATCCAGCCTCCTGTCGGGTCAGACAGCGGGGAGAGCAGGTCATCCTACTACAGCAAGGGGACCAGGCACAATACAAAGCTACCAGCCAAGACGCCAGAGGGGCCACAGACTCTGGGGCACAGCCACCCCCAAGTGCGCCAATCTCTTAAGTGTTGAGGCTGGGACAAGGAAAAGAGGGAAAAGGCCGTCATCACCTGCCTGCCAGGACAGAGGAGCCATGGGGTGGGCAGCAGGTCTCCTGACAACTGTGCTCAGCTCACTCCTGGGGGACACGTTCAGTGTCAGGGCTCTCACGGCCAAGCTTCAGTCAGAGTTGCTGTGGTGTGGTGCTCTGATCTGCCATGCTGACGGCCTTGCTCTACAGTGGGAGCTCACTCACAGCTAAGAGTAGAACTGCGTTCACAAGGCAGCCTACGAGCAACGGGCACAGTGCACCTCCGCTACACTCTTCTACCTTTTGTACCTAATGTTAGCATTTATGCAGCTGTAAATTCTTTGACTGTGCAATGTCAAAAAAAAACAGAAGTGAAGCCAAAACCCGTGAGAAGGGGGAGCGGGCCAGCTGCCCAACAGGCGTGGCCGGGACACTGAGCGCAGACAGGGGAGCTGCCCACGGGCACGATGAGTGCCCTCTGCTCTAGGACAATCTATAGACATAACAGGCACAACTAGTTACATCATACAGCAATTCCAAAGAAAAGAAACCTCATGAGATCAAAGCCAGAGGGGACAAAGGGAAAGCCACCACTAACAGGTATGATCAGGTCTGGGAGCACAGCGACAGTTACCCAAAGGGTCAAAGCACGGGGATTTAGGGAGAAAGTTTGCAGTCCTTTCCCAAGCTAAGCATCGACGCGGACTTATCACTATCCACACTGCTAACCCGACAGTCACACCCTGACTATGCTGATAAAGGTATAAAGTGTACTTTACCTTCAATGGGAAAGTGTGTCATGTACCCATTTCGAGATTCATTACTAGATTCACAAAAGGGAAAATTGGTTTTTGAAAAATTTTGCTTGTGAAGTTCATTTATGTTTTAAAAAAAAAAAAAGGCCAATACATTTTTTTTCCTTTTCCATTTGGAAAAGCAATATAGTTATAATTATTAAAACAGTCTGTCCAATATAAAGAAACAGTAAATACGAACAGGATGTGGGAGAGCACAAGTGGAAAGGCGATACCTTGCAAAGCCTTCGAAAGGGGGAGCTTTTCATCAACATCATCAGTTTCAGAAGGGCCTGCTTTGGAACACAAAGATAAGCTTCAAAAGGGATTTCAGAGCACATGTCGGTCACATTAGTGCATGTCTGGGTGGGCTGAATGGAATGGTGGCCTTTTTAGAAATAAAAACAGGCAAACAGATGATGTTAGTGAATGGGCTTGGCGATGGGGAAAGGAGTGCTGGGTGGAGGGCTATGCACGCGGGTATGGGCGATGACCAACTGGATGGTATGGAGACCATGGCCTGTCTGCAGTGGAGGCTCTGAGGGGTCCAAAGGGAGCCCAACGCTGGCTGCTGCAGAAAGTCACAAAGCTTCAGCCTCCCCAGGCTTTCTGGAGGACTTACATTAGCCGTAGGTGCCATCAACCCCGCAGAGCACGACCGAGGCGCTCCTGGGCCACCATATTTCTCAGTACTTGGCCCAGTGTTTCCATCAGTAAAAGTATTGTGAAAACAGAAGGGCATTACGTAGGAGAGACAAAGAGGGTTCAGGTACACAAGGGCAGAGAGACAAAGCAGAGCCGCAGGGTCATGGTCCCAGTGAGATGTGCGCACGGATGAAGATGGCAGAATGAAAATCGGTTCACTAGGGAGCATGCAGCATGGGTACCGGGCACCCCAAAGTCACAGCTCTAGGCAAAACATTTCACAGTTCAAGTCAGTGCTCGTGTGAGACAGTCAGATGGAGTTAGACAGAGTGCCGGCTGGCCCACAACTTCTTGTCTTGCTGCCTCTACCTTTGGAGTGCTGAATGTAAATGTGCTCACCTCAGCCAGTCAGTCTGCCTGGAACCACCCACTGGGCTAAATAAGCTTTTTAGTAATTAATCAATTTAAAGAAACAAAGCACCAGTTCAATGGCTGCTTTTTTTTTTTTTTTCTCTTTTTCGGAGCTGGGGACCGAACCCAGGGCCTTGCACTTGCAAGCGCTCTACCACTGAGCTAAATCCCCAACCCCCTCAATGGCTGCTTCTTAACATAAAACAATTCACAGTAAGACACAGCCTGTAGCATCAGCCCTCAGGAGAATAAGGAGGAGCCTTAGTTTCCGGAAGCTGGGCTCACAGCAAAATCACACAGCCATAATAAAACAAAGCATGAACCCAGACCACGATCCTCCAACACAGTACAAAGAACACCTAAGGCAGCGGCTCTCACTCTTCCCAATGCTGCAGCCTTTAACACAGCTCCTCAGGCCGTGGGGACCCCAACCATAACATTATTTTCACTGCTAGTTCATTAACTGTAACTTTGCTACTGTTACGAATTGTCATAAATATCTATGTTCTCTGATGCTCTTAGATGACCCCTGTGCACACAGGGAATTTCACAGCAACACACGGCACGGGCACGGGGCATGTCAGGAAGGAGAGGCAGTGCAGACTATGGGGTGGCTCAGGCAGGGGCAGAGCACCTCCTTGTCCAGCAGCTCAAGGCCCTGAGTTCAGTCTCCAGAACAAAAGGAGAGTGAGGAAGAGAGAAAGACAGAGGGAGAAGGGCAGAAAGAAAGAAGGAAAAAGGGAAATGCCCACAAGGCACTGCTCTACTCACCCGGGGAGTAAATAAACAGCTGACCTTGCAACAAAGGCAAACTAAACCCTCAGGAGGCGGAGGCAGGAGGATAAAAGTCATCTCCTGAGCTACATAAGGAGCCTGAGGCCCGAGATCCAGGATACCCTGACCCAAGCCAAGCAAACCAGCGAGCTGTCCAACAACTACACACCTGAGAAGCAAGGCCAGGAGTGGTGGTACACACCTTGAACCAAGCACTCAGAAGGCAGAGGCAAGGGGATCTCTGAGTTTGAGGCCAGCCTGGTCTACATAAAGAGTACCAGGACAGGGAGGGTTCTATAATAGAGACTGGTTTCAAAAAACACCAAATAAATAAAATGTCACCTTCCTAGTAGGGGACTGGGAGAAGGGGAAGGGAAGGACATATTCACAGTAGGTGATGAAGAAGATGCCAATGTAGAAAATCCTAGAGCTGGGGATGTTTTATGTAAAAGATCGGTCTACCTGTTAACCTTATGTTCACAGGAGCAAGGCATTATCAACCAAGTCTAGGTGTTCTGCAACATTTTAACTCTAAAAACATAAAAATAACCCTTCTCTGAGCTTTAAGTGGCAGTAGCAGGAAGAACAAACCGTTCAAAGTTAACTGCAAACGACAGTGGGCCAGAGAGAGAGGTCAGGCGATAAAGGCACTGCTGCCAAGACCATGAACCGAGCTCGACGCCCACCTCCACACACGCACCAGGTTGTGTATGGGCCCTACCCCAGCGTGTTTTTTAATGAGTGTCACCTACACTCAGCCGGAAGTTTACACAGATATCCGCTCACTGAAGAACCATAAAAAAATCATTCCAGATATTTGTAAAGCACTCCCTATCCAGTAAGGCTTCTTACTTTTAGGAAAATCAAGTCTACCAGGCAAGTGCAAGCCAGAACTTGGTGAGAAGTTCAAGAAGCAGAGACAATCAAGTAGCCACTGAAGCGTCTGTGTGTCTGAGGCGAGCTCTCCCTGTTTATGTGTAGCTCTGACTGGCCTGGCCTCCCAAGTGCTGAGAATACTACCCAACATGTGCGGCCATGCCACAATGAAACTGCTACGATGACCCAGATGACCGTACAGGTGAAGATGGGCTGCATCTCTAGATTCCCGACTGAATGGGAACCGGGACCCGGCACCATGGCAGTCTGGACTTGTTCAGAGAGCCTTAAATGCCACCAGCAAGTGTCAGGAAGAGAGACTGCATTAAACAGTTGTTACCTTGAATGTTATACTGATAGTAATCGGGGTCTTCTGACTCCTCCTTCACTGTCACAGCGGCCATTTCCAGAGAAATGCCTACAAAACAAGTGACAGTGTCCGGTGTGTCACAGCTCCAGGGCGCTGTGCACTGAAATCCTCACACATTTTAAGGACTCTGAAAGGGCAAATGTTCATTAGGTGGGTGCTGAGGGAGGTCATCTGCAACCCAAACAAAGGCACGGTTTCAGTGACTGACAGACTGACAGGCAGGCAGACAGACAAACAGACCCAACCGACCCGCACAGACGTCACAGTAAAACTCAATCAGCTCTATGGGAAAAGGTGACAGGGAGCAGAGAAGCGAGGCTACCTCACCTTGCTCTGTCAGTACAGACAAAGATCACTTTAAAACAGGGTGCCCGTGGGACAGAGGGCCTCGCTGCTCTTGATGGAGTAAACTCCACTCACAGACAAGGACTCGATCACTCAGCGTCATGAAGGCGAAGGAAGGCCTGGAACACGCCCACACAAGCTGACCGATTTACCTCACGACAGGCCTAGCAACAGCCTCACCCCCTCACAGATCAAACACTAAGAGCCGACACTACAAACCCTCCAGAAAGAAACCTAACTGTAAACCTTATTGACTTTAGGTTGGACAAATATTTTCTAGGTTAAAAAACAAAAAAAAGAAAACCTTGTCCCTGGTTCAGAGAGACACATCTGTCAATTACAGCACCCAGAAAGGGGGCTGAGGGAGGACTGCCTGAGTGATACCTACAGCCTTACAGCCACTGTCTCAAAATAGGAATAAACCACAAAGGGGGCGGGAGGACGGGCAGGAGGTTGTGGGAGGGGACAAGAAAAACTGTAATGACATCTGTGCATGAAAAGGCCACAGGGATAGGACTGCAGACAGGGATGGGGGTTAAGAGCATGTACTGCTCGTGCGGAGGTCCTGGGTTCAGTACCGAGCACCCACCCGTGGCAGCTCACAAACACCTGTAACTACAGCTGCAGGGGACTGTGACGCCCTCTTCTGGTCTCTACAAGCACTGCACTGAACTAGCTCACCCACAAGGACACGCTGACACACAGTTACAGCTTCTTTAAATCACCACTTACTTTCTTTCTTTCTTCCTTCCTTCCTTCCTTCCTTCCTTCCTTCCTTTCTTTCTTTCTTTATGCTTTGCAACAGAGTTTCACTGGGTAGCACTGGCTGTCCTAGAACTTGCTCTACAGACCAAGCTGGCCTGGAACTCAGAGATCTGTCTGCTTCTGTCTCTCAAGTACTTGGGACCAAAGGCCTGGGCCGCCATTCCAGCTTTAAAGACTCCTTTATTGCGGGGGTGGAGGGATGGCTCAGTGGTTTAAGAGCACTGTTCTTCCAGAGGTGGCGCACAACATCTGTAATGGAGTTCCGAGGCTCCCTTCTGGTGTCTGAGGATAGCTATGGTGTACTCATATAAATAAAATAATTTAAAAAAAATCCTTTATTGTATATGCATACAATATGTATGTATGTATGAATGTATGTATGTATGTATAAAATGCCACAGCGAAACCCAGCACCTTGAATTCTGAAAGTAAAGTTAAAGCCTATAAGACCTCAACCCTATATAAAGAACTGAGAGAGAGAGAGAGAGAGAGAGAGACAGAGAGAGAGAGAGAGAGAGAGACAGAGAGAGAGAGAGAGAGAGAGAACACAATGAAAAAGAGGCCATGAAATTTCAAGAGAGCATGGCAGGATATATGGCAAGGTTTAGAGGGAGGACAGGGAAGGAATAAATGATATAATTACATTATAACCTCAAAAATAAAATAAAATTTTTAAATGAATTAAGGCAGACAAGGTGGCATTACACCTTTAATCCCAACACTTAGAGAAGAAAAGGCAGGCAGTTCTCTGTGAATTCAAGGTCAGCCTGGTCTACATAATGTGTTCCAGGACAACAAGGACTACACAGAGAGACCCTGTCACGGGAGAGAGAGAGAGACAGAGACACAGACAGAGACAGAGAGAGAGGCAAAGAGGGAGGGAAGGAGGGAAGGAGGGAAAGAGAATATAGTGATAATTAAAGAGTAAAAAATGGGGCTGGAGAGATGGCTGTTTGGTTAAGAGCACCGACTGCTCTTCCAGAGGTCCTGAGTTCAATTCCCAGCACCCACATGGTGGCTCATGATCATCTGTAATGGGATCCGATGCCCTCTTCTGGCATGCGGGCATACATGCATTTAAAGCACTCATGTACATTAAATACATAAATAAGTCTTTTTTTAAATGTCTTAAAATCTTTTTTAAAAAAGCCATAACCTTGAAAACATAGAAACTAAAATTTACTGTTTTTTAAGTTTCAAAGACACCAGAAAAGAAAATTAAAGACCACGCACAGACTGTAAGAAACATCCGCAAGACCAAATCTGACTTATATCCAAATACACGCACGACTTCTAACAAGCGCAGGTTAGAGAGAGAACAGGACCTGGGGAGTGACTCCCTGGTCAAACGCCTGCCACACAGACAGCATCAGGACTGCACTCTCAACTCCCAGGACCCATGTGCAGCTGGACATGGTGGTGCGTGTCTGCAGCCAGCTCTCTACAGCTCGACGGGAGGCAGAGAATTCCTGGGCACTCGCAGGTCAGACACCTGCCTTTGTGGTAGCCACACTCAGACCAGTACTTGAGGTTGTTGTCTGATGTGCCTGGGGCGCCCATATTCTCTCCTCCCTTTCTGTCCCTCCTCTCCTCTCTCTGGCTCTCTCTCTTCACACACACACACACACACACACACACACACACACACACACACACACACACACCTCTAACAGCTAATGAGTCCATGACAGAAGTGTTCAGCATCGTCTCCCATGAGGAAATGACAATCGAGACCACACACAGCGAGAGAGCTTGGGAGATGAGATAGCTCAGTGGTTAAGAATCCCTGCTACACAACCCTGGGCACCAGAGCTTTGTATCTCAGAATTCACATCACAAACGAACGGAGCCTGCCAGTGCCTGCAACCTCAGCTCAGGGGGAAGACACAGATCACTCACTGAGCTTGCAAGCTGGAGGCCCGGATCTGAGAGACGCTGCCTCGGAGGAACAGAGTAGAAGCCAGTGGGCGGCCTCCTCTGGCCTTGGAGCAGGCACGGGCGCACAAACTCCTGCCCCATTCCCACTCCAACACATAAATACACATTTCCAAACAGGCACACATACAAGGTTAACTAATCATAAACAAGTCTTTAGGGGCCCCTCCTACACTGGAACAGGGTAGAGTAACACATGCCTGTAATATCAGCGCCACTGAGACCCGCAGGAGCTCCTAAGAGGCCAGTCCGCTCAGCATAAGGAGACACAAACTAGTGACTCAAACTGTAACCGTCTCAACCGAGGAAAAAGCTTTCCTTTTCTACTGGATTCTAAGAGTGCTAATACATACCAGAATCTTCCGTGGGCTCAGTTTTCACTTTGATGGGGCCACAACTGAAAGGAGGAAGAAACATGGATCATGGGGTGCATCTGGTTGTCGACAGCTTCCCCGACATCGAGACTCGGCTAACAAGGGTCCTAACGCACAACTGCGGGGCCAAAACCTACATTCCTGGCATCGCACACCTATGCAGCACTTAGGAGGCCGGGGCACAAGTGTTCTGTCACGAGACGATCCTAGGCTATTAAAAAGTAAGGATTTTTCTAAAAAAGCAAAATTTACACTTTCACAACCAAGCGTTCGGCTGCACACCGCACTTCTGGATGTGTGCAAGACGTGTGGGCCTCAGCCTTCTGCTCCTGCTAACTCTGGGGCAGGCGCCATGTTGCTGGGAAATGACGGCTTACCTTCCACCCGGAGACAGCATGGGCCTGTCCACATCGGCCACCATCACTCGACCACCTATGAGGCAAATTACAGTCAGGCTCAATGACATTTGCTTGTTTGTCTGTTTCTGGTTTTGGGCTTTGTTTGATACAGGGATTCTCTGTGTAGCTCTGGCTGTTCTAGAACTCACTCTATAGACCAGGCTGGCCTCCGACTTAAAGGCCACCTGCCTCTGCCTCTTGAGTGCTGAGATTAAAGGCATGTGCCACCAAAGCCCCACATCCCATTCCTTTTGTTGCTGTTGGTTTGATTTTGAGATTGGGTCTCATGAAGTAGCCCAGGCTGGCCTAACTGTCCACAATCTCTCACCTCACACAGTGCCAGGATTACAGGCTCATGGTACTATGCCCTGGCTTGTGGGGACTCAAGGTGAGGTTGGGAGGACCAAGAGACGTGCAAGCGCAGACAGCCCTGAACTCTCTGATCCAGTTGTCACTGCACCAAAAGGCAGCTGATGTAAATATGACCCTACTCAAGGTCAGTGGATCTCCTCTTGGGGGCTTTTGTCAGACATGATGGGTATGGTCTCAGGTGGATAATGATCAGTACTCCAACCCATGAGACACTGTAAAATGGTGAATTATACTGCAGTTAAGAGAAATGTCTTGCAAGGCTTGCAGGTATACAGGGAGTCAGGCATTTGGAATACCGAGACAGTTCAAAGCCAGTCTTGACTACACAGCAAAGCCCTGTCTCACCCCTGCATAGCCTAGCTAATACAGGTCCCCTGGCTTGCATCACATTGTGGAGGGTGCTGGTGGGGTTAAGCCTGCAACCAATCTTACACAGACCTTCCTTTGAGAGCCAAGAATCTATACAGCCCAAATGTCCCTCAGCACAGGAATAAGCAAACACATCTGTCTTTTATCTATATCACAACACGAGAATGAAACAGCCTATGTGGAGCGCAGGGGACTCAGCAGCCTGCTCTGAGTTTGGGAACAGCCTGGTCTATAGCGAAAGGCCCAGACCACCCAGGAAGCAAGGCCCTGTAGCTGGTCTTTGCTATTTTGTGGGCTCTTTTTTCCTCCCACCCTTTACCGCACCCGGCATGGTTTCACCCCTAACACTATAGGAGAGAGGAAAGGATAAAGGGAGAGAGGGATCCCTGAATCTAAGCTCTCTCCTTTTGTTTCTTCTCTGAGCAGGACAACTAATCAACTGTGACCAAGATTCCCCCCGAGGAATAACAACTGCCCATCACGCCTGTCAGGGGCTCAGATTGGGACTACAGACACGGCACAAAGAGCCTGAAGGACAGACTGCAGCGAGGCAAGTAAAAGCCACATGCTGCCAGGCCCGGTGTCCCGAATTCCACCCCTGAGACTGAGTATGGATGGGAGCAGCACTGTAATGTCAGGGCCTTTGCTATGAAATGGAGGGAGAGGCAGGCACAGCCGGAAGCCAGAGGACCTGAGTGCACAGACCAGCAGAAACAAGTAGGAGGCAGGCCCTATGGCCTTAATCTGAATTTTTCTTTGTATAGCCAGTACTGACCTCAAATTTTCCATCCTCCTGCTTCAGCTACATGGGTACTGGGACTACAGGCCTGTGCCACAACTCTGCTTGCTTCTTTATCAATCTTAAATAGGACCCCACACACTGCTCCTGTCCTCAAGTAGTCAAAGGAGACAGACATGAGGTGACAAGTGTTTTCTCCTAACATGGACCTCAAAGTGACATGCACTACAGCCACTGTATTTGGTCTTATTTGCAATTACCCTACCCAGACCAAAAGGTAAGTGACAAAGGGCACACTGGCAGGAAGGGAAGAGGGACACCCGTCTTCACCCTCACACTGCCGTAAAGAGAACACAGAAATAGAGCCAGGGTCAGCTGACTCCAGCAAAGTTTCCAAGACAACGCAGAGAGCACCCTCCTCACGGATCGCTCCGGGAGCACTGAGACCTAGACGCAAAGCTGAATTTGAGTCTCTACATTCTGTGGGTACAAACTCAACATAGACGTCGAGCTGGGCTGGCGGTGGGGGCGGTGGAGCATCCGCCTGGCACTGGCAGGTTGGGCTCCACTCCTAGCACCACTGGAGATGAAAGACACTAAATCCAGGACACCTTTAACACAAGCGAGGTGACTGTCCATATCCTCAGGCTAGTTGACATTTCCTTCTCTTTTGTAGCACAGCATTGTGAGAGGTCAGCAAGCCCTGTGGACTGGATACCTCCCAGCCCCCAGAAAACAGCGAGTCAGAGAAGAAAAGGTGTCTCCTCAAGAATGCTCACCGAGCCCTCCTAACACGTGCTATCACCTACAATCCCAGCACCAGGAAGGAGGCTGGACGTCTGTGACTTTGAAGCCACTCAGGCTCAAAATAACCAAATAAGAGGCGCCCGGCTGCTATTTCTCCATTGCTGGAGCTGAACTCAGCCTCCTACACTGAGCCAAGACTCTCCCACTAGCTGAGTGTCCCCAGCCCTGATTTCAAAGGGTTAGCATTGTACAGTTACTAAACCATGCATTTTACACTTAAAGTGTGTCATTATACTGTAATAAAACTGGTAAAATTCAATTTTCTTTCATTTAACAGAAAATATGTGCAAGTCACATGTGGTTACAGGTGCCTGGCAGGAAGATCAGGCCGGGTTCTACCGTGAGTCCAAGGTCAAGCTGGCTACCCCAGATCTTTTCTCAGAAAACAGGAAAAAGTGTGTGTGTGTGTGTGTGTGTGTGTGTACACGCCCGCATGCATGTGAGTGAGTGTGCATGCATGTTCATACACTCAGATCCATTTGTCTTTTCTCATCCGTCTTTATGTGGTAGAAAGAACTCCTCTGGTACTAAGTATCACCTTTAAAATATATCAAATCAGGGACTGGAGAGATGGCTCAGTGACTAGGAGCACCGACTGCTCTTCCAGAGGTCCTGAGTTCAACTCCCAGCAACCACATGGTGGCTCATAACCATCTGTGATGGGATCCTATGTCCTCTTCTGGTGTGTCTGAAGACGACAGTGTACTTGTATTCATTAAATAATTAAATATTAAAACAAAAACGAAAGCCGTGTAAGCTGGGGGCCAGAAACGAGCCGTGGGAGTTGAGAGCGCACACTGCTCCTGCAGAGGGCCCTGTTCAGGTTCCTGCAGACACAGCAGAGAGCTCACAACCGCCTGCAACTCCAGCTCCGGGGTCTGATGCCCTCACGCCCTCTTTTGGCCTCCATGGCCATGTGCACACAAATCTTTAAAAAACAAACAAACAAACAAAGCACTGACAGTAGACCTGGCTCTGGGGTGCCACTCCCATCTTGTCCTAATTGAGTGGGATGGCCAGCTCACGCTAGAGGAAGTCCTGAGCCATCCCCTCAACCTCCGATGCTCTTCCTCAACCCCTCGGGGCCATTCTTACACATGGCTGCCTTACTTCGGTCATGGCCGCTTGATAGCCATTGACAGTTGCTAACAGATGAGGCACACTCAAGTGTCCAGACTGTGCTTCCAGAACACACTCCCGTGCTCACGCTGCTCTGCCATTGTGGAAGCATGAGCTCAACCAGGCTGGCTCACAGGACGGGAGAGGACGGCAGACAGGGTGGACGGAAGCATGAAACGCTGCCACAGGTTTTTCAATAATCCCGATTCAAAAACCCAGCCGCCAACATGTGAGCAAGGCCACGCACTCACCGAGGTGTTTCTTCGGCTCGAGGAAAGGTCTGCGTGGGAAGGAAACAGGAAACAATGAGTGAACACTCAAGACTACATTCGTAAGCAGCAGCACGCAGTGTCTGGATTACCCAGAACGGTGCAGATCTGGTGAGCACGCATGCACGCACGCACACTCCGTGACAGGCAACATGGAGCAGGAGCCTCACCTCTTGATGATGAAGGAAATCCCCGCCTTGTTCTCCAGAATCCACTTCAAGGTTGCGAGGTCGTAGTGCTCCGGGTGCTTGAAGGCGACGCCCTCGGGAAGCCCCTGCACCACCACAGCTGACTGGTCACGCAGCATCTTCTCATACGGCACAGGGACCACTGTGGATTTGCCTAAGGCTTTCCCTGTGGGAAGAAGACGTGGAATTAGCATGACCCACACATGGTCACAACTGAAAACTGAATCACGGCAGCTGGGGGAGGACTCCCACGACGTATGTAAAGTGACTGTCATTTCATGAGGACACGATTTTGGAGCTCCAACACCCATAGAAACTTCAGGGCAGGTTAGGCTCGTAACTGTAATCCTAGTGTTAAGGAAAAAAATCCTGGGGTTCACTGGTTACCTCGTCTGGCCAATCAGTGAGCTCCAGGCTCACAAAGCAGACCTGCCTCAAAAAGTAAGAAGGGCATGCGGCTGACAGGTTGGTGGCTAAGAGCACTGCTCTTCCAGAGGACCTGTGTTGGACTCAAGACAGTGACAGTGTACTCATATACATAAAATAAATGAATAAATCTTTAAAAAAAAAGAAAAGAAATCAGTAAGGGGGAGCTGACAAGATGGCTCAGTAGGTGAGAGCGGCCTGCTGCCAGGCCTAAGGACCCGAGTTCAATTCCCAGAACCCGCATGGTAAAAATACAAAACCAACTTCTGCAAGCTGTCCATCCTCTTACCTCCCCATGTAACATTGTGGACTGCATGGACACAGGCACACAGATGAGCACAATCACGATAAGTAAATGGAAAACAAATTAAATGTAAGGTAGAAAAGCAATTCCAAAGACACATGCGCTCCAGACGCACACGGCAGCACCGGACCCCGCAAGCAGATCGTGCTGGCCCGCAACTTTAATCCTAGCACTCAGGAGGCAGAGGCAGGAGGATTCGAGTTCAAGGCCAGCCTGGTCTACAGAATGAGTTCCAGGACAGCCAGAGCTACATACATACCTGTCTGGAAAAATAAAAACAACGACAAAATAAAAAGAGCTTCCCAAAGGTCAGGGAGTGGCATCTGACTTCAACATTAACATAGTATTTCAAATGCAATTTAAACATTTATGTTTGATTCCCATGTCCACTACCTCCTGAGCCTGGAATCTGTACAAAGGACCAAAATACAAACTATACACTATACCTCACTCTGGCCGGTGTGGCACACCTACAAGGCCACTAAGTGGGAGCCTGGGCGGAGGATCCAAGGTCCAAGCCTGCCTGATGACTGGTGAGAGCCTCTCTTAGGGTAAAAACAACGGGCTGAGGATGGGGTGCACTCCAGTTCTCTAGCGATTTCTTTGTGGGGTCCTGGGTTCAACCTCAGAACCAGAATAAATTATAAGGATGATTTGTTCCATCAATATGGTCTCTAGATTTATTTGTCATATGTGTAAGTTACAAGGCATGCTTTGGTCCCTACGACAGGACAGAAGCAGATGGTAGTTTGCAGAGGTGAGGATAACCATCGATGCCAAAACCAGTCACTCTCAGGCCAGCGGAGTGGGTCAAAGGGTAAAGGCCCTTGCCACAAAAGCCTTGTTGCCTGAGTTTAAATCCAGAACTCACATAAAGTGGGAGAACTGACTCCATATAGTTGGCCTCTGACCTCATCGTCCATGCCACGACATACATGCATAACCCTCCCATACATACACACACATACTAGAATTTGTTGGGGTTTTTTTCTTTTTTTTTTTTTTTTTTTTTTTTTTTTTTTTGGGGCTGGGGGCCGAACCCAGGGCTGAGCTAAATCCCCAACCCCGGTTTTTGTTTTTTTCTTTTTTCTTATCTTCTGCGTTAAGCACTCACTTTGCAGACCAGACTGACCTGAAACTCAGAGACCCACTCCCATGTCACCATGCCTGCCCAGTATATACTGGTAACAATAATTAATTAACTACATCCTACTTATTTCTCAGTTCTTTTGACTTAACCCCTTAAATTTACAAATTAATCTACTCAATTTGTAAAACATTATATGACTGTCAAATCAATTATAAAACCTACCATTTAGGAAACATGTCATAGTGGCCAGGAACACTGCAGTGGGAGAGACACTAACCATTCACAGAACAATCAGTTCAATCCCCAGAACCCCACAAGAACTCCACAAAGTTGTCCTGACCTTCACACAAAAGCTCTCACACCCACAAATACACACGTGTATATATACAAACACTTTTTTTTAGAGAGGAAAATACTAGTATTTTCTCAAATTTTAAAGTGTCGTGTTTTTACCATAGCAAAAGCAGAAATAGTCTTCCACCGTTTTTCTGAGGGTCTCAATTTCTACAGCATCCACGCTCATCCGGTTGGCCTGGGTTGTACATTTCATCTTATGCATCTCGGCGGCCTTTTCTTCTTCTTCAACACCTGTAAAACAGTGACACAAAGGCTCGTACCCACTGTCCCAGTTTGCTTCTCTGTTGCTACAATAAACACCTTTACGGTAGGAAAGCACTTACTGGCTTTCAGGTGCCACCAAGGCGGGCCGCAGCAGAGAGCATGGAGGAGCAGTGCTTACTGGCTTGCTCAGCCTGCTTTCTTATAAAGCCCAGAACCATCTGCTCAGGGGTAGCACAGCCCACAGTGGGCTGAAACATCCCATATTAATCACCAATCAAGAAAAGGCCCCACAGACATGCCCGAAGACATGGGGGCAATTATGCAATTGTGGGTCCTTCTTCCTAGGGAACTGGTTGGTCAGTACCAAGTTGGCACAGACAGCCTGAATGCCACTTTACTTCTTACTACCTGGCCTTTCCTAAGAATATTGTTGCTATGCCTTTTCCTCCAGCCTTCTTTCCTTCCTTCCTTCCGCCTCACTAATCACCCAGCTTCCCCTGAAGCTCCTATCTGGCCACCACTGACTGGCCTTGAACCCTCCTTTTTCCTCGGTCTGGGTATACAGGCGTGACTTACTGCACCCAGGACTATATTCTAACGACTTCGTTACAAAATCTCCATGCGGAAGGAACGGGGACATTCTAACAGTGATCTCCATGCGGAAGGAATGGGGACATTCTAACAGTAATCTCCATGCGGAAGGAATGGGGACATTCTAACAGTAATCTCCATGCGGAAGGAATGGGGACATTCTAACAGTAATCTCCATGCGGAAGGAATGGGGACATTCTAACAGTAATCTCCATGCAGAAGGAACAGGGACATTCTAACAGTAAACATCTGGCTAAGTGAGGGGCTTCTAACAGTAAACACATCTGGCTGGGTGAGGGGCTTACAGCTGTAATGCCAGCATGGGGAGGTGGAGCCGGGAAGATCAGGAACTGGAGGTCGGGGCTGGAGAGAGGAGTTAAGAGCACTGCCTGTTCTTCCACCAGAGGGCCCTAGACAGACCCTTTGGAATTCCTGTTCCAAAGAACAGTGCCCTCTCCTGACCTCCATGGGCAGTGCACACATGTGGTACATAGACCCCTGGGGGACACACAAAAACTCACACACATAAAATAAAAATAAATCTCAAAAAGAGAGGTTTGGCAGTCACCCAGAGCTGCTACATAAGACCGTGGCTCAAGAAAGCACAGGGCTGGGCACAGGGCTCAGCTGGTGCTTGCTAGTCATGCATGGAGCTCTGGTTCAACCTCCAGCCCTGCATGAACCATGTAGCGGCACACTGCTAGAACCCAGCACTCAAGAGGCAGCTGCAGGAGGATCGGGAATTCAAGGTCCTCCTTGGCTGCATAGGAAGTCTGAGGTTATATATGAGACCCTGTCTATATAAACAAATGAACTAACATATAACCAGGGTTCAAATTTTATCAGAAAAATCAAGATACAAAGATTTTAAGTAGGAAGACAGTGGGGGGGGGGACAGGGGACGGTTTGCAGCATCCTTTCTGCCCTAGGGACTGAAGCAGAACTCCATGTGTGACACCCAGGTACCCTACCACTGAGACACTGCCAGCCCCGGCCCTGGAAGGACTACAAAATGCACTGGAGGCTAAGACAGCAGAAACAGAGTTCAAAGCCAGTGACGGCTGCACAATGAGACTGGCGAAGAGGTAAGAAGGAAGAGGACAGAGAACCTGAAGGAACAGGAGAGTTAAATGAATTAACTAACAAACACGGCTGTCTGTGAGCACTGCTGGCCCGCCTCTCGGGCATGTGCTGGCCAGTGTGAGGCTACAGGGCCAGTTTGGATCTTACAGACAGGTTTTATGGTTTTGCTTTGTTTGAGCTTGATCTACCATAGATGCAGTGGTCACTGCTGCCCTGGCCTTGGCGTGCATCTCCTGACCCTGCCCACAGAGTTGACATTTACTTAGTGATACAACACTGTATTTCTTTCTCGTGAAAAGAAAACAAAAGGGGGGATTTTTTTATAGCACACAAAACATAGCTCTCTAATGCCTGGGCATGGTAGCTCATGCCTTTAACCCTGGGGAGGCAGAAGCAGGAAGATCTCTGAGAGTTTGGGGCTAGCCTAATCTACAGAGCCAGTTCCAGGCCAGCCAGGGCTACAAAGAAAGACCTCACAAATCAAACAAAAACCCCTCTCTACCTTCTTTCTGATATCCCTAACCCTCACCCTAACATTATAAAAGTTAAAAGATTCTGAGAGAAAAGCTTATCAACCCCTGTGCCCAATGCAAGACCCAACAGGTGACAAGACTCCCTGGGAAAACCTACGCTGGTATCAGGAGGGCAGTCAGATGTTTGCGTCCAGCCAGCTGTCCCTGAACTCAATGGCAAGTCTCCTATTTGGTATAAGCCACTAGCTTCAGTTTCACTGAGGAACAATGCCTGTGGTGTATCTGTTCCTTACACTCATCCACAAGGTAAAGCATGGTGTCATGGTTTGCATGTTTGGCTCAGGGAGGGGCACTATTGGAGGTGTGGCCTTGTTGGAGTGGGTGTGGCCTTGTTGGAGTGGGTGTGTCAGTATGGAGTGGTTTAATACCCTAGTCCTAGCTGCCTGGAAGTCAGTATTGTGCTAACAGCCTAATGATTTTCTTCTTGGTGCTACTCACATAATAGGACATCATAACCGCAGCCCAATTCAACACTGCAGTGCCTACCTTGAGACCAGAGAGAGAGGACTGTTACTGTTTGCAAATGATGGTGAGTTTTCTTCTCTCTCCTTCGGCAGAAGCTATAGGGAAGGGGCCTCACACTGTGGCACTAGCCACTCTAGCAGTTATCAAAGTGTATAAAACCAGATCCTGGCTTCGTCACTTAGAGTGACTGTAGCAGCTCACAGGACTTTCTGGGAACAATCGCCCCAGCTGGGCTATGCTGTAGCAGCCTATAGCACTCTCTTCTCCACTCACTGTTTCTATAGTGGGTCCTGAACATGGAACCCTGGATACATCCATCTTTGTGGAGTCTACCACAATGTTGCCATAGCACCCTGGACCTGCCCCAGAAGCCACGTCACTGGGTGCTCTTTCTCTTAGATCTGTACCCCGTAGATTCCACCATGAAGGTGCTAGAGGTCATCACCCCGCCCCCTAATAGCAGGGAGGGAGAAATGAAGGAGGGCTGGAGGACCACAGGTGGGCAGGCTCTGAGATGCTGGCTTCTTCTTCCCAGAAAACCTCCAAGAGAAACAACAGGAAGCTTTGGAGACTGGTGTCTAAACAGGACCAACAGCCTGGATCTCTGCATCTTGGTTTCCTGTCTTACAAACTTGTTGAGTTCCTTGTGTCCCCTGCACTCAGCAACCCCTAGACACCACCTACCAGCCCCCTCCTCGCCCCTCGTACATGGTCTCCTTCTACAGTGGCTTGTCTTAACCCATTCTGACAAATACTCTTGTCACAATGTCTTCTCTCTTCAGATGTAATTCATTCTTACAAAGTTTGAGATGCTTTACCTAAAAACAATTACATTTAATATTTACATACTACAAAAGATAAAAACGCCACACTTACAATACTTCACAAAATCTTTTTGGAAATCTTTTCTGGTATTGACAAAAGCACGCCCTCTTTCGGTTCCAACGACAAACACATCTGTCTCATACACGGCAATGCAGGCCACCTCAGCCTTGGACTTGGCCAGCTCTTTACACTGAAATAAAAACAGACATTACACTGCATATAGCTGTTAAAAAGCACTGTTTCTTTCTAGATAAATTAAAAAACCTAACACTTAAAACTGCTATAATATACAATCAGGACTCGAGTGTCATTCGTATCTTTAAATTAAGCAAAAGTAGATTTTGTACCTAGTTCTAAAAGGGGGCAGGGGAGATAAAAACAAAACAACAACAAAACAATTTACAGGAAGAATGAAAGGAGGACACCCCCCACACCCCGTTTTGTGTGTTGAGGGAAGATTCCTCAATATACAAACTCAGATTTGCAGACCCTGTGAGGCCTTAGGGAAAGCAAGGTCCCAAAGGCCAGCTGCCTCTGCTGCCAAGAAGGGAACGTGGGTGCCATGGTGGTGAAGATGGAAACTACAGATACAGCGCGGTGTGGCTAGGTGGGACTAAGGCCGCCACCCGAGAGCAGATCTGACGCCCACTCAGAAGGCAACTCCACTCCTAAGGTTTTTGTTTCTTTGGAGTTTTTCTTGGTATCTCATTATATAGCCCAAAGTATGCTAGAACACAAGATTCTCCTGCCTCAGTTTTCAAAGTGCTGGGATTCTACGCGGATTCCGACTGACTTTACATTAAATGTGTAGAAGAACCTGAGGGCTGGGGATGTGTAGGGTAGGAGCACAATGCTGGAGCTGCGCCAAGTTTGGGTTCCAGCACAGAAACAGTCTATAAAACTTGGTAGTAAAATCTGACTCAAAAGTTCAAATCTTGGGACTGGGAGGATGTGGCTTGCCTACCGTGACCCTAACATTTTGGAGAGACGGAGACAAAAAAAGGATCAGAAAGTGCAAGGTCAGATGGCCTCAAAAAAATAAATAGATCCTAGGGCACACGTCAGTGGTGGAGAGCTGGCCTAGCACAGCAGACGCAGGATGGCTCGATCCCAACATTTAAGAGGAGTAATAATTAATCTGTTTAGCTAATATTTCACAGGAACTACGACCAGGCCCCCGGCAGAGCCCCACTGTCTCACCATGGACTCCAGGGCAGACATGAGGAACGTCACCACCATCCTGCTCTCCGAAGACTCCTCATCCTCCGCAGGCAGCGCGGACATCGCTACTTGGGCCATGATTTCTGCAGAGGAAAACACAAGGGAGGTGAGTGGAGGAGACCCACATGGCCAATGCTCTACGCATGCGGCCCACGTCGTTTACAGCGTCATAGCTGCCCGAACTCCTTTAAGATACGTGCTTAACTTTCCAGGGCGTGTTATTTCCATAAAATTAGCTCAGCATCACACCCCAACTAAAACCCAGATGGCATCCAGACCCAGTGACATGTTCTCCAGGGAGAGCAGCCACACTTCGTGATCCAATTCACGGGCAAGCAACAAACTCCTGTCTCTCCCCGGTGTGCTCGCACAGAAGAGCAGGTGGCGTTACCGAGGCCGAGCCGAGCTGCTTCTCTCTAAGGGAGCAGGCTGCAGGGCCCTGGGTAGCACCTATGACTCCTCTGTTACACAGCACAGTACTCTCTTCAGACATAGTCTTTGGTGCTATGGTATCAACAAGAAGGCTCGCAGGAATTACAAACAACAAAAACTAGGACAGGGATGTGGAGAGGCTTAGAACTCTGGAAACTGCTGCACTGCACTTCTGGGACGACAACATGATTCGCACTTGCATACTCATGGCGTTCTGAACAGTCTAACAGCAGCCAGGAGCAGCAAAATGTGAGCTACACACGTGAGGACCATCACTGCGTCTTTACACGCAGGACACTGGGCTGGCGGCAGGCTCTGGTGCTGGAGTGCGTTCCTGGCATGAGTAAAGGTCTGTGCTTGTACTTGTGCACACCTGTGGCCCCACCACGAAGAGGCAGAGGCAGGAGGATCTGAACTCAATGGTATCCTCGGACATGGTAAATCCAAGACCTGTCTGGGGCTAATGACACTGTCTCCAAAACAAACAAACAAACCAAAAAAAAAAAAAAAAAAAAAGAAGAAGGAATCCTCATCTGTGGTGGTGTGGCTGCAAATAGCCCCCACTGACTCTTGTATTTGAATGCTTGGTCCCCAATGGATAGAACTATTTGAGAAGGAGAAGGAAGAGGTGTGGCCTTGTTGGAGGGGGTGTCATTGGGGGTGGACTTTAAGATTTCAAAAGCCCAAGCCATTCTCAATTAGCTAGATCTCTCTCTGCCAATGCCTGTGGACCAAATGCAAATTACCAGCTACAGTTCCAACACCCTGTCTGCCTGCAGCCTCCCTGCCTTCAGTCTCCCTGCCTGCCTGCCTGCCTGCCTGCCTGCAGCCTCCCTGCCTGCCTGCCTGTGGCCTGCCGGCATGCTCCCCATGATGGTCATGGGACTCTAAACCTCTGGAACCGTGAGCCCCAAGTTTCCTTTATAAATTGCCTTGGTGCTTTTCACAGCCATAGAGAAGTAACTCAGACATTATTCATGCTGGAACGCAGGTGAAGCCAGGGAGTACTGCAAATGAAGTAACCAAGGCGAAAGGGCGAACCCCACGTGACTCTGGTCCCACGGTGGGCCTCGATGACTCAAATACAAAGTAGAATGGCTGGGAAGTGGGAGCAGAGGGGAGAGGCTGACAGAGAGGAGTAAAACTCGGGTACCTTTAACACTACCGGCAAACAGAAGCACATCAGATCTCTGATTTCCAGGCCAGCCTGGGCTACAGAGTTGAGTGTCAGGACAGCTAGGGCTACACAGAGAAACCCTGTCTCAAACAAACAAACCCCAGGGGGAAACACCCTCGGATGGCGCACAATGTGAATAGTTAAAGTCAGAGAACCCAACCCTCGGAGAACAGACATCTTTATGATACAATTTTGCCAAAGTTAATTTAGAAGCAAAAACAAAAAGACATCACACAGACCGGCATGTGACAGGGAGACACGAGAAGGCAGTCTGAGGTAAACCTAAACCACACTGACTTTCTATAGAAGTAGACGATGCGACTGCTAACACTACGCCTTCCTTTTCTATAGAAGTAGACGATGCGACTGCTAACACTACGCCTTCCTTTTCTATAGAAGTAGACGATGCGACTGCTAACACTACGCCTTTCGACTTAAACAGATTCCATTTTAAACCCCGTTTCTCATAGCAGGAACTGAAGGCAGGATGACTGAAACAGTGTTGTTCTAAAAACCTCCGTGTGACTGCACGACAAAGAGCTCGGTGTCCCTCTGCAGGGACCCACTACTCCACAGGAGAACTTGCAGACTGCGAGCTCACACCCTGCTGTGTAGGACACGGGAGAATCCTTCCCTCACTCCTAGAGGAAGACTGGCTCCTGCCAGTAAGGGCTGGCGTCTGACTGAGCCCACTCCCACCTCAGGAACCAACTTACACTCGACTCAGGTATCACCGGGTACCCACTTATACCCACTTAGGAGGAAGGCTTTGTACTGAAAACCACAGCTCCCACAGTGCCCACCACACCACATTTCCAAACACGACTGTCTGTAAAACAAGCCCCCCTCACGACTGGAGCCCGAGAAGGAGATGCAGTCACAGGCCAGCAAACTGATAGCGCCCAGGAAAAGCCTGTGCAGCGCTCTTTTCTCTGGGGTAAATGAACCTGTGAAAGTGTGGGATAGAAAGGGGGAGATGACCTAATGATTTATCCACAGCCACAGACATTCATTCACCCACAATATCGCGTCAGGGTTTCTGGAAGCTCATCCTTTCTTTCTCTTTTAAACTACCCAGAAAGGAGGGTAAATAAATGCATAAGTGATGCCCTCGTTTTACACATGCAGGGCTCCGTCAGACCCATGTGGCCCCAACTGGAATCAGAACAAAAAACCGGGATTAATTTTTTTAAATCTACTGCTGGCTTCCAGACTCACTTGTCACAAACCTGCCCTAAAGTCACCTTGATGTGCCTTTTTTTTTTTTTTTTTTTTTTTGTTCTTTTTTTCGGAGCTTGGGACCGAACCCAGGGCCTTGCTTCCTAGGTAAAAGCGCTCTACCGCTGAAACTAAATCCCCAGCCCCACCTTGATGTGCCTTAAGAAACCGGAAAGCCTTTAATCCCAGAACTCCGGGAGGCAAAGGCAGGCAGATCACTATGAGTGAGTTCCAGGCCAGCCAAGGCTACATGTTGAGACTCTGTCTCAAAAAGAAAAGGAAAGAAAAAGAAAGACATAATCAAATTTCATTTTATATATAAGAATAAGCGAGTATGAAATTCTCAAAGAATATCTTTTTTGTCGACCAACAGCCCACAGGTCTCACCCACCACGTGTGGCCTGACTTCATTGTTGGAATTACTCTGGAGGGAAGAGACATGCTGCTGACTGTGAAGGCAGGAGTCAGCCAGGCTTGGGGAGTGGGAAGACTTGTACCTCACCCGCCTGATTTTTTGTTACCCTGAGCAGTCTGCCCCTGCAGCCATTCACAGAGCCCCCTCGATTGGTGACTGTGTCTCTCCCCACCCTTTCCCAGAAGCTGTACCCAGGTGTATATTTTATAAACCAGGGGACTGAGCCAGCCGGCAACTTCTGTGCTTCCTTAAACCCTTCATTCTGAGTCCCCTGATCCATCCCAGCACCATTTGAAAAGGGAGAGAAGAACTTAAGTGAGGACTCACAAGAACAGCAAGTGATCAGACCTCCAATTCCTGGGGACAGGGAGCTCACCTAGAGGCCTGGCTCCCCAGGGTGCATGCATCTGAGGAGGGGGTTGTGGGGAAAGGAGACAGCCACCATCCACTGCAGAGAGAAACAACCCAAAGGAGGTGTCCTCCAGTGTGGGAGCCAGCAGACGCATGCGTTAAATTACACGTAAGCTAAGTTGAAAGCGGAAGGTCCAGCTCTTCCACAGGGCCGCAGTCGCGCCTGCCTTTATGCCCGGCACTTGGGAGGCAGAGGCAGGCGGACCTGAGTTTGAGGCCAGCCTGGTAACAGAACCAGTCAGACAAGCAGGGCATCGAGGACACTCAGGCAGTAAGCAAGTGTCTTCACTGCCCGTCTCCATGTTACGGGGAAGAGATCACAGATAAAGCTTCAAGGTCTGTGTCAGTGGACAGTGACACAATGACAAGAGCCCAGCGGGCTGGATATGGAGCTACCTCGGGGTGGTGACCTTGTCTCTGAGATTAGAGGATCAACCTTCATGCAAAGCAGTCTACGAACATATTTCGTGTGTGTGTGTGTGTGTGTGTGTGTGTGTGTGTGTGTCTGTGTGTGTGTGTGTGTGTTTCTGTGTATCTGCACCTGTTGTAAGAATACCTGAGCAGCTCAGAAGAGGTCGTCAGAGCCCCTAAAGATGGAGTTACTGGCAGGTGTGAGCCACCCAGTAAGGTTTTCTGCAAGAGCAGTTAGCGCTCTTAACCAGCAGCCCCCATTTCAACATTTCTGAAATTCTCAGGGTCTCCATAGCTGGACTCTAATCACTTGCACCAGAAGTGTGTAGGTGCACTAACCCCATCAGACTCACCGGCGCCCAGAAGCTAAGCTGCTTTCTTTCTGAAACATCTTTCCTTTAGATCCTGGCCCCATCATAAACATCGATGATGTCCGCTGTCTGCTGGTGGCTATGCTATCTGCATATGCTGTCAATCTTCCTAGCCCTCGCTCTTCCCTTTAACTCTGGAACTGCTGCTTTGCTATTTGGTTCTGGTTTTTGTCTTTACATTTTCTTCTACTAGTTGTTTATTTAGTGGAGGGGTACGTGGAAGTCAGGGGACGATTTGCAGAAATGTCTTCCTTCCACCGTGCAGATCCCAGAGATCTAATTCAATCACCAGGCTTGGGGGTTAAGGGCTGCCCATACCTGCTGAACCATCTTGCTGACTTAATTCTGTTTGCTCCCCTGCTTTCCTTTCCTTCCATCCGTAATTTATTTATAGATGTGTTTTACCTGCATGTAATCATGTGTGTACACGTGTACGCCTGGTGCCTGTGGAAACTGAAGACAGTGTGAAATTCCCGGAACTATAGCTACACACAGTTCTGAGCCGGGATGTGTCATGTGGGCGCTGGGAATTGAACCCAGGTTCTCTGCACGAGCAGTCAGTGCTCATAACGCTGAGCCATCTCTCCAGCCCCTCTTGGCTTACTCTTGTCTTTCAGATATTCCCTCTGCCCACCATTAATCCTTCAGAAGTTCCTTCCAGTGACAAACTCTGGTTTTGTTTGCAAAAAGTCTCTTTGTGGGGGTTTTCTTTGCAGCAGAGACTCCGTCTAATGGTTACTTCCACTCTGCACACCGAAGCCACTTCACCTCTTCTGGTGTTATCAGATGGCGCCTTCCACTGACGTCACTGAAAAGTCACAGCAGTCCCTGGAGATAACCCCATGCTAACCTCTGCACATTGCTAAGGAGTTCGTCTTTGCTTTCTATAGCTTTACTGCGTGTCTAGTGCGGATGTCCTTTCCCTCGGTGTTCGCTCCTCACAGGGCATCTCGGCTACGGGCCAGTGTGTCTGGGGCTCTCAGCTCCTCAGACCCTGCCGTCCTTCATCTCCCATAAGGACTCAGCTTCAGCCAGGAGTCGCAGTGCACACCTTTAACCACACACGCGAGAGGCAATGAGGCAGAGGCCATGTAAGTCTGAGGCCCTGCCGGTTCACGTTCACTGTACAGCAGACGTCACGTTTCCCCCTGGAGTCACCTGCCATCTTGTCACTTGTCAGTTTTACCTTTGTGATGAACTACATTTCTTCTAAGTTACCCTCCATCCACTGATCCCTTCCTTGTCACAGTTATGGTCTCTTAGCCCTAAAAGTGTGTTGCTCGTTCAGACCCGAAATAATACTTGCTGGTCTCTGTACTCAAGGACCCAGCCTTGGCGGGGCCTGCTCCTATTCCCATGCTTATGCATTTGTTTATCTAGCTGTCATCTCTATGTGCGGGCTGTCTTTTTTTTTTTGTTGTTTTTTGTTTTTTGTTTTTTGTTTTTTTTTCGGAGCTGGGGACCGAACCCAGGGCCTTGCGCTCGGTAGGCAAGCGCTCTACCGCTGAGCTAAATCCCCAACCGCGGGCTGTCTTTTTTACAGTTATTTGGAATTTGAAGCCGGAGTGAAGCAGCTTCCTCCTGGAATCACTGGAGCCGAACCAAGTCTTTGCACGACCCACAACCAAGGCTCCTCCATCACCCTCTCCCGCTTAATCTCCCCTGAAGGTGGTGGCTTGAACAGGTATGGCCGCCACAGATTCATGTGTTTGAACGTTTGGCCCATGGGGAGGGGCACTATTAGGGGTGTGGCCTTGTCGGAGGAAGAATATCACTATGTAGACGGACGGGCTTTGAGGTCACCTAGTGCTCAAACTCTGCCTCACATGGAACGGTCTCCTCTTGGCTCTCTGTGGATCAAGATGTAGAACCTTCAGCTGCTCCAGCACCACGTCTGCCTGTGCACTGCCAGGCTTCCCACCATGATGATAATGGACTGAACCTCTGAGACTGTAAGCCACCCCAGTTGAACATTTCCTAAGAGCTGCTTTAGTCATGATGTCTCTTCCCAGCAATTTAAAACACCAGCAAATTTGCTATGTTCCGATTTCTGAACCTCTTACCCCAAAACACTTTCAAAACAAGAACATGGTAGGCAATCCCCACATCTATCACTGGAATTCTAATTTCCCTTGGGTTTGTTCTGTCCTGGAGAATGGCATGAGCACTCCTCCATGCTTCCCCTTCTCCACATGTCTCTAGGCGTCTCTCTACGGTAACGATTTCTTAATTTCTGGTTTTGGGGGTTTTATTTTTTGAGGTTTTTTTTTTTTTGGTGTTTTTAGATTTTTTTTTTTTATTTAAAGTTTATTTCATGTATATGAACACACTATAGCTGTCTTCAGACACACCAGAAGAGGACATCGGATCCCATCACAGATGGTTGTGAGCCACCATGTGGTTGCTGGGAATTGAACTCAGGACCTCTGGAAGAGCAGTCGGTGCTCTTAACAACTGAGCCATCTCTCCAGCCTTCTTAGTTAAAAAAACAAATGGACTTCATAACTTCAGAGCAGTCCCAGTTGTGAAGTTTCAGTAAGAATGTCTAACCCACTCTGCCTCAGATTCTTCGCGTATGTACCTCGCATTCTCTTTTGTTTTTGAGACAGGCTCTCTTTATGTAGTCCAGGCTATCCTGGAACTAGCTCTGCAGACCAGGCTAGCCTCGAACTCAGAGACCCACCTGCCTCAGCCTCCCGAGTGCTGGGATAAAAGGCGTGCACCACTACAGCCAGCTAGATTTATTATTTTACATTTGCCTGCTTGTAAGCCTGAGGAGAAAAGGGTATCAGATACTCTGGAACTGGAACTCTAGACATTTTGTTAGCTGAAACGTGGGTCTTCTAGAAGAACAAGTGCTCTTAACCACTGAGCCTCACTGTATATATATTTACTGACCAGATAACAGTATGAATTATTAGACTTTAGATTGTAAGGTTACAAATTCCCAACTCAAGTACATAAGCAATTTTATTAGTTAATATCTCAAGTTTGCATGAACTCCACGTACAGCTAGGTTCAAGAACACAAAACATGAGGGGTTGGGGATTTAGCTCAGTGGTAGAGCGCTTGCCTAGGAAGCGCAAGGCCCTGGGTTCGGTCCCCAGCTCCGGAAAAAAAAAAAAAAAGAACACAAAACATGCACGCCTTTGATTTCAGCACTCCGGAGGCAGAGGCAGAGGCACGTGGATCTCTGTGAATTCGAAGCCAGCTTGGTCTTGGATATAACTTTGGAACAGTGAGTTCCAGGGTTACACAGAGAAACCCTGTTTTGAAAAACCATTAACACACACACACACACACACACACACACACACACACACACACACACACACACCCTTATTCCCATCCAAAGCATATACAACAGCCTCAGGTACAAGCTTGCCAATGTTTCTACTGTGACCCTAAGGCAAAGACAACCCATTATTCAGGAGCCTAGCCTGGGCCAACTTCGGTGTTTAGCCACAATAGGATCACCCAGGACAAGCTGTGATCAGCAGCAGTCCACTGCAAACTGGACAGTTCTCACAAGGCAAAGCCAGCAGTGTTCTCAAGAGAAGGAGATAGAACGGCAGGCCAGGCTGAAGAGGAGGACGACTCCCTCCTCCTCCTCCCCCTCCTCCTCCTCCTCCTTCTTCTCCTCCTCCTCCTCCCTGGGGCAGTGCCAAACCCTAGAGATCCTGGTTTGTTCCTGTTCACACACCTAGGACAAAGTTTCATTGTAAACTAGGCTCAGAGAGACGGACAGCAATCATCACAAGGTACTGTGATGACAGCCAAGTGGGATGCTCTCTGTGTACTCACTCACCCTTAGGTCATGGAAATGAAGACTGGCCTCGGGTGGTGGCAGTGTTGCTCTGACAAACTTCCCCAACCGTGCACAAAGCATAGCCAATGTCTGCCACATCCGTGGCAGCTTTCAGGTTCTGTGGTCCCAACCTGCTGCAGAACCTGTGCAGCCAGCCCTTGCTGGGGTGACAGACACCTGGCCTGGCTACCACCGTGACACACCAGGCCCAGGGTACGCCCTCCACCCACAGCTCAGTGCCTTCTCCATCTGCACCGGGCACCTGTCCCACATGGTGGCCATGACATAGTGTTCTTTAGAGCCACAAACACGGTGTGGATTTCCACCTCCTCCTTCACCGCCAGATGACAGATCTGCTCTTACTGCAGTCAGACTTTCAGTTTGAGTCAATTAAAAACTTTCACCTTCTCACAGAGGCCCCTCGAAGCTGCCCTGGCAGCCAGGGCAGAACTCTTGAACTGTGTGGCCATTACTAAGGCACACAGAAGTTATATGATACCAAGTGGGGAACCGGGGGAGAGGCCAGGGCAGCTAAGCAAGCGCTGGATACAGAGAGGGTCCCCACCCAGCCTACTGAGCTCACATCCTGCTATCTCAGGCCAAGCATCCTGGAAACCACCTAGGGCTTGTTCCCGGCTCCTCCTAGGCAGCGAACTCAGGTTACACTAGGCTACAGCAGGGTGAGGAGGGACACCTGCCGCAGTGTCCCGCCCGCCCGACCCGCCGTCTGCACCTGCCTTCCCATTTCTTCTCAGTGCTTTACTTCCCCGCTATTGTCAACTCTGCATTGAGAGTCTCAGTGTGTTGTTACTGTCTCTCAGCCCCAGATGGCCACTGCCTAGCACATGAAGTGCCTTCTCTCTTCTCTGAAAACAGACACCAGGCATGTCTCAAAGCTGCTTCTGTGTCTGTTGGAGATCAGTAGCAGGGGTCGGGTTCCTCCATTTTCTGAGAGTTCTGCTCTGCTGCACCTCAAAACCAGCCACTGCTCAGTCCCGGGTCATTTTCCCGACTACAGTTTCGCTTCAATTTATTGATCCTTGGTGTTGAGATGATGGCACGGAGAAGGAAAAGAGAAGGTTTTTAGTGAGCCAAGGGAGAGAGCTGTTAAAGGCTTCCACACGCTGGCATCATCCTAACAAAAACAGCGTGGAGAGTCAGCTCAAGGCTTAACTAACACTAAGCACTGAGACCCATGGCGGTACACGTGTAAATCCCAGCACTCGGGAAGCAGAGGCAGGCGGATCTCTGAATTGGAGGCCAGTCTGGTCTACAGACTGAGTTCCAGAACAGCCAGGGTTAAGTCACTAAAACTCACAACAAAATTAAAAGGCTAAAAGAAATAACAACGAAAATCTTGCATAACTTCATCCACCACTGAATTCTAAGGAAAAACTGAAACTGGATCTTTAACTTCAAGAGACTTTTAATTTTTATAAAAGATATTTCAAAATGGTTAGTATTCAAGGTTAAAATTCCACCTTCTAAAGTGCCATCCCCCTTGTTCTAACAGGATGCGTACAGGCAAGTTCAGCTACGCTGCAGTGAGCTCTGCTCTCCCGTGGTGAAATGCAAGACCCTGGCAACGCGTGGCTGCCAAGCCTGCCTTCCTCCCGGGAACTGGGAGGGTGTGTGGTAGACATCCAGTGTTCTGCCTACAGTTACCAGCACTGGCCCAAAGGCACCTGCTCACCACAGCTCCAATGCCAACCAACACTTACCGAACAGTTTAGAGACAAACTCCATTCAACCCATGTTCACTTAGTAATTATTAAAAATGTGGGGTTAGGGATTTAGCTCAGTGGTAGAGCGCTTGCCTAGGAAGCGCAAGGCCCTGGGTTCGGTCCCCAGCTCCGAAAAAAAGAACCAAAAAAAAAAATGTGGTTTTGACCTTACATTTTTAGGTGTGTTTAAAGTAGTTTATTGATGTTGCTGGTTTATCTTGGATTCTTGATGTTTATTATAAAAGGCTGAGATTTGCCTCATACAATTAGTAAACCCACTTTGCCTTGCAAACCTAAGAACAGCGGGAGGGGTCTGGTGTGGCTCGGATATGATGTGGCTCGATGGCGGGAGGGTATCGGGTGGCTTGGTGGCACAGCACGTAGGAAAAGCAGAGCGTTTGGTTAAACTACAGTCTTGGACAATCGTGCTACCTGTACATGCTTTGCAGGGCTTGGAGTCACCGGGAAGCCAAGCCTAAAAGGCAGGTAGGTGCTCTGCCACCAAGCTGTACCCCAGCCCAGAACTCTTCTAAGAGGGACCTGGGTCCACCCAACGAACCAGACACCCTCAGTTTCCCTTTCAGACTCTCTATACACTCTGTAAAAACCTCTTAAAACCTCTTACCATTCTAAACATTTCTCCTAATTTCACTATCTACATTATTTATAGTCTCAAAAAAACGTTTTCAAGGATTTATGACAACACTATAATATTTAAATCTATGTACTGATCTCTTCTAATCCCCTCAAAAATTTGAGCCTTTTTTTATAATGCAGAGTCTTAATAGCAAAGAAAGGAAAAAGGCCAAAACTTTTTTGTCCCCAAGTACTATCCCTTCACCAAGAGAAACAAGAGACCCTCTGCCTTAACCAAATGAGGGCATCGGCTGCAGCCAAGGAGACACGACTCCTCACAGCTCAGTGAGAGCACACCGCTAAGTCCGCACTCAACATTTCCCCTGGGTCAAACCATGAGCAAGGAATGGACAAATCCAAGGTGACAGCATCCTGTAAAGTGACTCCAGTGTTCTTCTAAAGCCAAGGGTTGGACATGTAGGCTAGTCAACAGAAAGCTTGCTAATGTAAGAGACGTCTGATCCCCCCCACCCCACAAACTGAGTGTCCATGTCTGTAATACCAGCTCTTGGGAGGTGGAGGCAGAGGACCAGAAATTCGTCAACTATGTGTCAAGTTCCATCCAAAGAGTACAGAATCCAGAATCCAGAATGCGGGAAGGCAGTGTGGAATTTGTGGGTGCTAAAACAGGAGGTGGCAGTGAGTCGAGAGCAGCTACAACGTGACTTCTGGCCCAGACTACAGTGAGAACCTGTCTTAAAAATAAAACTCTCAAGAATGGCTCAGAAATCCAGGGCCCCGCGTGCCCACTCCAGCCCTGAAGACGCTGCAGGCCTGGGATGAGCTCTGCTGCTTAAACACAGACCCCCCTTTTAAAAACCAGAGTGAGTGCAGCACAAGATCCAGACAAAAACCTCATTTGACAGCCAGGGCTGGCCTGGAACTCACTATGTAGACCAAAACTGACCTTGGACTCAGAGATCTATCTGACCTGCCCTGGTTTCAGAAGTGCTGGGATAAGATTATAGATAGGCACCACTACACCGAGCAGGTCCCACCGTAATGAAAGGTAAAATTATATGAACACCAAAAATTGTTTACAATATACTCGTGATTTGTTATCAGTAAGTGTTTGTACACTATTTAAATCTACTCATGAGGCTCTAAGGGCTCAAAGAGAAGACCCCATCATACACACACACACACACACACACACACACACACACACACACACACACACACACACACACACACACACACACACCCTGCCCACAAAGCCAGCGGTCAATCTTCCGGGACATTCTGAAAGTGCCCACTTTGTTTTGTGAGGCTGAATGTCACTGGCCTGGAACTTGCAGGTTAGGACGGCTGGTTGGGGAGCCTCAGGAATCCCCCTGTCCCCACTTCCCAGCCCTGGGATTATAAACTCCCACCTGCAAATCTCTTAAATATGCACTCCATGATCTACATCAGGCCCTATGCCTGCATTGACAAGCACTTCACCATCTCCCCAACTCCACAGCCCAGAATTTTGAACAGGAGCCTGCTCTGCCAGCACACCTAGACTGTGTCCCTTGCCCTTACTCCAAATACTAAAGTCATCTACATCTGAAGACCCTCTCCAGGTGATCCGTCTGTACCCTAGAGAATAGCAAGCACTAGCCTCCATTCCTATCGACCCTTACCCACAAGGCTGTTAGGAGAATGTGGCTAAGTACCTTGTACTTAAATAAGTGCTTTAGACAAAAGACCCTCTCACTAGACTAAACAGGTCTAGAGGTAACAACAGATACTTAAAGTACATATATGTGTGTCTTTATTTACATACTACAAACAAACTCCAAACATAAACCTAATAAATTAAAAGTGGCTCAGTTCCCAGCCAGCTGCTTCCATTACCACTGCACTAAATAAAAGAACCTATTTTCTGAAGAAGCAGAAAAACGAACTAGGCCAGCACCAAAATGACAGCATGCTCTGATGTGCCTGAGGATTGGCTCGCTGCATTCCAAATGCCTAGTTTCTAAAAACATTACAAGCCAGGGACTTGTTTTGCCTACGATCCAGAGAAGTGGCTCAGTGGCAGAGCCTAGCACACAGCCCTAGGCGCCATCCCCAGCGCCACAAAAAAATAAAATAAAATGTAGGGGCTGCACTTAAGTGCACTTTCTGCTCTTCCAGAGGACCAGAGTTTGGGTCCCAGCACCCGTGTATTTTGGAACGCTGTCATCATGTACTCGTTTTTAAAGTGTTGTGATCTTCCTACTGAGCTGATCTTTGATCACAATGTGCCTCTTCTTATAGCTAAACAACACAGCTTTTTCCAAAGTCTTCCTTTGTGGGTTTCAGCTTCTCTGTGACTAGTGTGCATGGTGGTATGTTTCTTCCCATTTCTTTTGCTTTTTGAATATACTTTAGTTTTTATGCTTAGCACGTATCTTACAGGGTTTCTTTTTGGTTTGGTGTTTTTGAGAGAGGGTTTGGTTTCTCTGTGTAGCTTGTCTGTCCTGGAACTCTCTCTGCAGACCAGGCTGGCCTTGAATCAGAGATCTGCCTGCCTCTGGCTCCCACCCAGCTCTTACACAGCTTCTTAAGGGACATAGCTGAGTTTCTCCTCTTTTAAGGTTTTTACTTACGAGCAAATGTGTCCGTGTGTGTGCATGCACCAATGTGTTCGTGTGTGTGCATGCACCTCGGAGCCTGAGGAGGCCAGAAGAGGGTATCAGACACCCCAGAGCCAGAGGTAAGGATGTGAGCCCAACACGGGTGCTGGGAACAGAAACGGATCCTCTGGAAAAACAGCAAACGCTCGCAACTGCTAAGCCATCTCTCCAGCCCTACACTGGCCTTCAGTGTTTAGCCACCGCTAAAACTTCTTTGCTGTGAACACACTCTGCTAAATGCATACGTTAGTCAATATGGAGGCTACAGCGATCCCTTAGTCACGGCATCCTTCTGACCATGTGGTGAATGTGTCACTGTGTGCAGGCCAGGGATCTGCTGTAGTTCCTCCCGTTTCTGGGACAGTCTCTCACTGAATCTGGAATTCATGGACATAGCAAGCGGGGGAATGCAGCCAGCCTCAGGGATGCTGCTGTCCCCACTGATCTCAGACTGGTGCTGCTGCAGCTGACTTTCCTACGTAGGTGCTGAAGAGCAACCGACTTTAGGCCTGACAAGCACCTTAACAGCTGAGCCAGCCCCGTTCTCTGTGAATATCACTTCTAAGAGTGTAGTTGAATCTAACCTCGTTTTCCAAGTCTGTACGAACAGTCTACAGGTAAGTTTTCAAGTAAGGAAAATGGCAACAACAAAAGACAGAAACGGTAAATTTTGGGGTGAGGAGTTGGTACTGATACTCAGTGGGCGAGCCAGAGGCCTCACATGTGTGAGGACCCTGATCAACACTTCAGAAAACAGCTGCCTGGGGCTTCTTCACAAAGGAGCAAAAACATGCTTACCCAGTACTTCTACTAGAGGAAGAGATCTGCCCAGATCCATGTAAATCCCCCCCACACACAAAAAAAAAAAACATTTCAACAAATATCGGATACTTGTAGCACATGCCTTTAATCCCAGCACTCAGGAGACAGAGGCAGGCAGATTTCTGAGTTCAAAGTCTACAGATGGGAGGCCAGGGCAGCCAGGGCTACAGAGAAACCCTGGGGAGGCCAGGGAATGTGGGAAGTTAAGGCTTGGCCTCCATAACAGCTTATGTTGCCATTCTCCTTAGTCAAAAACTGTAAATGAAATAATGGAATTCGAAGTGTTACAAAGTGACATATGAATAATGGAACTGTAAGTGTTACAAATTAACATTTGGAGTACAGCACCATAGAAGAGTCCTCACTTAGCATGTCCAGATCCTAGGCACTGCAAAAACAAAGTCTTAATACTGAGACCCTGTATTCACTCCAGCCTTTCACTGGGTCTCTACATGAGCGCAAGGCCAGCCTCCAGCCAGCCAAGGCTACACAGTGAGATGCTGTCTGCAAGAAGAGCTCCAGCTTACTACTCCCACTGGTGGGGGGCTGGGGCAAGGCTCGCAGTCGAGTTCTTGGAATGGGCTGAGACACTCCTTCAATCCCTAGTACCAAAACCATGAAGAAGTTTTGGCTCTCGAAGAAACCAAAGCTTTAAAAGGCCTAAATATGGGGGTTGGGGATTTAGCTCAGCGGTAGAGCACTTGCCTAGCAAGCGCAAGGCCCTGGGTTCGGTCCCCAGCTCAAAAACAAACAAACAAACAAAAAAAAGGCCTAAATAATGGGAGGCAGCTCTGTGGTCAAGTGCTGCCCTGGGACAGACACTCTAGCACTATCTACATTTCCTGTACGTACGTGGGCCCTCGGCCAAGTGCTCCATGACTAGCCATTCCATTCTGGTTTGGTTTTGAGACAAGGTCTCACTATGTAGCCTTAGCTTGCCTGAAACTTCGGCAGACCAGGCTGGCCTCCTGACCTACATGCTGGGGTTGAAAGGGTGAGCTGCCACACCCAGCCTACATTGTTTTTAGCTGGGTCACAGCCAAGGAAACCCTCCAAGCCCTCCAAGGATCTATGTCATATATACACTCACTTTCTCACTGGCCCAAGTGGTAAAAAGCAGGTAAGTTGTGCAGAAACAGGCAAGAGCTGCAGGAACAAAGCAATCGCCGGCAGAGTTGCACTGGTCAATGTCCACGGATGGGAGGAGAAACCTCAAAGGGCAGAGGAGCAACCTGGAGAGCAAGAAGCTGTCAGGATGGCCTCTGTCTGTCACAACAGGGCAAGTGTCACGCTGTGGCCTATAACCCCATCCCTACACTCCATAGGGGAGTGTGAGGGCTTCTCCCAGAACGCCTGGGAGAAGATACGCTGTAATGAATGTCTTATGAGAATTGCCTGGGTGGGGTCTGTGCCCCAGCACTGTAACCGAAGGGAGGAAGGAGAAAGAAATGGAGGGGAAACTGTGCCCCAACTGAAATAATGCATCTAAGTGGAAAAACGGTCAGCGTCACTTATATTTTAAAATTAGTTTGGCACTTGACCCACAACCACTTTTCAAACTGGAGGTGAGTGCAATTACGACTTACTGTTTAGGAGGTTCCCAACCAGTCTACCAATTTCATCTAGAATAAACACTCCTACTTATTTTGGTTTGGATCCTGTGTTTTAGACAAGTCATCGTAGTAGTATATCATCTAAGCACTCAGAACACTGAGGCAGGAGGACTACGACTTACAGGCCTGCCTGGGCTACACACAATTAGAGACATAGTCAAGCCCTAACCAATCCAGACCGGCAGAACCGAGGGGTCTGGAATGATGTCATCAATCACTACAGAAGCAGAGGTGGGAGGCAGAACCAGTGGCTGCCAGATGAAGTCATGAGGCCTCATGGTCCCTGCCACAGAGAGTGCATACCTGACTTCTCTAGAGTTGGTCTCGTCCACAAATGGAGTTTTCTGAAGTGTTTAAGGAGCACACCTGCCACTGAAAACACTCAAACACAGCTGCCATGGCACTCCACTGAGGACACCTGGCAGAGGGCCTGGAGACGGGAGAAGGACCTACCCAGAGTCTACCACCTCAACAGAAGGAACGAAGGCACAACCTAACTCCCTCCCCAGAGGTTCATCATCCCTCAACTCTTCAAGCAATTGAGACAGGGGAATTACCAAGTTCAAAGAGGCCAACCTGGGCAACTTAGTGAAACTATTTCAAAAAGCAAAGGGGGCAGGGAGGTGAAGGGCGGAAGCTCACTGAATGGTGGGGTGCCTGCCTAGCGTGCTCAGGGAGCTGGGAGCTTTGCTCAGTAGTACACTGCTTATCTAACATGCACTAGGCCCTGGGTTGCCCCCAAAATGATATGGATTTTAGCATACCCCTGCCTTAAGGATGACCCAAGGCTAACAAGCAATTAGAAGGGGATGGGGGTTTCCAGATTTCAACAGTAAAAACAGAAACAACCCGTGACCCCATAACATAAAAGAAAGGCCTTACAGAAATGACTGTGGACAGAAAGTTTTCTATGCCTCCAGGGTGTGTGAGGCAAGATTCTAAGGAAGCAGGCAACAAGGAGCCCGAGGCAACAAACTCAAAAAAAAACAAAAGCCCTGCTCTAGGAAATACCAACCACCCCACACCCCAAACCCGATGCTTATAGGTACCATACCCACACCCCCTTATTTACCCTGTACCCCCTTATTTACAAACTAGCTCTGCCCCAGAAACCAGGCAGGCTGGGCCAGCCATCCAGCACAGCAGCCAAAAAGATACCCAGCCTTGCACCTCATCTCCTATTTCCCAAATCGGCCGGCCTTCCACCAGCACCATCTCAGATCTGCACTCTCAGCAGCCGAGGAGCACAAAGCCATAAGGCAGGGAGGAGGATGTATACAAGGAGCTGTGAGGTGGGGAGCAGGGAGAAAATGTACTAAGGCAAAATTTGTGAGCCAGACCTGTGATCCCAGCACTTAGAAGGATGCAGACCGGGATGATCAGAAGCCCAAGGCAAGCCTCGACTACAAAGCGAGTTCCATGCCAACCTGAGGTACAAAGTATCCTACTTAAATGTTTTATTTTTTTAATTAAGCAAAACTTGGGCCAGACTTCGTTGCACTGACCTTTAATCCCAGCACCTGCGAGGCAGAAGCAGGGAGAGCTCTGTGCATTCCAGATCAGCCTGCTCTACCTAATGAGTTCCAGCGCGCCAGGGGAGACATACTGAGATTTCCCGCACCCCCAAAAAAGGCAAAACTTGACAAAAGAAAGTGGAGGTGCAGGAGCAAACTTTTTTCTTCCCATTCCTTCTCTTAACTCCGACGTCTGGGTGCTTGCCCGAGCCAGACTGATTATTTTCATAGCCTCAAGGCTAAAGTCTTCCTTCCGGTCATTGTGTTTATTTCCATCTCCTCCCCCCCCACCACCAACCCCCAAAAAAGTCCTGTCCCCACAGGACCTGCAAGCCAACAGCTCCGGACAAAGCCCACGGCTGGGCTCCACCTGGGAGCAGGGCGGAGCGCCGGACCGCCAGGGCGGGCACAGGCTTCGGAGCCTGGTAGCTCCCGCCCCCCTGCCAGGGCCCCCGCCGCAGTTACCAGGCACCGATGCCCCGCCCCCATTGTGCCCGCCGGCCAATCGCGTGCGGCCTGCTGCCCTAAGCTCCGCAAGCCCCAGACACACACATAACACACAAACGCGCACACACACCGAACCCGAGCGCGACCCCACGGGGCTCAGGAGGGGCCGTGGCACCGCGCGCGCGCGCCCCCGGCCAGCCGACTCAGCCAATCAGGAGCGAGGGAGAAGGGCTGCGCGGCCCCGCCAGGGTTCGCTCACTCGTCCGCTCGTTCACGCGCGGGGGCTGCTCGCGCGAGACCATCCTTCTCAAACACCCCCCGCAACCCGGTCCCCGGGACCACCGTACACGCTTCTGTATACAATGTACGCACGCGCAAAACGCCGCGAGCCCTCCCCCACGCACCACGGGTGTGCGCGTGCAACTGTCGTCTCCCCCCACCACCAGCCGCCCCATCCCCCCAAAGCCGCGTCGCGTCCGCTGCCAAGGCCCCCAAGTAGAGTGGACTTTGGGGGGGTCACAGCGCGTCCGCTTCCTCACCCCGAAGTTGTCCCCTTGCCACTCGCAGCGCGCCGAGACCCCAACTCTCACACCCGAGTCTGTGCACACGGTCCCGACCGGGGCAGAGTGTCGAATAAAGACGCCCCTGTTCGCCATGGCACCCCGAGGCTGAGGGGACGACGGAGGGGACACTCCAGGGAAGGGGACAATCTAAGGCAACGGGGACTCACCCGAAGTGCAGCCGGGGAGGGTCGGGGAGGGGGAGATGCGGACAGCAAGCGGGTATAGGCCGGAGGGGCCTCGGCGAGCTGGTGAACAGGGTGGAGGTGAGAGGGCGAGGGGGGCTCGTGCGTCTCGGCCGTGCTCCTGTCACCGCCGCATGGCCGCCCCCGGCGGGGCCTCGCTCCTCGCTGGGTCGCCAGACGCGGGGGGAAACAGAGGGACGAAGCCCAGGGGTAACCGCGGCAGGCGGGCGGCGAGCGCGTGCAGGGAAGCGGGGGGGGGCCGCCGGTGCCCCCTTTTCTCTGCTCTCCCAGCTTCTCTCTCACCCTCCTCCTCCTCCTCCTTTTTTTTTTCCCCCTTTTTTTTTTTTTTGCTTTTTTTTTTTTTTTTTGTTCCTCGAAGGTGCCGCTGCGCGTGCGCACAGGCAGCACCGCCCACCGGGAATTGTAGTTCTAAACCCGCGCTCACCTACGCAATGAGTGGGTACCCCGAACTATAACTCCCAGATAGCCTTGCGGGATGAACCCAGATTCTCTCCCCACCGCCCCCCTCTAGGCCGAGCCGAAGCGCCGCGGCGCCCGGCCCTCTCCGGCTTGGACTGTCAATGGAGGCGCGCGGGTGGTGGGAGCGAGAACATGGCTGCACCTGGGGCCTGCACGGCCGCCCGGATGGGGGAGGGGAGTGGGGTGAGACCTAAAACTTAGTGCCCTCTCCACCTTCCTTCTCCAGCAGGCCACAGCCTCCACTTAAATAACTCTTTGCTAACCATCATCCCTTGCAAATTGCAAAGTTGGGAACATTGCAAAGGCCAGGGGAGCCCCGGGGATAGCCTGTCCCCTGTTTGCAGAGGGAAGTCCCCCAGCTCCGGGACACAAAGAACTCAATGTTTTCAAAGCTGGCTTTAGAAGCAACCAGAGTGGACTTGCCCAAACTTGGGACAGGCAACGGATGGGAGGGGGCGGGGAACTCGTGATTTCCATTTCTTCTCTCTCGAGTCTTTACACACCTCTACATTTAGAAGGAAAATTGGAGAAATCCTGATTGTTAACACAACTACAAAGAAAGTTCACATTTAAAGCCCCTCCTCCGTCCATTGTATTTATTTTTCTCAACTAATAAGATCCACGACTTTCGAGAGTATCGACTAACTGTTCATCTAAGTTAATGCAAAAGCTAAAAAAGCCGGTGTCTGAAGAACTTAGATGTTAATGCAAAGCACTAAATTGAGTGAGTTTGTGGTGTTTGTTTTTTCCCTTTTTTTTTCCTGCCCACCCCCTCTGTCCGCCGAATGTTCGGGCGCCCTCCCCCCCACCCGTTGCTTCTCGGTAGGTGGCGGCCACAAGGCTTTTTCCAGCCTCCCAGCCTCTTTGTCGCTTGCTGGAAAACTTTCCGTGCAAGCCACTCTTTTGATGTAGTTCCAAAACCCTGCCTTTGAATTCGGGTTCAAGGATTGGCGTTCCCTGGTCGACTTTCTTGTATGAAACCGCACCCACAAAGCCTCATCTAGAATCTCCATGTTGGATTTCTTTGCACTCCACGGAGTTTTTAAGGATCCCTGGGAAGCAATCTGATTACAGAAGCCGCCTACTTTTTTTTTTTTTTTTTACGATTTTTCCCCTAACAATATTTACACCCTTCGTTTCCTTGCCTAATCCGATTGTGACGCAACTTTGTCGACTCTGTCCAGAGCTATTCATTAAGTTGTCAAAAGAACAACTTTCTCTTTGCACTCCGATTTCACTGATCTTTGGAATATTTCACCAATTTCCATAAACCCGAAACAGGAGTCCCCATCCTTTGCATCAGGGGCTATGTTCTAAGATGCGTGCCTGAAATTAAATCAGTCCGTACTATTTTTCCTATATATGCTTAGGACAAAAATTCTGGAGGGTCTTCCGGATGCACACCTGCAAACCTGCTTAGGATACAAGCTGGAAAACAAACTGTCCGAGTAGGGAATTCATGTCAGTCGGATGATAAGACCATGTGTCTCAAAACAACAAATAAAGAAAACATTACAAAGGGTTTTTTAAATAGATACAGAAGATTAAAAATAAGTAATACAGTGATACTAAAATAATATTCAAGGCCAGGATGTAGCTTAGCTGGTAGAGTGTTTGCCAACATGCACAGACCCCTACCTTCAGCACTACATACATACATACATACATACATACATACATACATGCATACATGCATACATGGTTCATGTACTACATAAAACATAAAGGGTACCATATATCTGTAATCCCAGCCCGTGGGAACTTGCAAGAAGTCAAGTTCATCATTGTCCCCTGCTAGACAGAGGCTACATGAGACCTTATATTCTTTTTTTTTTTAAGATTTTATTTATTTATTTATTGAATATAAGTACACTGTTGCTGTCTTCAGACACACCAGAAGAGAGCATCAGATCTCATTACAGATGGTTGTCAGCCACCATGTGATTGCTGGGAATTGAACTCAGGACCTCTGGAAGAGCAGTCAGTGCTCTTAACCACTGAGTCATCTCTCCAGCCCGAGACCTTATATTCAATAACGGTAGCAATAACATTGATAAACCATTCATAACAATATAATATCATAACATCTATATGAATGCCACTCGAACTACTCAGTTGTCCACGCCCTCCTGCCAACTTTCAGGCCAGGGAAAGACTGGCTTCGGATGGCAACCTTGATCTTCAGCCAACATTTTCCACTGCTGGAAATGTACTCCGGCTTCTTCATGAGCAGACAGCGCCTGTGCAGTAAACTCTTGCATTTTCCAGTCCAGACTCGTTCCCGAGTAACCATCTCTTACTGCATTAAATGGTTTTTGCCTCTTAGATGGTCTTAATCCTCTCAGGAGAGGACTTGTTAGCTAGATGTCATCGTTCTGTTTTGGCTTTGCAATGGGTCCTATTCTGTAGCCCAAGCTAACCTCCAGCTTCACCAACCTCTGCGCTCTGGGATAAGCAGTGCACACCCCCAGGGCCAGGTCTGCAGTCTCCACAGATGCCCAGTGCTCTCTGACAGGTCGAAATTGCCTACAACCCAAACAAGTTTTCTGTTCACGTCTTTAACCCTCAAAGTTCAAACTCTTTCCGTCTTGATTATGCAAACATGGCGACTTGTAGTCTTTGCTTACTGAAGGAAAGTATAGATATTTTCCATCACAGTTTCATAGAGAGAAGACTCCTGAGCTTGTAGAGCTTAGGAAAAAAATTCTTTAGCTTTAAGGATTGAACCTGGGGCCTCCAGCATGTCAGGCAAAGCAATCAATCAAACCAATCATTTGCATGTTCTTCCGAGGCAGGGTCTCACGAAATCACCCCGGCTGGTCTCAAATTCAACTTTGTAGCCCAGGAAAACTTTAAACATTTGCTCCTCCTGCCTTAGACTCCCTAATATGTACGATTGCAGGTGTCTACCCAACATGCCTGGCTCTCTAATGAACTGGAAAATTTTCACTTAAAGAAAAAGCTTTCAGACAGACTGTGGTATCACGGCCCCTTTAATCCCAGTGCTTGGGAGGCAGAGGCAGGCCAAACTCTGAGTTCGAGGCCAGCCTGTTCCAGAACAGCCAGGACTACGCAGAAAAACCCTGTCTCAATTATAAATAAATTAAATAAGATAGAAAGGAAGAAAGAAAGAAAAAAGGTTTAATTCTGGCTGTGTTGTTGGCAATGCATGCCCTTAATCCCAGGACTCAGCAGGCAGAGAGAGGCAGGTGGGTCTCTGTAACAGAATTCCCCGAGCAAGGTAGGTGACTTGGCAAGCTCAGGGCTCAACTGCTAAAGCCAGTATCAATAAATAAGGTGGCGAACAATCAAAGACTCTTGGTGTTACCTCTGGCCTCCATGTGCAATAGGTGAACACATGCAGGCGCGCACACACACACACACACACACACACACACACACACACACGCCTACCATATGCATATACAACAATAAAAGCCACTGCCAGCGTTCTTATTGCACTCCACCTTGGCCAGTTGTGGCATCTGCACACTTGAACTTGAAGCCATTTTCTAGGAAAAGCAGGATTCCTTGAAGGTAACCACTGAAAAAAGGCAAGACTTCCAGGCTAGATCTGATAAGGGAGACAATTACTGTATGACCTGAGGGCAGATGTCACTCCCAGGCTGGATACTCTGGACATAGAAATGAATCATATCCAGGGCCAGGAAAAGTCCTGGAAATGTCCCCAAGCTACTCTGAACCAAGCAGGACTTTTTTGGGTTAAGATGGGCTTAGTGAGAATTTTTGAATTTTAATTTCCTTACAAATAACAGAAATATTATAGGAATATGTTTTCGTTTTAATCCCAGGTCATGGGGATATGGGACTGCTTCTTAGCAGCTGACTATGATTTGTGTCCTGCTGGGGGTGGAGATGGGGCGTGATTTTGCCAGCAGCAGATAGCTTCTGTGACCGTGTGACATTTGGAATTGTGGGAACGTTTCAGAGGGTGTGTAAATGCTAGAGCCCCAAGAGGCGGGGTTGGTGGTTAGCGGTCGGTGGTTGGTTGGTTGTTACTGGTGGCTGTTGGTCACAGTTTGTTAAGTACTCATGCACAAAGAAGAAGAAATAAGAAATCAGATGTCCAGATCAATCTTGCCCCAAGGAGCTCAATGCCCCTAACTAGCAGGACGTTACCCCATTTCTGACCCCTGACTTTACTCAAGGATCTCCTTCCTTTCCCTTCTATCCTTTTCTTTCTTTCATACCTAGTGGTAGGAGGCTGAGGCTGAAAGGGAATTGAAAAAGGGTGGGGGTTGGGGATTTAGCTCAGAGGTAGACGGCTTGCCTAGCAATAGCAAGCCCCTGGGTTCAAAAAAAAGAACCAAAAAGAAAAAAAAAAAAGAAAAAAAAAAGAAAAGAAAAAGGGGTGGAAGAAACAAGAACCTATAAAGTAGTGAAAGTCCAGTTACAGATAACGGGCACATGAAGCCCAGGCTAGCCTTCGACTCCCTACCTAGCCAAGGATGACCTTGAACTCCTGAGTCTCCACCTCCTAGGATTACAGGAGAGCATCAACACACCTGGTTTATGAGCAAGATTTAAAAACACGGAAAAAGGGCTGGAGCGATGGCTCAGCGGTTAAGAGCACTGACTGCTCTTCCAGAGGTCCTGAGTTCAAATCCCAGCAACCACATGGTGGCTCATGATCATCTGTAATGGGATCTGATGCCCTCTTCTGGTGCATCTGAGGACAGTGATAGTGTACTTATAATAAATAAATTAAAAAAAAAAAAAAAAAAACATGGAAAAAGCTGGCAAGATGGCTCTGTGGGTAACGCCACTTACAGCCAAGCCTGACAACATGGCTTTGAGCCATGGAACCCCCGTGGTAGAAGGAAGGAGACAACTCCAACTCCTAAAGGTTGTCCTCTGATTTACACCATATAGACAATCAATCTCTCTCTCTGTCTCTCTGTTTCTCTGTCTGTCTCTCTCCTCTCTCTCTCTCTCTCTCTCTCTCTCTCTCTCTCTCTCTCCCTCTCCCTCACACCACAAGTAAAAAAAAAAAATAAAGGGACCTGCAAGATCAAATAAAGAACAAACACCATTTTATAAATCCCGAAAAATAAGAAAACAAAGTCTGAGTCTCAAACCCTCCCTCAGCCATTAAGATCAAATCCAGCCCTTCCCAAAGGTCTGAGTCTGACTCCCAGCACCCTCACCAGGCTACTTACATGAGCCACAGGGTCTCCGATGCCCTCCTCTGGCCTTCTTGGGCACCTGCACTCACCTGTGCGCATACCACAGGTAGAGACCCAAACGTACATAATCAGAAAGGAAATAAGCCTTTAAAACGTTAGCTTTCTTTTTCTTATGTACATGAGTATTTCGTTTGCATGTATATATGTGTATCACATGTGTGCTTTGATACCCTTGGAGATCAAAAGAGGGCTTCAGATCCCCTGGCAACAATCAACCTCCAGTATTGTGCCTCAGATGCTACCTACCTTGTTTTTGCTTGGTTTGGCTTGGCTTGATTTTTTTTTTTTTCAAACAGAGTCTCACTATGCAGTTCTAGCTGTCCTGGAACTCACTAGTCATCTAGATGGGCTTTGAACTCACAGAGATCTACCCACCTCAGCCTTCCAAGTGCTGGGATACAAGGCATACCGGTGGCCCACACCTATAATCCTTGCACTCAGGAGGCAGAGACAGGTGGATCTCTGAGTTCCAGACCAGCCTGGTCTACATAGTAAGCTCCGGGCCAGCCTGGTCTACACGTGGAATTCCCAGACAGTAGTCAAGGGCTACACAGAAAAAGAAACAAACAAAAAAGACATGTCCTACCATGTAAGGTAGTCTTGTTTTTTGAGAAAGGGTCTTTCTGGCCTGGCTTGGCTGGCTAGCCATTGAGCCCCAAGGAATCTGTCTGTCTCTGTTTCCCCCACACTGAGGAACTCACAAGGAAATTTTTTTTTTCGGAGCTGAGGACCGAACCCAGGGCCTTGTGCTTGCTAGGCAAGAGCTCTACCAGTGAGCTAAATCCCCAACCCCAGGGAATCTTATTAAAGGTAGTTTTTGTTTGTTTGATTGGTTGGATTTTGTTGTTGTTGTTCTGTCTTTGTGTAGGTTCTGGGGGAAAAAAACCTCAGGTCTTCATATTTGGAGAGCAAGCACCTTACCAACTGAGACACCTCTTCAGGCCTAAGCCAACCACTCACACAGAGAGACACATCCCGAGGCAGAAGTTCAATTTAGATCACAGCTACACTACTAATGATTATGAATAAGGTGGACCAACACATTTGGTTTCGGGGAGTTTTGGTTTTTGGTTAGTTGGTTGGTTTGCTGTTTCAAGACAGGTATTCTCTGTGTAGCCCTGGCTGGCCTGGAACTCACAGAGATCTTCCTGCCTCTGCCTCCCAAGTGCTGGGATTAAAATCTGTGTCATCACCAACCAGCCAGCAGCAAATGCCTTTTGCCCAACACTCAGGAAACAGAAGCTGATGGATCTCTTTGTGAGTTCAAGGCCAACCTGGTCTATATAAGTGCCAGGCTACCCAGAGCTACACATAGTGAGACCTTGTCTCAAACAAAATAAGACAAAAGGCAGCTGTCTCATGTAGCCCAGGCTGCCCATCTCATGTAGCTCCTAATGTAGCTGTGACTGCCCTTGAATTCCTGATCCTCCTGCCTTCAGGTCTCACCTGTTTGCAGGTGTGCACCTCAATATTGTTGACTTTTTTTTTTCTTTCTGTTTTGAAATTGCATTTATTTATTGTGTACATATTTGTGGGTGGAAGTCAGTTCTCTCCTTCCATCATGTCCATCCGGGGAAATACAACTCAGATCCTCAGACTTGGCAGCAAGCACCTTTACCCACTGAGCCGCCATCTTGCTGGTCTTGAGGGATGACTTACCTCCCCATTGGAGAAGAGATCTATCTCCCTTGTGGCAGGCAGGGACACTCTCTACTTTATTAACAAGGGTGATCATCTCGGGCAACATGAACCGAATCTCTTACGGACTTGCAGCCGACTAGATATGCCACAGATGGCTATCCAGTGCGGTAGAGACGGAATGCTGTAGGTCTCCAATCGGAATTATCATGGGCTATACCTAGGTCCTTTCTCTTGAGCCAGTTACCTGAACTTTCCTATATGACCTAAATTCTAATAGATAAAGTCCCAGGTTGTATCTCCAAGTTTAACACAGTTTTAAACTTCACCAACCCTAAGGCTAAAATTGCTAGACGATTAGCATCAAATCTAACAGAGATTTCCTGCTCGCCGTAGCCCTGATACCCGAAGTTATTATGACCTGTATTTGGTAAATGCACCAGTTTATGACTTTTAGCCTAGCTTGGTGCTTGTAATCTGACCCCTGTAAAGATGGACTCCTGGGAACAAGGAGATATCCTATCTTAAAACAAAGAAGACCAAAAAACAAATACAAACAAAAAACCCACTACCACCACCAACAACAACAACAAAACAAGCAAACAAACAAACAAACAAACAAAAACCAAACCAACAACAAAAACTGTCAGGCAGTGGTGGTTCATGCCTTTAATCCAGAGGCAGACAGATCTCTGAGGTTGAGGCCAGCCTGGTCTACACAGTGAATTCCAGGTTAGGTAGGACTACACAGAGAAACCCTATCTGTAAAAAAGCTAACAAACAAAAGAACAGCAGGTACTTTTTTTTAAAGATTTATTTATTTTAATCACTGAGCTGTCATTCAGATACACCAGAAGAACATCGGATTCTTTTACAGATTTAGTCACCATGAGCAGGCTGGGAATTGTGTGTGTGTGTGTGTGTGTGTGTGCCATGTGTGTGTGTACTTTTAATCACTGAGCCATCATTCTAGACCCCACACCTTAGAACAAATTCTTTTTACATTTATCAAGCACACGAGCAGGCTGTGTGTGTGTGTGTGATGTATGTATGTATGTGTGTGTGTATGTGTGTGTGAGAGAGAATATATGTGTATGTGGTGTGTGTGTGAGTATATGTGTGAGAGTGTGTGTATATGTGTGTGAGTGTAGTATGTGTGTGTATAGGAATATGTATGTGGTATGTGTATATGTATGGTGTGTGTATGTATGTATGTGTGTATATGTGTGCTGTGTATATATGGGTGTGTGAGAGAAAGTATGTTATATATGTGTATGTGATGTGTGTATATGTGTATGTGTATATGTGTGTGTGTGAGTGTGTGTGTGTGAGAATGTGTGTGTGAGAGAGAGAGTATATTGTGTGAGTATGTGTAAGTATGAGTGTATTGTGTGTGAGAGCAAGAGTGTGTGTGTGTGTGCGCGTGCGCGCGTGCACACTCGTGTCAGCCACTGCCTGAATGTGGAGGTGTTGTTTTTCTCCTCCCACCGTGCTGGTCTTGGGGCTCAAACTCAGCTTGTTAGTCTTAGCAGCAAGCACCTTCACCTGCTGAGCCACTGCGGAGGCCCTTTCATTTGTTTTGTTTCTCATAACTGGGGGCGGGGGGGGCAGGCATGCCATCATATGTTGTGTGGAGATCAGAGGTAACTTCTGGAGTCGTCTCCTTCTGCCTTGTTGAGGTATTGTCTCTATGGTGTCTCTTGTTTTTTTTTTTTTTTTTTTTTTAAAGATTTTATTTATTGTATATGGAGTGAGCTGCCTTCAGACACACCAGAAGAGGACATCATATTCCATTACAGATGGTTGTGAGAGTTCAGTGGTGCTCTTAACCACTGAGCCATCTCTGCCCTTTGTTTTTTTTGCTTTTTTTTTTTTTTTTTTTTTTTTTTTTGAGGTATGAACCCAGGTGTCTCTATGGTCTACCACTGAGCTTTTGGAGAGCTTCTTACTCTAGGCTAGCTGCTGAAAGCTTCTAGGTGGTTCTTCTGTCTCTGCCGTCCATCTTGCCATGGGCGTGCTGGGATTATAGACAGATATCACCATCCATGTCTTTTTCCCACCATGGATTTGAGGGGTTGAACTCAGGCCTTCAGGAGATTGTATGACAGGCGTGTTTACCAAGTAGGGCCAGCACTTCTCAACCTGTGGGTCGCAGATATCAGATCCTTAAATTACGGTTCAAGACAGTAGCAAAATTATAGTTATGAAGTAGCAATGATATACGTGTATGGTAAGGGGTCACTATAACATGAATTAAACCAAGTCCTCTGGAAGAGCAGCCAGTGCTCTTAACCAATGAGCCATCTCTCCAGCCCAAAATTACATTTATTTGTTTATGTACATGTCGGTCTGGTCTGTAAACACATATGCACCATAGAATGTGTGTCGGAGCCACAGGAGAACTTTTGGGAGCCTAGGGATCGAACTCGCAATGTCAGTCTTGACCGTAAGTGCCTGTTCTTGGGAGCTACCAGCCCTTGTTTTCTCTCCATTTTTGAAACACGTCTCATGTAACCCATGCTGACGTTCATCAACTCACCCTGGACCTGAAGACCATTTTTTTTTTCTCTTTTCTCTTTGATCTTCTGATCGTCCTGGCTCCAATTCTAAAGTACCAGCATTATATGTGTGGACCACCAGAGATAACCAGGGCTTTATGCATGCTAGGCTAGCACTCTGTCAGCTAAGCCACACCCCCTCAGCCTCTGCTGGCTGTATCTTCATATTATATATTCCATCTGTAGCACCCTGCAACAGGAAGCCGTGATAGAAACCTTTATTCCCAGCACTCAAGATGTAGAGGAAGGATGATCAGAAATGCAAGACCATCTGTGGCTACATAACCAACTCAAGGTCAGCCCGGGATATATGACCCTGTCTTAGAGTTCATTAATTCACTGATTAATTAATTAATTTGGTAGCCACAGTCCCTTCTTTGATCTATAGCTGGCCTCCTTTCAGATGGGCCGTACTCATATTTCGTGGATAAACCAGTTGTGGTGGCTCGGAGGCCTGTAACCTAAGGACTTAGGAGACTAAGGCTGGATGGAATTTGAGACTCGCTAAGGCTGCATTGCAGATCCAGACAAAGAGAAGGGAGAAGGAGTGGGGGGCGGGGTAGAAGAGAGTGGGTAAGAGCTCTTGCTGTGCAATCACGAGGTCTTGAGGTCAAAAACCCACTTAAAGGGCTGGAGAAATGGCTCAGCACTGACTGTTCTTCCAGAGGTCCTGAGTTCAATTCCCAGCAACCACGTGGTGGCTCACAACCATCTGTAATGAGATCCGATGCTCTCTTCTGGTGTGTCTGGAGTCAGCGACGGTGTATCCACATACATGAAATAAATAAAATAATCTTTTTTTTTTTCTTTTTTTCAGAGGTGGGGACTGAACCCAGGGCCTTGCGCTTGCATAAAATAATCTTTAAAAAAAAAAAAAAAAAAAACACTTAAAAAGCTGGGTATGGCCTTGTTCGGAATTGCTGGTTGTCAGCGTACATCGAGGTTCTGTGAACAACCCTGTCTCAGTAAACAAGGTAGCGAATGGTAAAAGCAGTCAATCTGCTGGTCTCCTCATTCACAAGGACACAGAGAGCTCACACGCTGCCCACATACATCACACACATTCGTTCTCACTGGCAAAAAAGAGGGCCTAAGGAGGAGAAGAACACAGCCCAGGGAAAAATGTTCATTTTAGTATGTTTTTTTTTTTTTTCTTTTCTTTTCTTCTTTTTCGGAGCTGGGGACCGAACCCAGGGCCTTGCTAGGCAAGCGCTCTACCGCTGAGCTAAATCCCCAACCCCTTTAGTCTGTTTTTTGATTGTTGTTCTTGTTGTTTCCAGGGTCTTCTTTAAGTTGTCCAGGCTAGACCAATCAGATAACTCAGAGAGTAAAGAGCTCTTGCAGTCAAGCCTGGTGACTTGAGTTTAGTGCCGGAACCCACAAGGTGGACAGAGAGAGCTAAACAGTCTAGGCTGGCTGGGGACTCAGCATCGGCAGCGTCTGGATCACAAATGCTGGGTTACAGACACACAGCATCACTCCTGGTGTGAGCCAAGGCTGGGGGGAGGCCTTACAGCTGACCATTAAACAAGAAGGGGAGGCCGGAAGGCAATGTGTGTGTGTGTGTGTGTGTGTGTGTGTGTGTGTGTGTATGTGTGTGTATGTGTGTGTATTCCTGGAGTTCTCTGGCACGAGGCAGAGGCAGGTGGCTCTCACTGAACTCAAGGCCAACCTGGTCTACAAAGCTAGTCAACAACAACTACTACTACTATTACTACTACTACTACTACTACTAATAATAATAATAATAATAAGGTGGTGGGCTGGCAGGATGGCTTAATGGGTAAAGCCTCCCTCTACAAAAGCCCTGGCAAACAGAGATTGATTCCCAGGACCTAGATAAAGGTGGAAAGAGGGGGGTGGGGACTTAGCTCAGTGGGAGAGCGCTTGCCTAGCAAACGCAAGGCCCTGGGTTCGGTCCCCAGCTCCAAAAAAAAAAAAAAAAAAAAAAGGTGGAAAGAGAAGAATTAACTCCATGAAGTTGTCTCTGGCCTCACAAGTATGCCATAGCCTGTATGCCTACACACACACACACACACACACACACACACACACACACACACACACATAAATTAAATTAAATCTTTTGGTTTTTTTTTTCTTTTTGTTTTTTTTTTGAGTTTTTGAGACAGTGAGACAGGGTTTTCTCATAGCCCTGCCTGTCCTGGAACTCACTGTGTAGATCAACTGGCCTCAAACTCAGATCTTCCTGCCTCTGCCTCTTGTGCTGGGACTAATTTTAAGGTGAAGCTGGGTATGGTGGTGCACACCTTTAATCCCGGCACCCAGGAGGCAAAGGCAGGCTAGTTTCTGTGAGTTCGAGACCAGCCTGATCGACATAGCAAGTTCCAGGCCAGCCAGAGCTACCTAGTAAGACCCTGTCTCAAAAACAAAACAAAACAAACAAGAAATTGTAAATATGTGGTTAAGGAACACATCTGTCAACAGCTTGGCCTCCACAAGCACCCACGTGGGAGACTGTACATGTGTCCACATGCATATGCCACACACATACGTGCACACACGTATAGAAGAGCCTGTGTAGTCAGGGGAAGTGTTGCAGCACTCAGCATACAGAGGAAAGAAACGTCACGTGCTGGATGTGGCTGTTATTCATGGTCACCATGAATTCTCCCAGCTCTAGGAGCAGGTGCAGGTCAGTCTAGACAAGGACTTTGGCCTGGCTCACAATGGTCCTTCAGTACCACACAAGAAGTTTGGGGCAGACATGCAGGTCGGGATGCCTGTCATTCCAGCCTCATTTCCAAACAAGATTACATCACCCACTCAGAGAGGCCCAACCAAGCCGCCTTTTCTTTTTCTTGATAAGGTCTCTGTCTTAATGTGTTTTCTTTTGCTGTGATAACGATCATGACCAAAAGCTATTGGGGAGGAAAGGGTTTGTTTGGCTTGCACATTCTGGGCACAGTTCATCATGGAGAGAAGTCAGGGAGCTGAAGCTGAATCCATGGAGGAATGCTGCTCACCGGCACCCCTGCTCCTCGGCACCCCTGCTTCTCCGCATCCCTGCTCCTCGGCACCCCTGCTCACTGGCACCCCTGCTCACCCTCATCCCCCTGCTCACTGGCGGCCCTGCTCACCTCATCCCTGCTCACCATCCCTGGGGGTCCCTCCCTCGGCACCCCTCCCTGCTCTCACCCTCCCCTGCTTCACCCGCATCCCTGCTCCCGGCATCCCTGCTCCCCCTGGCATCCCCTGCTCACCTCATCCCTGCTCACCTCATCCCCTGCTCACTGGCCTCCCTGCTCATCCCCTGCTCACCCATCCCTGCTCACCCTCATCCCTGCTCACCGCGTCCCTGCTCACCCGCCTCCCTGCTCACCCATCCCTGCTCACCCGCGTCTCTGCTCACCCGCATCCCTGCTCAGTGGCCTCCCTGTCCACGGGCTTCCCTGCTCTCTGACTTGAGGTTCAGGGCTTGCTTAGGCTACTTTGTTTTCTGATCTTTTCCTTTCCTTTCTTTTCTTTTTCTCTTCCTCTCTTTCAGTTTTTGTTTTTCTGAGACAGGGTTTCTCTACATAGCCCTGGCTGTCCTGGAACTCACTTTGTGGCCCTCAAACTCAAAGATCTTCCTGCTTCTATCTCCTAAGTGCTGGGATTAAAGGTGTACACCACTACACCTGGTCTTCAGTCCTGCTTGCTTGCTTTCTTTCTTTTTTTAAAAGAATTATTTATTTTGTGTGCATGAGTACACTGCTGCTGTCTTCAGACACACCAGAAAAGGGCATCAGGTCCCATTACAGATGGTTGTGAGCCACCATGTGGTTGCTGGGATTTGAACTCAGGACCTCTGGAAGAGCAGTCAGTGCTCTTAACCCCTGAGCCATCTCTCCAACCCCAGCCTGCTTTCTTATACTAACCAAGACCATCTGCTTACAGGTGGCACCGCCCACAGGAACTGGGCCCTCCCACATCAATCATTTTTAATTAAGAAAAATGCCTCCCTATAGGTCAAGCCAAGAAAGGCAAATCCAACTTCCGAAACAGGGTTTCCCTCTTCTCAGACGTCTGTGTCAACTTGACAAAAACTGACTTGTATAACTCACTGTGTAGCCCTGGCTAGTCAGGAACTTGCTATGTAGTCCAGGCTAGCCTCAAACTCGTAAGAGATCTGCCCGTCTCTGCCTTCTGCGTGCTGTTATTGGTTTCAGCTTTTTGAGACAGGGTTTCTCTGTGTAGCCCTGGATGTCCTGGAGCTCACTCTGTAGACCAGGCTGACCTCAAATTCAGAGATCTTCCCGCGCCTGTCTCCTGAGTACGGGTTTTTAACATGCGTCTTGCTACACACACTTAACTTTCTTTTTTTTTTTTTTTTTTTTTTTTTTCCGGAGCTGGGGACCTAACCCAGGGCCTTGAGCTTGCTAGGCAAGCGCTCTACCACTGAGCTAAATCCCCAACTCCCACACTTAGTAAACTGGCAAACTTGCGGGCGGCTCGAGTTCTTGTGCGGACTACAGAGGAGCAGAGATGGTTTCCAGGCCCCGCGCGGAGGCTCAAAGCCGTCCGTAACTCCCATTCCCCGCGTCTGACATCCTCTCCTGGATCTGCAGGCACCAGACGTGCATGACGTAGCATACATGCACACTTGCAGACAAAGAAACATATGTGCACATAAAACAAAAAGGTAAGTAAACCTGCCAGGCAATAGTCATGTGGGCTTTTAATCCTAGCCCTCAGGAAGCAGAGGCAGGCAGATCTCTGAGTTCGAGGACAGCCTGGTCTGCAGAGTGAGTTCCAAGACAGCCATGGCGACACGAAGAAGCCCTGTCTTGAACAGCCCCCCACCCCAACCCCCTATGGAGGGGCTGGTGTTGTGGCTCAACAAAAGAGCGTGTGCCCTGCTTGTGCAAGGCTCTGGGTCCATCCCCAGCCTCCTGTGTGTCTGTGTGTGTGCATGCCCGCGTGTGCACAATAGAGAGAAAGATAGAAACAGACAGACAGACAGATTAGTACAGACACATGAAGAAGCAACCATGTTTTGTGAAGGTGGGAGGAGGCACCTGAGGGTATCCTGGCTTCTGTTGTCCATGCGCCCCCACTGCTGCTGTGTCAGTCAGTAATCCGTCGTCATTGCAGAATATCGGAGGAAGATTTATGTTGTGTTACCATTTCAGAGTGTTCGGCCCACTGTCAGCTGGCTCTTTGACTCCTGGGCCTGTGGAGGAGCAGAGGGGCTCACTTGGTGGCCACCAGGAAACAGAAAGCAATGACAGGAAGAGACCAGTGAAAAATACAATGCCCCCAGAACTGGAGAGATGGCTCAGCGGTTAAGAGCACTGGCTGCTCTTCCAGAGGACCCGGGTTCAATTCCCAGTACCCACACGGTACCTCACAACTGTCTGGAACTGTTTCAGAGTTCTGACACCCTCATACAGATGTACATGCAGCTCAAAGGGGAAAAAATGAACATGAAATAAAATTAAACTTAAAAAAAAATTCTTAAAATATATATAAATAAATAAACAGTCCCCAAGAACAAATGGTCCAGTGGCCTACTTCCTCTGAGTAGCCTCATCTTCTGTGGAAATCTCTTGGTGCTGCTTCCAAGGATATTGGCAAGAATGTTTACATTGGGCTAAAATGAAGTGGTCTCAAACAAGAGTTTGACATTGGGCTAGGACACAACTCAAGATGAATACAGGTGGGCTGGAGAGATGGCTCAATGGTTAAGAGCACTGTCTTCCCTTCCAAAGGTCATGAGTTCAATTCCCAGCAACCACACGGTGGCTCACAACCATCTGTAATGAGATCCGATGTCCTGGTCTTGTGTGTCAAGGACAGCAGCGTACTCATATACATGAATAAATAAGTTTTTTAGAAAATCTTTTTAAAAGCAGTTGAGGAATGTGCTCTTTGTGTCTTGATCCTAAGTCCTTTGTTTATGCTTTCTTTGGCCCCTGACTAGTTTGTCTTTGACCTAGAACTGACCCTATTCTTTGCCTGTACCTAGAATGGTACAAAAGCAGACCAGAAAAAAATAAACCTGCTTCAGCACTGGCTGGAGTCATGTTATAATGTTGTCTAATTGTCTTTTCTTCCTTTAATCCTCCCTCCCTCCCTCGCTTGAGACCTTGTTGACTGAGTTGGCTTGGTCAATCTTCCATAGTACCCCCACCTCCAATAGTGTATTCAAACCTCGAGCCCTTCAATGGAATAAACTATTGGTTAGGTCAGAGCCTCATGATTTAATCTCTCTGGAAACATCCTCATGTGCACATCCAGAAGTATGCTTTCCTTATCTCCTAGGTGCCTCTCAATCCGATAAGAGAGTAATTATCAAGAGACTGGCAAGGCAGCTCAGTGGTTAAGAGTACTTATTACTTTTGCAGAGGACCCGGGTCAGTTCCCAGAAACCACATGGTGGTTTACAAACATCTGTAAGTCCAGCTCCAGGGGATCTGATGCCTTCTGCTAGTCTCCAAAGGCAGCAAGCATGCAGATGGTATGCATACACACATGCAGGCAAAACATGTTCACAAAAATAAAAATATATGAATCTAGGCAGGATGATGGTGGCACAAACCTTCAACCCCAGCACTCAGGAGGCAGAGGCAGGTGGATCTATGAGTTTGGGGCCAGCCTGGTCTACCTAGTGAGTTCCAGGACATCCAGGGCTACACAGAAAAACTCTGTCTGGAAAGACAAAAGCAAACAAAAGAGAGTGCTATAAAAGTCATGGTGGAGGGTTGGGGATTTAGCTCAGTGGTAGAGCGCTTGCCTAGCAAGCACAAGGCCCTGGGTTCGGTCCCCAGCTCCGAAAAAAAGAAAAAGGAAAAAAAAAGTCGTGGTGGAGAAATCAAAACATCAGAATCTTGAAGTAGCATCCATAACCCAGAAGCAGAGAAATTGATATTGGTACCCAGCAGTCTTGCTCCATGTGTACAGCCCAGGGTCTGCTGTCCAGGGAATAGCCCTGGTCGTGTTAAAATGACTCTTCCCTTGTGGTGGTTGGTGTATGAATTAATCACAGAAGTCCAGAGGCACAGGCTGGTGGATCTCCCTGAGTTCCACAGTGAGAGTCCTAAGACCCTTCGATATATTCAAGCTAATCCCTCCAGGCATACCCAGAGACTCGTCTCCAAGACGATTTTAGATATTTTCCAGGTAACGAGTTGATTAATAGCGAGAGTCACCACAGAGTCTCCTGTGACCCAGCCTATCCTCAAACCTGCTATGTAACCCTGACTTGAATTTCCGACCCTTCTGTCTCTGTACCTCTCAGTGTCACCTGCGCCACCACACCAGGTTTATACAGGGCTGGGACTTGAACCCAGGCCTTCATGCATGCTAGCTAAGCACTCTATCAACTGAGCCACATCTCCAGTCCTGATTTATCGGATTAAATTACCCAGATCAATTGCAGAGCAAGGAAGGAAATGGGAGATGGGAAAGATCGATTAGTCTGTTGTCCCACCAGAAGAAGGTATAAAACGGCTGTGGGCAGTGGCATACACCTTTGATTCCAACACTCAGGAGGCAAAAGCAGGCAGATCTCTGAATTCGAGGCTAGCCCGGCCTGCAGAGTGAGTTCCAAGAGGGCCAGAGCTGCACAGAGAAATACTGTCTTGGAAAACAAAAACAAACAAATGCTATAAAAAATCAGGGACAGTCCCTAAAGAAACCTCAGGTCAGCCCTCATTTGCATATGTCACTTAGCAACCCAGGAAGCCTGGGCTTGAAAAACAAAATAAGAGCTTACGGAGATGGTTCCCTGAGTATAGGAGCTTGCCGCCAAGACTGACAGCTTAAAGTTCAATCCCTGGGCCCCACATGGCAGAAGGAGAAAAGGAGCCCCTTCTAGCTGTCTTCTCATTCCCACAGAAGCACTGTGGTCCGTGTATGCACATACAGATACACAAAATAAATAAACAAAAATTATAGAGAGGGAGAGAGTGGGAAGAGGGGGAAAAGGGAAGAATGTGAAAAGCAGAGATGAGAGATTCCATATTGGGAAGTATAAACAAAAGAACCAGTGACACCCCCCAAATCCATTTTTGGGGTGACAAGAGCTTTGGGTTTAAACAGGAAGAACTAGGGATGGTGTGAGAGCTATGTGTAACTGGGGAGTTATTGCTGTATCAGCTCTCATTCTGCAAGGTTTCTGAAGATGTCTTTATCGCTTGAGGGGTCAAGCCCGTTCCCATGAGGTGAGTACTTCTTATGGGGTGTGATCTCATCAGGAAGTGTCTCTCGGTGAGGTTTGCTATTCCCTGGACCAAAGACAGCTGGGGGTTCAGGGTAATAGGAACGCCGGGTGCCTTTGAGGTTCTGGTCAGAGATGCTCTAAGAGTTGAGAGTAGTCAGGCATGGAAGGGCCCCACCATCAGGAAGGAGGATTGATGCAAATTGGAGGCCAGCCTGAGCTACACAGTAAAAGCTTGAGGGCAGGGCAGTAATGGGAGCACAGACTCGAATCCCAGCACTTGAGAGACAGAAGTCGGCAGATCTCTGTGGGTTCAAGATCAGCCTGTTCTACAGAGTGAGTTCCGGGATAGCCAAGGCTACACAGAGAAACCCTGTCCTGAATAAAATAGTGGACAGTAAGATCCTTCAGTCACTCACTCATCTCTGTGACTTTCGTTTTGAAGAGGGTTAGGTTCCCACTGTGGTGGCGGCTGTTTTCTTCTTCTTCTTCTTCTTCTTCTTCTTCTTCTTCTTCTTCTTCTTCTTCTTCTTCTTCTTCCTTCCTTCTTCTTCCTCCTCCTTCCTCTTCCCCCCTCCTCCTCCCCTCCTCCCCTCCTTCCTTCCTCCTTCCCTTTCTCCCTCCCTTCCTTCTTCCTTCCCTCCCTCCTCCCCCCCCTCCCTCCTCCCCCCCTCCTTCCTCTTCCCTTCCTTCCTTCTTCTTCTATTATTATTCATTATTGTTGTTATTATTATTATTGCTATTATTATTACATTCATTTATTTAGTATGTGTGGGCATACACATGCCACTGCTTGTCTGTGTGGAGGTCAGAGGACAACTTGTAAGAGTTGGTTCTCTTGGAGTTGGGGATTTAGCTCAGTGGTAGAGCACTTGCCTAGCAAGCACAAGGCACTGGGTTCGGTCCCCAGCTCCGAAAAAAAGAAAAGGAAAAAAAAAAAAAAAGAGTTGGTTCTCTTCTCCTACCACATGGTTCCTCAGGACTAGCCTCAGCTCCTCAGGCTTGGCAGCCAGCATCTTAACTCACTGAGCCACTTTATCACTGTCCCTAGACACCCGCCTCCTCCCTTGTTTTAGGCAGACACTCCTTGAGTGGTTGGCACGTCTGTGTGACCTGAAGCAAAAGAAAGGCAGAGAGCTCAGGCTTCCAGCCTGCTTTGGACCGTTTCTGAATGTCTAGAACAGGAACGTAGTGGGGGCGGGGCGTGGAGCTCCGTTGGAATACTCGCCTACCGTGAAGAAGTACTGAGTTCAAATCCCAGTGCTGCCAAAACCATATGGTAGTGATACACGCCTGGAATGCCGGGATTCAGGAAGCGGAAGTAGGAGGCTCAAAAATTCAAGATCTTTGGGGTTGGGGATTTAGCTCAGTGGTAGAGCGCTTGCCTAGGAAGCGCAAGGCCCTGGGGTTGGTCCCCAGCTCTGAAAAGAATAAAAGAAAAGAAAAAAAGAAAACTTTAAAAAGAAAAAGGAAGGGCTGGAGAGATGGCTCAGTGGTTAAGAGCATTGACTGCTCTCCTAGAGGTCCTGAGTTCAACTCCCAGCAACCACATGGTGGCTCACAATCATCTGTAATGGGATCAGGATCTGATGTCCTCTTCTGATGTGTCTGAAGAGAGCAACAGTAAACTCATATACATAAAATAAATCTTTTTAAAAAAAGGAAGGGGGTTGGGGATTTAGTTCAGTGGTAGAGCGCTTGCCCAGCAAGCACAAAGCCCTGGGTCTGGTCCCCAGCTCCCGAAAAAAAAAAAAAAAAAAAAAAAAAAAAAGAAGAAAAGGAAAACCTTCGTGGTCTCCAAAATGGAGCAGGTATAGGACATTTTTTAAGCTGGCTTCTGTTGCTGTTCTTAAGGGCATCTGCTCTCTTGTTCCATCCAGATCTAACCTTTCTTGACCCGTTGCCAACTTGGCATGGGAGGCGAGGAGAGCATTAGAGAGGCGGGCTGAGACAAACCCCTCTGAGGTAAACCGGCAGAACCAGAATCGGCTTTGTGAGTTTCCCAGGCTTCAGCCCTGAGCCCCGGGGCCTCCTCCCACACCTGCACCCAGGGTTTTGATCTCTAAAGTGCTGTTTTCTTTGTTTTGTTGTGCAGCTCCGGGGATGAACCTCAGGCCTATGCGTGCTGGGCGAGCACAAGCACACGGCTAGGCCCCACCCCGGCTCCCACTGTGTTCTTTTATGTCTGGTTTCATGTCCGGTTTCAGCTTCTCGTGGTGTTGTGAGAAACCTCGCTGTGGGTACACTCTGGTCCAAACAGAGAGATTTTATTTAATTTGTTTATTTTGATTTTAAAAAATTACATTGTGTGTGTGTGTGTCTTTGTGTGTGTCTCTTGTATGTGTGACTGTGTGTCTGTGTGTGACTGTGACTGTGTGCATCTGTCTCTAAGTGTATGAGTGTGTGTGTGTGTGTGTGTGAGACTGTGTCTGTGTGTGAGAGAGAGTGGGTGTGTATGAGTGTGTGTGTGAGAGACTGTGTCTGTGTGTGAGAGAGAGAGAGTGGGTGTGTATGAGTGTGTGTGTGTGAGACTGTGTCTGTGTGTGAGAGAGAGAGCAAGGAGGTGTGGAAGTGTGTGTGTGTGGAGAGACTGAGTCTGTGTGTGAGAGAGAGAGAAAGTGTGTGGGTGAGAGACTGTGTCTGTGTGAGAGAGAGAGAGAGTGGGTGTGTATGAGTGTGTGTGAGAGAGGAGAGAGTGTGTGTGTGTGTGAGTGTATGTGTGTGTGTGTGTGTGTGTGTGTGAATGTGAGTGTGTGTGTTTGTGTGTGAATGTGTGTTTGTGTGTGAGTGGTGTGTGTGTGTGTGTGTGTGTGTGTGTGTGTGTGTGTGTGTGTGTGAGAGTGTGTGTGAGTGTGTGTGTGTGTGTGTGTGTGGGTGTGTGAGTTGTGTGTGTGTGTGTGTGGGTTGAGTGAGTGTGTGTGAGTGTGTGAGAGTGAGTGTGTGTGTGTGTGTGTAAGTGTGTGTATGTGTGTGTGAGTGTGTGTGAGTGTGTGTGAGTGAGTGTGTGTGTGTGAGTGTGTGTGTGTGTGTGTGAGTGTGTGTGAGTGTGTGTGTGTGTGAGTGAGTAAACAGAGGACGATTTTCAGGAGTTGGTCCTCTCCACCCTTGAAGTCCCATAGATGGAACTCCATTCATGCTTGGTAGCTAGACCCCCACCTGCCTTATTTGGGTTTATTTTAATTTTTAAATATGTATAAGAGTGTTTTCGGGCTGGAGAGATGGCTCAGTGGTTAAGAGCACTGACTGCTCTTCCAGAGGTCCTGAGTTCAAATCCCAGCAATCACATGGTGGCTCACAACCATCTGTAATGGGATCTGATGCCCTCTTCTGGTGTGTCTGAACACAGTGACAGTGTACTCACATACATGGAATAAATAAATAAATCTTAAAAAAAAAAAAATAGTGTTTGCCTGTGTAAATGCCCTCTGGGGCCAGAAAAGACATCAGACCCCCCTGGAGTCATACATGGTTTCGAAAGGTCGTGTAGGTGCTAGAAACGTAAACCTACGTCCTCTTTAAGCGCAGGAAATCCCTCTTAACCACTGAGATGTCTCTAGCCCCCTATTTTATTTTTTAGACCCAGACTGTCAGGTAGCCCAGGGTAGCCTCATAGCTATCATTCTGCTGAAGGTGACTGGGACTCCTTGGTATTCCTCCTACCTCATTTCTGACATATTAGGACTTCAGGCTCGGGCTACCACGGACAGCTTCTGACGGAGACTTTAAATCTCCGACAAGAACCACAGCCTAGACACCTCTGCACAGTCCGTGTTCCTCTTCTGCTTATCGAATGACACACCTCAGGCCGCAGCTTGGCAAAACAGCCCTTGGGGGGTGCTTAGTCCCTTCATCGGTTGTAAACGAGTCAGGCTTGATGGTACACGCCTGTAATCCCAGATTTCGGAAGGATGAGGCAGAAAGATCAGGAGTTGAAGGCTGGCTTGGGCTACATTGTGAGTTCAAAGTCAGCCTGGGCTAAATGAGACGCTATCTCAGAAAAACCAAGTAAGAGTCAGCAAGATGGCTTAGTGGGGAGTGGTGCTTGGCCTACGAACCTCATGAGCTGAACGTAGTCCTCAAGGCAAAAAGTCCAAAAGGCAAGCACCTGACGTCAGAGCACTCCTACATCCCGGCAGGACAGGGAAACAGGAGACGCTACTGGAAGCCCTCAGCCATGGTGGCCTGGAATACACAGAGGGTATACACAGAGAATACACAGAGGAGACAAGTCTGCCTCCCCAAGGTGGGGGGCACGAAGAATCTGCTCCCTAAAGGTGTTCTCTGACCATTTACACGTGCATGGTGGCATTTATTACTTATAGTGAATAAAATTAAAAACCCAATGTAACGGCAAACACCTTTTTTTTTTTCTTTTTCTTTTTTTCGGAGCTGGAAACCAAACCCAGGGCCTTGCGCTTGCTAGCCAAGCACTCTACCACTGAGCTAAATCCCCAACCCCGGCAAACACCTTTAATGCCAGTGTTTGGGAAGCAGAGGCAGGCAGATCTCTCTCTGTGAGTTCAAGGCCAACTTGGTCTACAGAACAAGTTCCGGAACAGCCAGAGCTATGTAATGAGACTCTGTCTCAATAAAATAAAAATAAAAAAAAAATACAAAATAAGAAATAAAAGGCCTGGTGCAGCTTTTGCAGCCTACTAACCTTTCTGGGCATGTCTCAAAAAATCAATTAATTAAAAATAAAGAAAAGGCCTGGGCTCCAACCTCATAGGTAGCAAATGAATACCCTAGTAAGAGCACCAGTGGAAGGAAGCCCTTGGTCCTGCAAGACTGAACCCCAGTGGACTAGATTGTTGGGGGAAAAGGGGGGAGGAAAACACCCATAAGAAAAAGGGGGGAGGGGATGTTTGCCCGAAAAAAAAAAAAAGGAATAACACTAGAAATGTATATAAGAAATACTCAAGTTAATAAAAAAAAAAAAAAAAGCACTATCAAGGGGTTGGGGATTGGGCTCATGTTGCCAAAGAAGGCCCTGGGTTCAGTCCCCAGCTCCGGAAAAAAAAAAAAAAAAAAAAAAAAGCACCATCAGCTGGGGTTTCAGTGTAAAAGGTCTTCTGCAGGCTCTCATAAATACACATTTCCTGTGTACACACAGAGACATACAGATCCAATGTTGCCATTTCAATTCAGAAGGTTCCACAGGCTCACGGGTTTTCTGGTTTTGTTTTGTTTTTTTTAACCCCAGATGATGGTGGTTTTTTATGTGTATGTGCATGAGGGACTGTGTGCTCTCACATGCAATAGCATATGTGGTTACATATCCACTTATGTTCAAGAGTGTGCAAGTATGGGATTGGATATGTGAGTGCACGCATATATACACACCCAAACACACCACACACACATACACATGCACACACACACACGCTCACACACACAGAAAGATATAGGCACTCACACAGTGCAGCAAGTCCAGCAGGTGAAAGCCAGGTTCCTCATGGACTACTCACATAGAGTGAGGTAGGATGTGCATATTGTGTGTATAGATGTGTGTGTACAGGTTTATATAGATTATTTGTAAGTTTTAGAGTGTGCTCATATGTATGATACACATGTGTTTCTGTGCACATACACATGTGCGTGCATGTACACATATGCACCTGAGTGTTCAAGTGAACATGTTTAAATATCTATTTTTAAGATCAAAGTTTTTAAATGTTTGGCTTTTTTATGGTAAATTTCATTTTTAGATTTATTTATTTATCTATCTATCTATTTATTTACTTATTGAAAACTTCTCACTATGAGGCCAGGGTTGGCCCAGAACTCAAACTTCTCAGAATACTGAGCACTGGGTCAGGAGTGGTGGTGCATGTCTTTAATTCCAGCTCCTGGGAGGCAGAGGCAGGTGGATCTCTGTGAGTTCCAGGCCAGCCTGGCCTACACAGAGAAACCCTGCCTCAGAAAAAACTAAATAAATAAAAAAAGAAAAGAACCTTCCTGCTAGGTTAACAATCAGGTACCACTATACCTAACTTTGGTTATGAATTTGATTCAGCATAACTATGGTTAAAGATAATTTTTTCGCGTGTATAGAAGGACAAATGCGTGGCCTTACACCTGCAAGGAGAAGGAGGGTCCAGAGCTACAGGAGGGTACAGGAGAGAGAGTAGCTTTGCTGTGAGCTGAAGGGAAGGATGACTTGCTCAGTGGAGACGCAGTATTGGTTTTGCAAAATGAAAAGTTCTGTGAGGATCTCTCACACACGTTGTGAATGTTTTAAACACCACACCCATCCCCCACCCCCCAGTTTTCTTTCTTTCTTTGGTACCTGGATGGAACCCAGGGCTTCCATTGAATTACAGTTCCATCTCACCCACCGAGTAAAGAGCCATGCTGGGAGGTGGGCTAGATGGGGGCTGGGAGACAGCACAGTCAGGAAAGCATTTGCTATGTAAGGGTGAGGACCTGAGTTCAAGCCCCAGCACACCCATGTGAAAGCTGGATGTGTGTGTGTGTGTGTGTGTGTGTGTGTGTGTGTGTGTGTGTGTGTGTGTAGCTCTTACAGTGGAGTGGATAGGGGGCAGAGACCCTCACACATGCAAACATGCAGACACGCACACACCACACAATACACACCGAAGATGTGAGGGGTGTTTGTTTGTTTGTTTGTTTGATTGATTGTTTTTGTTTTTTGAGACAGGGTTTCTCTGTGGAGCCCTGGCTATGTAAAGACATTTTTCAAGTGGTTGAGATGGGCAGCCCCCAACCATCTATAACTCCAGTCTCGGGGCATCTGACACACTCCTCTGACTTCCATGGTGAGCGCCAAGCTGACAGGTGGTGGGTGTAAATACGTGCAGGCCAAACACTGACACCTAAATGAAATCTAAATTTAAAAAGAAAAGAAAGGGGCTGGGGAGATGGCTCAATGGCACTGACTGCTCTCCCAGAGGTCCTGAGTTCAAATCCCAGCAACCACATGGTGGCTCACAACCTCTGTAATGGGATCTGATGCTCTCTTCTGCTGTGTCTGAAAGCAGCTACAGTGAGTGTACTTATATGTAAATAAATAAATCTGTTTTTAAAAAGAGATTAAGGGGTTGGGGATTTAGTTCAGTGGTAGAGCGCTTGCCTAGAAAGCACAAGGCCCTGGGTTCGGTCCCAAACTCCGAAAAAAAAAAAAAAGAAAAAAAAAAAAAAAAAAAAAAAGAGATTAAGAAAAAATACGGTTCAACTTTTTTTTTTTTTTTTATTCATTTATTATATATAAGTACACTGTAGCTGTCTTCAGATACACCAGAAGAGGGCATCGGATCTCTTTACAGATGGTTGTGAGCCACCATGTGGTTGCTGGGAATTGAACTCATGACCTCTGGAAGAGCAATCGGGTGCTCTTAACTGCTGAGCCATCTCTCCAGCCCCGGTTCAACTTTTAAAATAAGAAATTAAAATGCTGTGACAGTCTCTGCAGGACCCGAGACCTATCCTCTCACAGAATGCTGCTGCTGCTGCCGCTGCTGCTACTGCCCAGCGCCACCATTTGACATCTTTCGTGTGTTCCAGATACCCTCCACCCAGACTCGGTTTTAACTGGAAATCGTCACAGAGTGGGATACAAAGCCAGACAGCAGCGCAGCCTACACTTTAATGTGAATGTGACCTACAAGCAAGGGACATTTCTAATAAAGTTTGTCATTCTGTCCTTAAAAAAAAAAAAAAAAAAGAAAGAAAGAAATTAAAATGCAGGAAGCAGTCGCATCCCAGAGCATAATAACTGTTATTTTTGGCATTACTTTAGGGCAGAGACACAAAAGACAGAAAGGAACAAGGGCGGTCACGTCCCTGAGGAGTCACCTCGGTGACTTCTGTTGTAGAGGCACGAATTTCAGGAGTGTCTTAATTATATTAAATTAGAGACCCAGCAAATTATAGCTCACCAGCGAACCACTTTCAGTGTTAGTCAGTCGGCAAAGGGGCAGGCTTGAAGTGCTGCCATGGGGCCAGCGAGCTGGCTCATCAGATAAAAGCGCTTGCTGCTAAGGCTGGGCAATGTGAGTTCAAGCCCCCAGCCCACATGGTGGAAAGAGAGGACCAACTTATGTAGGTTATCCTCTGATCTCCACACCAGTGCTAAGGCATGTACCTCTGCCCAGTGAATAAGTGAACTTTTTAAGAAACGTAAATGTTGGGGTTGGGGATTTAGCTCAGTGGTAGAGCTTGCCTAGGAAGCGCCAAGGCCCTGGGTTCGGTCCCCAGCTCTGAAAAAAAAAGAACCAAAAAAAAAAAAAAAAAAAAAAAAAGAAACGTAAATGTTTCTATGAAGCAAGCCCCTCGCTTTTGGTTCAAGACAGGTTTCTCTATGCCTTGGCTATCCTGGAACTCACTCTATAGACCAAGCTAGCCTTGACCTCACAGAGATCCGCCTGCCTGTGACTCCCAAGTGCTGGGATTAAAAGGGTCCACCATCACCACTGCATAGCTGCTATGGAGTCTTTTTTTTTTTTTTAAGTATAAAATAAATTTTATTTTGAGGCTTGAGAAGGGGTGTGAGAAGGGATTGTGGGAAAGACAGGGGACAGAGAGCAACAGAAAGAGAAGGGACAGAGAAAGAAGGAAAAGACTGGCTGGAAACACATGAAGAGAGAGAGAAACGGGGGTCAGGGGGAGCTGAGGAGCAGAGAGAGCTCTATGAAATCTTAATAATAAGGCCCAACAATTAGGAGGTTGAGGCAGGAGGTTTATAGATGTTTAAAGCCAATCTGGGGTACACAGTGAATTCCAGTCTAGCCTGGGCTATAGTGGAAGTCTCTGTCTTGAAAAGCAATTCAGAGCCGGTGAGATGGTTCATTCAGTGATGGTGTTTCCAAAAAAGCCTGAAAATCTGAGTCTGAGTCTTAGATCCAAACCAACAGGAAAGAATTGGCTCTTGTAATTGACTCCTGTGATCTTCACTTCCCACCTGCATACTGTGGTAGGTAGACACACAGACACATGCAGACATAGACAGATAGACACACATACACACACACATACACAGACATACATATACACACACATACATACACACATACACACATATACACAGACACACTCATATACATAAACACACAGACACACATACACAGACACACAACACATGCACACACATACACACACATACACACATATACACATACACACACATACACACATATACACATACACACATACATACATACATACACATACACATACACATACATACACACATACACACAGACATACACAGACACAGACACATATATGCATACATACATACACACATATACACAAACACACATATACACACAAACATACAAAACACGCATATACACACACATACACACATGTACACAGACACACATACATACACACACGTACACACACGTACACACATACACAGACACACATATACGCATACATACATACACATACATACACATACATACACACAGACACACATATATGCATACATACATACACACAAACACACATATACACACAAACACACACACATCCACACACATACACATATTAAAACACAGAGGTAGACTTGGGTGTACCCGTCTGTTATTCTAGAACTCAGGAGGTGGAGGCAGGAGGACCAGAAGTTCAAGGTCATTCTCAGCTATATGAAACCTTGTTGCAAAACAAAACTGCTTAGAAAGTTCAGGTGACAACCTTACCTAGTCAGAAGGAGAGCCCCGGCTCAGCCTTTTAATCTTCCCAGTCCTTGGCTCCCAGGCTGAAACCCTTCTCTTGTGTCAGGGCCACCCACTCTGTGTTTGGTTCTCTGTCACAATCTCCTAAGGCTGGCCATTTGCTGATTGGTTTCCCCCAGTGTAAGCTGAGATGAGTATCAATCCAGAGACAATAGAGACAAGGGAAGGAGGGATGGCTCAGTGGGTAGAGCCGATTGCTGCCAAGTCTGGTGACCTTTGGTCCAGCCTCTGGAACCCACACGGTGGAAGGAGAGAACCAGCTCCCGAAAACTGTCCTCTGACTCGCACATGCATGCCACATGACATGCACATACACAACAACATGCAAGGGCACACACGAAAATCGTACACAGCACTACATAATAAATTAATAAAAAAGAGAAAGAAATCAGGGAAGCCAGCCTCAGAGAGGAAAACAGAACAAACTTCATTAGTCCCAAAACATCAGTCCCAAAACATTTTCAGAAGATAAAACCACACCCAGCTTGCTTCATTTTATCGAACAGGACAACAAATACAACCGTATTTCCAGTACTTGGGATAGGAATTGAATTTTTTTCTTTTTCTTTTTTTTTTTTTCGGAGCTAGGGACCGAACCCAGGGCCTTGCGCTTGCTAGGCAAGTGCTCTACCACTGAGCTAAATCCCCAACCCCTGAATTTTTTTTTAACATTTATTTATTTATTCCATGTATGTGAGTACACTGTAGCTGACTTCAGACACACCAGAAGAGGGCATTGGATCCCATTACAGATGGTTGTGAGCCACCATGTGGTTGCTGGGAATTGAACTCAGGTCCTTTGGAAGAGCAGTCAGTGCTCTTAACCGCTGAGTCATCTCTCCACCCCAGGAATTGAATTTTTTAACTTAGAAATGACAGAAGAACTTCAGAGGGAATCCGAAGGCGAAAAATATCATCAATGTCATGGTTGTCCAGACCTTGTCATCATAACCCCTGGGAACTAGAGGCAAGAGGATTCAAAGTTCATAGCCTGACTGAGCTACTCAGTTCAAAACCAGCCTGGGTAACCTAATGAGACCCTTTCTCAACATAAAAAGAAAGAAAGGAAGGAAGGAAGCTCCAGAGGTCCTGAGTTCAAATCCCAGCAACCACATGGGAAAATGTAGGTATGGGGATGAGGAGATGGCTCAGCACTTTTTTCTGTTTTGGGGTTTTTGTTTTGTAACAGCCCTGGCTGTCCTGAACTCAGTCCTTCTAGACCAAGCTCACCTTGAACTCAGACAGACCCACCTGTCTCTGCATTCCAGGTGCTGAGTGTGTACCACCAAGCATAGTTTTTTTTTTAAATTTATTTATTTTTATTTTATGCACACATGATTCACCTGCATGTATGTTTATGGGAGGGTGTCAGATCCCCTGGGAGAGGAGTTACCGACGGTTGCGAGCTGCCATGTTAGGAACTGAACTCAGGACCTCTGGAAGAGCAGCCAGTGCTCTTAACCACTGAGCCACCTCTCCAACCCCCAAAACACTTCTTGTTCTTGCAGAGAAGCCCTGTTCAATTCTCAGCACCCATGGCAGCTCACAACTGTCCCCTGAGTCTGATGTCAGGACTCTTCAGACCTCTGTAGCTACTTGGAAAATGTATGGTATACAGATGTACATGCAGATTAAAATACTCATACACATAAAGATATAAATATATCTGAAGATTTTAAAAAAAATATGGGCCTGGTGGTGCTTGCCTGTAATCCTCAGAGGTCACAGGATCCCTGGAACTTACTGGTCAGCCAGTCTTAGAGAATGCCAGGTTTAATTAGTGATCCAATGTGGTGGTTTGAATATGCTTGACCCAGGGAGTGGCGCGCGCGCGCACACACACACACACACACACACACACACACACACACACACACACACAGACTTGATGCTATCTTTCTTTCCCTTGTTCCCTCCATCCCCCCTCTTCCTTCCTTCCTTCCTTCCTTCCTTCCTTCCTTCCTTCCTTCCCTCCTTCCTTCCTTCCTCCCTTCCTTCCTTCCTTCCTTCCTTCCTTTTTTCCTTCCCTCCTTTTAGAGACAGGGTTTCTCTGTGTAGCTCTGGCTGTCCTGGAACTCATCCTGTAGACCAGGCTGGCCTCAAACTCACAGAGATCAGCCTGCCTCTGCCTTTTGAGTACTGGGACTAATTCTGATGGTGCACACTCTGGAGGCAGAGGTAGGCAGCCTGGCCTACGCACTAAGTTCTAAGGCTGTCAGGATTATATAGTGAGTCCCTGACAATAAAAAGAAAAACAAAACAAAACAAAAAAACCTTCTCTGTGTTTGGGTGCACCTGTGTGAGAGCCAGAGGCCAATGCACGTCTTCCTTACTCGTTCTTTTTATAAAAAACATCTATTTTATGTATTTATGAGTTGGGGGCACATGTGTGCCATGGTGCACATGTGGAGATCAGAGGACGACCCATGGGAATTGGTTCTTTCCTTCCACCATGTGGGTCCCAGAGATCTAACCCAGCTCATGAGGCCAGGCAGCAAGCACCTTCACCCACCTAGTCCCCTCGACAGCCCACCTATATTGTCTTCATGTAACCCTGGCTAGCCTTGGAACCTGCCGATGACTCATCCTCGTGCTGAGACCACAGACATACATCACCATGCCCGATTTCAATATTTTTAAATGATAGGTATTGTTTCAAGGCAGGCAAAGTCGAGGTGCACAAAAACAGTCTTAGCTGCCAGTAAAAATAATTAAAATTTGGAGTAAGTCCTTTTTCACGTGTATGTGAAGAATTACTGCCACCTCATGGAGATTCTGTATAAACTCCCACTCTGGGCACATGAGCTTTTCTTGTGACCTCTGGTTAAAACCACCATAGTAGATGTCTCGGTTCTTAGATGCCCTGGAACTGGAGTTTGGATGTAGATGCTGGGAACAAAACTTTGTCTTTAATAAGAACTGTAAGTGCTCTTAACTGTTGAGGCCTCTCTCCAGCTCCACAAATAATTTTTTTAAATTACAAATAAACATCCAGGGTGACTGGAGAGGTGGCTCAGAGGTTAAGAGCACTGGCTGCTCTTCCAGAGGTCCTGAGTTCGATTCCCAGCAACCACATGGTGGCTCACGACCATCTGTAATGAGATCTGGTGTCCTCTTCTGGTCTGCAGGCATAGGTATACATGCAGGAGACTGTGTGTATACCTATACATAATAATATACCTGTACATAATATACCTGTACATAATAATCTAGTCAGCTAGTTTGCCCCAGGTGCGACTGTCTCTGCCTCCCAAGTGCCCTGATTATAGGCAGGCTGCCTTGAGCACCCCGCTTTTACTTTGGTCCTAGGGATCCAAATGAGAGTCCTCCGGCTTATAAGCACGTCCAGTTCCTCACCTCTTCTTTCTTTTCTTTTTTTTTCTTTTTTCTTTTTTTTGGAGCTGGGGACCGAACCCAGGGCCTTGCGCTTGCTAGGCAAGCGCTCTACCACTGAGCTAAATCCCCAACCCCTCTTTCTTTCTTTTTTGAGACAGGGTTTCTCTGTGTAGCTCTTGTGTCCTAGAATTCACTCTGTAGACCAGGCTGACCTCGGACCCACACAGATCCCAAGTGCTGGAATTAAAGGTGTGGGCCACCCATGGCTACTTGCTTTTTTTTTTTTTTCTTTGTTTGTTTTTTAAATTTTTATTATTTTATTTATATGATTACATTGTAGCTGTCTTCACATCAGAATCCCGTTCTGCTATTCTGCCCAGTTATAGGCTGTCAGCATCTTTACTCGACCAATAGTTTTAAATTGAGGAGCAAGGTCACAAGCATTACTTGGTGTATGTGAAGGTTTTCTCGTCCCTAGTCAGGGGATCTATTGCTGGCAACTCTTATAAAGAACAACATTTAATCGAGGCTGGCTTACAGGTTCAGAGGTTCAGTCCATTATCATCAAGGTGAGAGCATGGCAGCGTCCAGGCAGACGTTAAGACTGGATGAGCTGAGAATTCCACCTCTTGTTCCAAAGGCAGCTAGGAGAAGACTGGCTTCCAGCTTCCAGTCCCTTGGGAACCCGTCTCTTTTAAAATATTCATGGCATGATTCTATGAAAGGAGAACAAGGGTCTTAATGCCCATGCCCACAGTGACACACTTCCTCCAACAAGGCCACACCTTCTAGTAGTGCCACTCTCTGGGCCAAGTATATTCAAGCTATCGTTGGGGCCAATATTTAGCATTACACTATATAGCAATAGATCAAACTTCGATAATTTTTGTCTTCGTTCTGGCTGTCCTGGAACTCTTTCTGTAGACCAGGCTGGCCTTGAACTCAGAAATTTGCCTACTCTTCCTCCTGAGTTCTGGGATTAAAGGCATGTGCCACCATGCCCAGCTCTATTTATTTATTTGAGTGATTGATTGATTGACTATTTAAAGACAGTATCTTGCCTGGTGCTGGTGGTGCAGCCTTAAATTCCAGGACTTGGGAGGTAGAGGCAGAAGGATCTCTGAGTTTGAGGCCAGCCTGGTCTACGGAGTGAGTTCCAACCAAGGCTACTTGCACAGAAGAATCCTGTTCGTGCGGTGGGAGGGAGCCGGAGTCTCATGTAACCTAGACTAGCCTCAAACTCACTATGTAGTCCAGGTAGATGTCAAACTTGCGATCCCCCTGCCTCAGACTCCCAAGTGCTGGGATTGTAGGCATACATGCAATGTCTAGTCTTTGTTTTCGTCCAAGAAGGAGAATATACCCAAGGGCTCTCAGGTGTAAGTGTCATAGACCTGGGAGTCTGGGATTTTGTTTTAATCCACACCTCAACTTCTAGCAGGTCAGAGAGTCGTCCTAAGATCCTCCCACCCTGTCCCTGTGCCTCCAGCCCAGCGTCTCTACTGACTTTGTCTTGAATCTGACTCTTGGCCACCAAGCCTCAGTTTACCTCAGTGGCCTACCATGAGCATTATTTTCCTCAGGCTCCTCCTCTTCCATGGAGTCATGCCACGGATACTTTAAAAGAGGGGGGATTTCCGATGGACTGTAGAGAGCACCTGCTCTTTAGAGGACCCAGCTTTGGTACCCAGATGGCTCACAACCACCTGTAACTCCAGTTCCAGGGGATTAAACACCCTCTTCTGGCCTCCGAGTGCACCAGACATAGACCTGGTACACAAATGTATGTGCAAGCAAAACAATTATGCACATAAGTAAAAGTAAATCTTTAAAAGAGGGGGAGAGGGACCTGTGGGGCTGGAGAGATGGCTCAGCTGTGAAAAGCACTGCCTGCTTTTCCAGAGGACCCAGATTCAGTTCCCAGGACCCACATGGCAGCTCACAACTATCTGTAACTTCAATTCCAGGGGATCTGACACTTTCTTCTGGTCCCTACAGATACCAAACACACATCAAGTACACAGACATATATGCAGATGAAGACACTTATACACATACAATAAAAGCTAAAAATTAATAAGTATTTAAAAGAAGGGCCCTGGATAGATGGATCAGAAGTCAATAGTACTTGTTATTCTTCCAGAGGACTGGGTCAGATTCGCAGCACCCAGATGATGGCTCCCAACTTCCTGTAATTCCAGTTCCATGGGATCAAATGCCCTTTTCTGGCTTTCAAATGCACCAGGCATGTACACAGTATATAGGTACACATGCAAGCCATGTGCATAAAAGAAAAATTAAAAATAAGATATAAGGAGGGAGCTCCCAACACACCCTTCATTCTTCTCCATTACTTGACCCAGTTAGAAGGACAGGGGCTGGGGTTGGGGATTTAGCTCAGTGGTAAAGCGCTTGCCTAGGAAGCACAAGGCCCTGGGTTCGGTCCCCAGCTCCGAAAAAAAAGAACCAAAAAAGAAGGACAGGACAGGGGCTGGAGAGATGGCTCAGTGGTTAAGAGCCCTGACTGCTCTTCCAGAGGTCCTGAGTTCAATTCCCAGCAACCACATGGCGGCTCCTGACCATTTACAGTGTCATCTGCTGCCCTCTTCTGGCATGCAAGTGTACATGCACATGGAGCACGCATAAATAACTATTTAAATATAATTGCATAAATAAGGGGAGTGCCGACGGGACTTAGAATCACCAAGTCTGTCCGGATTGGTTAATCGAAGTGAGAAGACGTACTGTCACTTGGGTGGCTGGAATCCTGGACTTTTTTTATTTATAAAAACGAAATGGATCTCTGAGTCCGAGATCAGCCTGGTCTAGAGAGTGAGTTGCTGAACAGCCACAGGCAAACCCTGTCTTTAAAAACAAAATTGAGCACCGGCATTTATCCCCATGTGACTGAGGATGCCATGTGACCTTAGGCTCCTCCCATCATACCTTCCCCTCCGTGATGGGCTGGTTGTACCTTCAAACTGTGAGCCAAAACAGATCTTTTCTTGAGTTGTTTCTGTGAGGTCTTTTGTCGTAGCAAGAAGAAAAATAACTGATTCAGTAAGGGACCAACTGCTTGGGACTCAGTAAACATTAAGGAAGCTTGGACCCTTTAATATAGGAGGAAGCTGAGGCAGAAGGATCAAGAATCTGAGGCTAGCCTGGGTATTGTGGAAACTCCTGTGGACTCTGATGGGGTTTTGTCTTTTACAGTCTATTGTAACGCTAAATGCTGGCCCCCCAAAGACCTGGAGTCAGCACGCAACCCCTGTGACCTTGCCCCCAGTTAATTGTGATTGGTAAACAAAGCCGCCAACAGCCAATAGCTGGGCAGAAGAGACATAGGTGGAGTTTAGATTTCGGGGCTTGGGACCCTGAGGAGGAAGAACCGGAAGGAGAGCGTGGCCCCGAGGGCTGGCCAATTGGAGCTAAGAGCAGCCCAGGTGAAACATAGTGAGTAATAACTCGGGGTTATCGGTGGGGAAGTGGATTCTAACAGCATGGAGGGTGGGCAGCTGCCCAGTTGTTGTGCTGCTTAAGGCGTGTTAAATATAAAGGCTGTGAAGCCCTGGGCTAGGAATTTTTAATTTCTACTACACATGTCTACATGTTTACCCTTCCTTATGTGGGACATACAAGTCAAGTACCATTCCAAGTCAAGTCCAATTTGGGGAGTCAGTGAGTTTATTGGGATTAACTACAGAGCAGGATGACGGGGTGCTGACAGACGGAGGGGGACAAAGCAGCCACAATGCTCAAGTCTCACCCCAGCATGGACAGGGAGGATGACAACCCCCTCACAGCTTCAAAGACAGAATCCTGGCTTCTGCTAACCTTCCAGTGTCCCAGCACTTCCCAAGAGCATACATGTAACTAGGGCAGAATGACATACAGCCGTCTTTAGTCAGGTGAGGGGCCCAGGATGCTCACCACGCCCTCCTCCTGTGAATGATTGTCAGCAGCCCTTGGAATCAACAAAGTCCAACTTGGAGATGACTTGTAAGTAGTTGAAGTGATCTTGATAAAGATGTCTACTGTTGCGTTTAAAAGACAGCCTCTACAGCACTGGACTAAGGAGAGAGAGAGAGAGAGAGAGAGAGAGAGAGAGAGAGAGAGAGAAGGAGAGAAAAGAGAGACAAACAGATAAAAATACACAGAAGGGGGACAGAGACACAGAGAACACACACACACACACACACACACACACACACACACACACAGAGAGAGAGAGAGAGAGAGAGAGAGAGAGAGAGAGAGAGAGAGAGAATGAATCTGAGAGAGACAAACAGATAAAAATATACAGAAGGGGGACAGAGACACAGAAACAGAGAGAGAGAGAGAGAGAGAGAGAGAGAGAGAGAGAATGAATCTGAGAGAGACAGACAAACAGATAAAAATATACAGAAGGGGGACAGAGACACAAATAGAGAGAGAGAGAGAGAGAGAGAGAGAGAGAGAGAGAGAGAGAGAGAGAGAGAGAGGAGAGAGAGTGAGTCTGAGAGAGAGACAGACAAACAGATAAAAATATACAGAAGGGGGACAGAGACACAGAGAAGCAGAGAGAGAGAGAGAGTCTGAGAGAGAGAGAGAGAGAGAGAGAGAGAGAGAGAAACAGATAAAAATATACAAAGAGGGGAGACAGAGACACAGAGAAGCACAGAGACACAGAGAGAGAGAGATTTTATAGAGCCATAACTACTGTTGGGAAGCCCCTGCCCCCAAGAACACAAGCCCACCCTCATCTGCTTGGTCCCCTGGGTGCACCTGGGAGGAGAAGCATGTGTGCTTTGAGGAGCAGGTGTGGGCAACCACCCTACTTTTCTTCCCTCTGCCTCACCCTGGTGTCGTTTTGGGCTGATGATGGCTTTATTACTGTTTTCAGTCAGATATAATTCTAGCACTTTCTATAATCTCGATCTTTTCATTGATACTAGATCTTCATACAAAGAATTTGTATATAGGATGATTAGACACCCACCAGCACACATCCCCGGGCAATTAGGACGTTTGAAATGCAGCACAGCAATCTACATCCTTCGTTTATTACTTTGGAAAGTGTTTTTGTGATTTTTCTTTGGGGCGGGGGTGGGGGTGGGGGGATGTGTTTACAAAACCAACAACAATTCTCATTTCGAGTTGCAAAACACGAAGCCATTTTGAACGGAGACAGATGGCGGCTAAATGAAGTTTAATTAAAGAATGAGAGCTTTGAAGCAAATCGCTTTACAAAGCGCGGCACGCTCAGATTCTTGAGTGCTTGCCTAAGTAGCATCTGGAAGCTTTCTGCAGACAAATACCCAAGAAAGGTGTTCTGAGTGATGAGGGAGAAGACCAAGCAAAGGTCAGGTCTGGAACCAGGAAGTAGGGTGGGGGTAGGACATGAGACCGGGACTTAGAGACGCTGTGGTGGGGGTGAGGAGGTGAGCAGCGGGCGGGGGTAAGGGGCTGGTGGAGCAGGGAGAGGATTGGGAACAGAGACGGAAGGGGGACAGTCAAGTTTTTAGATGAAGCCAGGCATGGAGACACACCTAATCCCAGCGTTTCTGAAGTCAAAGCAAGAGGATCAAAAAGTTCTTGGGCGAGCGGTGCCGCACAGCTTTAATCCCAGCACTGGGGAGGCAGAGGTAGGCGGATCTCTGAGTTTGAGGCCAGGCTGGTCTACTTCCAGGACAGCCAAGGCTTCACAGAGAAACCCCCTGTCTCAACACGCACGCTGTTTTGCTCTCTCTCTCTCTCTCTCTCTCTCTCTCTCTCTCTCTCTCTCTCTCTCTCTCTCTCTCTCTCTCTCTCTCTCTCTCTCTCTCTCTCTCTCTCTCTCTCTCTCTCTCTCTCTCTCTCTCTGCCATCTTTAGCAACGTGAGTTAGAGGCTAGAGTGTGTCTACAACCTTGTCTCAAAAAACGAAGGCTTTGCATTGGAGGGGTATCCCCTCCCCTTTTTTAAAAATTTGGGGGTTTTGTTTTGAGATAGGGTCTCATGTAGCCCCACTGGTCTCCCACTCCTCATCCTCTTTCCTTCTCCAGAATTGGAATTATAGGTGTGCCCCACCCACTGAGCCCACTTTTATGCAGTGCTGGGGGGGGGGGAATCTAGGGCTTGCAAAAGCACTCCACCGCCTGAGCTGCATCCTCCCAGCCCGTTTTGTTTTGAGACAGGGGCTCCACAGCCCAGACCCACTGAATTGCAGCTATCTCGACGGGAATAGTTGGCTTTGTATTTAACTCAAAGCCTCGGTTTCCCAGCGCTAGCTCCACCCTGGGGCTCCAACCACCTACTCTGACCTAGTTGCCTTGGGTCATCGTGGGGGCGGGTCTAGACCACAGACTGGCGGCGCCAGTGGCTGCTCCCAGTATAAGGGCGCCAGGTACCCAAGGCTCTGTCTAACCAAAAACCTAGGTTCCAGCCGCGGATAAAGGGTGGCTGTGAGGCTCAGCTAGAAGACTGATGGGGGATGGCGAGGGTGGAGGGTCGACAGCCGGAATAGCTAGCTTAGTGTAACAGTGACAGAAATCCTGAAAATCTTTTTCCTTTTCTTTTTTTTTATGTGGGGGAATGAAACCCAGGCTTTGGTTATATAGTATCCTGAGCCCCTCATGGGGTTAGGTGTGGGTTGTAGAGTGGGTGGGTGAAGCCCTCCTCTAAGGGATTTGTTTATTGAGACAGGGTCTCACTATGTAGCCTCGGCTGGCCTCAAACTCACTATGTAGATCAGCTTCGGCCTCAGACTCAGGAGATTTCTGCCTGCTGCAGCATTTGGAGTTGATCTAAGGGGTTTTTTTTACATTAAAAAAAGGATTTATGGGCTGGAGAGATGGCTCAGTGGTTAAGAGCACCGACTGCTCTTCCCGAGGTCCTGAATTCAAATCCCAGCAACCACATGGTGGCTCACAACCATCTGAAATGAGATCTGATGCCCTCTTCTGGTGTGTCTGAAGATAGTGACAGTGTAATCATAATATATAATAAATAAATAAAATATTTTTTTAAAAAAAGGATTTATTTTTATTACACTAAATTGTGTGTGTGTGTAGAAAAGTACAGTCAGGGCTGGAGAGATGGCTCAGTGGTTAAGAGCACTGACTGCTCTTCCAAAGGTCCTGAGTTCAAATCCCAGCAACCACATGGTGGCTTACAACCATCTGTAATGAGATCTGATGCCCTCTTCTGGTGTCTCTGAACAGCTACAGTGTACTTATATATAATAAATAACTAAATCTTTAAAAAAAAAAAAAGAAAAAAGAAAAGTACAGTCAGCCCATTCACCTGTGGGGCTGGTCATAGGTGGTTATGAGCCATGGGACATGGGTGTAGGGAATTGGCACTTTTGTAAAAGCAGGACAGAGCTAAATGGCTGGGTGGACAGACAGTCTGCCTGTCCAGCCCCATGTTTCTGTTATTGTTTTGTTTGTTTTTTTTTCCAGTGCATGGTTTGTGTAGACCAAGCTGGCCTCGAACTCAGAAATTCACCACACCCAAATTCTGTATTTGTTTCTGTGAAAGGGCGTTATGTAGCCCAGGCTAGCCTAACTTGCTATGGCAAGAAGAATGGCCTTGAACTGGTGCCACACATATCAGACTCTGTATTTTGAAGCAGGATCTCATAATGAGCTCATCAGGTTTTCAAGGTGTGCCTTGGGCTGGCTTTCAACTCAAGATCCTCCTGCCTCAGCAGCAGGTATTATAGGTACACCACGAACCAGCCATCCCCATTCCTGTAAAAAGGTCAGTGGTCCATGATGGAGCCTTGGAGCTTGAAGAGAGCTTGCAGTGTGTGGTACTGAAAGCCCGAAACTCCAGCATCTGGGAGGTGGACACCGGAAGGCCTCAAGTTCAAGGTCATCCTCAGCTACGTAAGAAGTTGAGGTCAGCCTCAACCATAATGAGGCCCTGTCCCTGAGCCCCCACCTCCATTGTAGAGGAGCGAGTATCCGGGTGTGGGGTCTCCATCCTTCCTTTCCATCTATGAGATGTGGAAAAGGCCAACTAGGAGCTGACTGGCGTGTGGTGGTGGTGGTTGGGTACCAGCAGAGAGGGGTGGGAGGAGGGGACAACCCACAGGGTGTGCCAACTTTGTGGCTTATAACATCCTTCCGGGAGGAAGCTAGTCCAGATGTCTGGAGCAGGGCCTTCCGGCTGGGATGCACAGAGCCATCCCACAGGCCTGGGAGAAACATCTGGACTGGTCTGTCATATGTCAAGCCAGAGCTCATTCTGACGGGAGAATTATTAGAGCCAGGTCCTGGGGTCATCCTGATCTCCTTTCCAATAAGCAGCATGCAATGCTCAGATGAGGTAGAAAGACAGGGAACATGAAAGGGATACAGGAAGAGGAAGGGCTCCTGTGGCAGGGTGGGGGTGGGGTGTGTCCATTGAAAGCTCTTGCAGAGGCTGAGTGTCACGAATTCCAGTACAATCGACATTTGCTATTGCGAACATAAAGATGATATGGTATTTCTCCTTTCTAGGACGTTTTGTTTTAGCACATGGTTTCAGAAAAAAGAAGAAGCTACGTGGCAGCAACAGTGGCGTTGGTGACAGTGGCGGTGGTCTCTAATTTTAGGCCTGAGGAGAGGGCTCGGCTGTTAAGAACATTGACTGTGCAGGTGGTGATGGCGCACGCCGTTAATCCCAGCACTCGGGAGGCAGAGGCAGGCGGATCCCTGAGTTCAAGACCAGCCTGGTCTACAGAGTGAGCTCCAGGACAGACAGGGCTACACAGAAACCCAGTCTCAAAAAGGAATGATGTGGGGCTGGAGAGATGGCTCAGTGGTTAAGAACACCGACTGCTCTTCCAGAGGTCCTGAGTTCAAATCCCAGCAACCACATGGTGGCTCACAACCATCTGTAATGGGATCTGATGCCCTCTTCTGGTGTGTCTGAAGACAGCTACAATGTACTGATAAGTAATAAATGAATAAATCTTTAAAAAAAAAAGGAATAATGGGAGGGGGAGGAGGAGAGAGGAGGGAAGAGGGAGGAAAAGAGATGGAAATTCATGGTTTCATGCAGAACAAGCTGGTGTTGAAACTCTGTGGTATATATATTTGAAGGTGGGGAACAGGCATGCAGACGTGCGTGGACGTTGTGTGTGTGTTTTTTGTTTTTTTTTTGAGCTGGGGACCGAACCCAGGGCCTTATGCTTGCTAGGCAAGCGCTCTACCACTGAGCTAAATCCCCAACCCCTGGATTTTTTTTTTTTTTTTAAATCACACTTAGTAGCCAGGTGGTGACACACACCTTTAATCCCAGCACTTGGGAAGCAGAGGCAGGAGGATCTCTGTAAATTCAAGGGCCACACAGAGAGACTTTGTCTTGAAATTTCTCCCTACCCCCCCCAAAAAAAGAAAGAAAAAAATAGAACAAGAAAAACCACACCTATTGTGTGTTCCCACCTGACAGCACGTGTGTAGAGGTCAGAGGGTATGGGAGTCGGTTTTCTCCTTCGCTCGTGTGATCCCTGGGAGTGAACTCAGGTTTGTCAGGCTTTTCCGGCAAGAGCCGCCGCCCCTACCCACGAAGGTTCCCTTTTCACCTTACTTTTGGAGACGGGATCCCTTGGCGACCCCAGAGCTCACTGATTCACATAGGCTAGCAGGTCAGCAAGCTCGGGGGAATCCTCCGGTTTCCATTGCTGGGTTTCTAGGTATAGAACACCACACACACTGCATAGCTTTTTCCATGGATATTGGGGATCTGAAGTCACATCAACCTGCTCACGGAGGACTCCCCAGCCTCAAACGGGAACTCCGGATCCTCCTGTGTCCACTTCATGAGCGCCAGGGTTACAGATGTGCACACCACACCACATAGCACCACACCCGGTGCTGGGGTGGTGCCCGTGGCTTTTGTGCATGCCAGACAAGGACCCATGGCTCCTCTTGTGGCCACAGTCCCTTGGCAGTAAAGAAGATAACTTCTGTCCCTGGACAGCATAACCCAGCACTCAGGGCACCTGACTCAGTCTCTGGATGAGGCCGCACCACCCACTGGGGCCACACCACCAAACGTGTACACGTAACCAGGAAAAAAAAAAAAAAAAAAAGGCGACACGTTTGTTCTTTTTCGTTTTCTTTACTTATTTAAAAAGGCCTTGGCGGCAGGAATATAGTGTAAAAATCATTGGAAAAACTAAAAGGCATCGATACATATCCGAATATACTTTGTACATAAATTACATTTTCCTTTAGTCTTTTGAGTTGAGGTCCTGATTCGGCTCTGAGGTCTAATAATCAAGGGGGCCTGGAAGCTGCACGTTTAGTCCGGAATAGTCCACCATGTACACTGGCCACTGCTAGAGAGAGGGGGAGGGGGGATAGAGGGACCACGTTAGGACTCCAGGTGACACGGAGGAACTCCCAGAATAATCAGCGCGCTTGCTTTGAGGGTGAGCTCGAACGTTAACTTAGTACGCAGACACTGAGGCCTGCAGAGGGAAAGAGATCTGTCTGAGGTCATGCAGGTGGAACGTGGTGATTGTCCCCACCTGGGTTCCAGGGGCTCAATATACGGACTGGACCCCATCGAGGGCTTCACCCAGCTTCACCCCACAGACACTGTCTCACCTCTTGGGGTGGAGGGAGGGAGTAGTCAATAAGTGGAAAATGGAGGGAAAAAAAAATCAGTCTTTCTTTCCTCCATTTCGTTTTCTTGAGGCAGTCTCATGTAGCCCAGGCTAGCCTCAAACTTTCTATTTAGCTGAGGCTGACCTTGAACTTATGACCTCCTGCCTCTACTTCTTCCCGTGTTAGGATCATAGGCATGTACTACCAGGTCCGGTTTATGCGGTGCTGGGAATAGAACCCAGGGCTCTGTGCATGCAAGGCAAGTACCCTGCTGACTAAGCCACACCCTTAACCCCCTGTTTAGCAGTTTTCTTTGAGACAGGGTCTCATATAGCCTCGAGCTGGCCTTGAATTTCTGATCTTCCCCCCCTCCGATACTGGGACTAAGGGCATAAGACACTACACCCAGTTTTGTTTTGTTTTGTTTTTACATGAGTATTCCTTTGAATCAGGAAAGGGCCAATCGAAGCAATGTGGCCAACTGGTGATGGAGGGCGAGTTCTGTCATGTGACCATCTACCCTCAGGCTCCTTGTTTACACACACTGCAGGTGACACCCACACTTCAAGCACCGTGCCAATTGCACAGAGCCTCGGTCTATCTTGTGGGCAAGACCAGTGGATGTGCCTGCACCTCTCGGGTTGGCTGAGTCCCTCTCAGAGCCCAGTGCCTCCCAGTTCCTGGAGCTGTGGATGGCCCTGCCCGAGGGAGGGGCAAAGGCCACACAGAATTAGGGTGAAGTTCAGATCCGCGTGACTTTACCACGAGGGAGATCTGGTTGGTGGACGCCACAGACTCTGGATTAGAGGACGAGGAGGATGAAGAAGAGGAAGAGGAGGAGACTGAGTTGCCTTCAGAGACCCGCTTTCTCTTGCGCTTGGGAATGTTGTCTTTGGCTGGTGGAAGAAACAGTTGCTGAGGCCTGATGCCAGGGGCCGTCCCGTGTTGGCCTCCTGAGCTCCAGGGAGAAAGCCCTGCTTTTAGATTTTTAGTGTTTAACTCATTTGATGTCCTGGGAAAAGAACCCAGGGTTTTGTATACATTGAGCCACGCCCCCAGCCCCTCACTGGGGGATTCAGGGCAGGGACTCTACCACTGAGCCACGCCCCCAGCCCCTCCCTGGGGGATTCTAGGCAGGGGCTCTACCACTGAGCCACGCCCCAGCCCCTCACTGGGGGATTCTAGGCAGGTGCTCTACCACTGAGTCATGCCCCCAGGCCCTCACTGGGGATTCTAGGCAGGGGCTCTACCACTGAGCCACGCCCCCAGCCCCTCACTGGGGGATTCTAGGCAGGGGCTCTACCACTGAGCCACGCCCCCAGCCCCTCACTGGGGGATTCTAGGCAGGGGCTCTACCACTGAGCCACACCCCCAGTCCCTCACTGGAGGATTCTAGGCAAGTGCTCTACCTATCTTTGAACTACAGCTCTATTTCGATGCCCCTGGCCTGGCATCCTAGGCTCAGTGGGAGAGCCTCACCTGTTTAGCCTTATTTCTTAAGCAGGTCAGCTGTCCCACTTCTGGCTCCTGTTCATCTACCTGTCTGTCTTGCTGACAAAACACCCCTCACCCACCTCAACAGGCTCCAGCTATTTCCACAGCCTCATCTAGAATTGAGTCTTCAGTATGGCTGCCTACCCGAGACTTTTAACAGCCCTCAGCATCTGCTCTGCTACCCAGAGTACCATTTTAGTTTGGTTTGTTGAGGCAGGATGGACGGACGTCTCATGCTGGCCTCTAAGTCAGTCACTGTGTAGTTGAACCTGCCTGGCCTTGACTTCTAATCCTCCAGTCTTCCACCTCCCCAGTGCTGTGCTTAGAGGTTTGTAGCCGATTTACACAGTTCTGGGGAATCTTTGTAGGGCTTCACACATACTCTCCCAACTAAGCCACACCCCAGCCTTACCTATTTTTTAAGAAATTGTGCGTGTGTGTGTGTGTGTGTGTGTGTGTGTGTGTGTGTGTGATGTCAGAGGCCAACTTGCAGGAGTGGCTGGCCCTCTTTCTATCCTGTGGGTCCTAGGAATTGAACTCAGATCATCGGGTTTAGCAGCAAGCACCTTTAGCCACTGAGTCATCCCAAGGTTGTGCCTGCCTGTGCTCTTTCTTTTCCTTCCTTCCTTCCTTCCTTCCTTCCTTCCTTCCTTCCTTCCTTCCTGTCCCCATGAAGGAGAAGGCTGGCCTCTCCTCTATCTCTCAACTCACCTGGCACCTTGGCATTGTTGCAGACGTCCCCAAAAGGTCTGAAAAAGACAGAAGCCAGGCCACAAATTAGAAAGTTTCTCCTCAAACAAACCCCTGGTAGCATACATTTTCTGGTGGTTAGCAGTAAGACCGGAGCTTCATAATGCGGAGCTCTCACGTTGACTGGAGACCTCTTTTTCTTTTTTTTTTCTTTCTTTTTTTTTTTTTTTTAGAGCTGAGGCCCGAACTCAGGGCCTTGCGCTTGCTAGGCAAGCGCTCTACCACTGAGCTAAATCCCCAACCCTGACTGGAGACCTCTTGAACACAGGAGAAATGATGCTTGAAGAGTTTTAGACTCATTCTTTGGCATTATAAAGATTACTGAGTGGAGAGTGACCACCTGTCTTTTTTTTAAATTAATTAATTTATTTTTAATGTACACTGTCGCTGTCTTCAGACCCAGAGAAGAGGGCATCAGATCCCGTTACAGATGGTTGTAAGCCACCATGTGGTTGCTGGGAATTGAACTCAGGACCTCTGGAAGAGCAGTCAGTGCTCTCAACCACTGAACCATCTCTCCAGCCCAGATCCCTGCTTTTAGATTTTGATTTCTACATATAACTTTGTTGCAGTTTTTGGACTTTCATATTTTCAGTTTTGAAATGCAAAATTTCTATCCTTTTTTTTTAAAGCTTTATTCACTTATTATATATAAGTACACTGTAGCTGTCTTCAGATACACCAGAAGAGGCATCGGATCTCTTTACAGATGGTTGTGAGCCACCATGTGGTTGCTGGGAATTGAACTCAGGACCTCTGGAAGAGCAGTGGTGCTCTTAACCGCCTGAGCCATCTCTCCAGCCCAATTTCTATCCATTTTAACATTACTATGCTACATAGTTCTTGCTATCACGCATGCCCAATAGGTTTATATTCTGATATGACATCCATGCTTTCTGTCTGTTCAGAGTTATTCTCTGTGCGATCAATTTTTCTTATTTTTATTTTTGCTAATGACCAATTTAATACAAATTTCTAATTTTTAAAAAATATTCATTTATTCTATATAAGTACACTGTAGCTGTCTTCAGACACACCAGAAGAGGGCATCAGATCCCATTACAAATGGTTGTGAGTCATCATGTGGTTACTGGGAATTGAACTCAGGAACTCTGGAAGAATAGTTAGTGCTCTTAACCACTGAGCCATCTCTCTAGCCCTCTAATTTTTATTAAAAAAAGAAAAGAAAAGAAAGTTTCTCCTCATCTGCCACTTTGGCTATAGGAAGGTCAACTTTGGTTATAGTTCAAGCTATAGTTTTATACTCTACACGCAGTTCAGTGGTCCATGTGTTAAATGTGCGGTCCTCAATTGGGCACATTACTGGGGGTGGTAGCCCTTTAAGAGGAGGGACTTGGTAGGTCATGTGGTCTGTCCTCAGTGGGGTCCTGGTACAATTGCTTCCTCTCTCTGCTCCAAGGCTCTCATGAGGTGAGCAGCTCACTAAACACATGCTCCTACTAAGACGCACTTCAAGTGATCAGGGCACGAGATTCCTGAACCTCTTTTGAGACAGTCTTGCCATAGACCAAGGCTGGTCCATGTTCCTTCTGCTTCTTCCTGACCAGGATTATAGGAATACATTAGCTCATGACTAATCCAGGTATGGAGGATGTGGCAGCAGGAAAATTAGGAGGTTAGGGTCAACCTCAGCTACATAGTATGTTCTAGGCCAGCCTGGGCTACTGGATTCTGTTTAAAACAACATTTGGAGTTGGTTTTCTGACTCGGGATCCTCTCTCTGACAGAGTCTGCTGACCTGCTGACTCACTGACCCGCTGACCTGCTGACCCGCTGACCCACTGACTGAGTCCTGGACCACTGTGGTGCCCTCTCCCTCAGCTCTCACCCTTCTGTCCCCACAGAGCACTCACTGGAGCTGGTTGATGATAACCATCCGTACGTGGTCTCTGGCCTTCAGGATCTTCTCCAGCCGATGGATGTCGTAGGTGTTGGGGTTCCGGAAGGGGATGTCATCTGGGAGGCCCTTCACCTCCACGGCATCTGGGCTGTCCCGGATCAGCTTGTACGGGACCAGCACAGGCCGATTCAGTCCCAGGGCCTCACCTGAAGAACACAGGTCAGGGTCGGAAAAAGGTGGTCCCATGTCAAATGGTGGAACACTCTGGGGAAAGGATTATGACTCTGACAGCCCAACTCAGCAGTCATCCTGCCCCAGAGACAGCAACACCACCCACATATGCTATGACAGTTAATATTGGTCATCAATAGATTCTAGAATTATCCAGAAGGCATACCTCTGGGCATATCTGTGAGCAAATTTCTAGATTGACCCGTCTAAATGTGGATGGCACCATCCCACAGGCTGGGGTCCAGAAATGGACAGAGCGAGCTGGGTAACAGCACCCATCTATGCTTCCTGACTACGGATATGACCAGCTGCCTCACTCTCCTGCCCTATGGTCTATAGTTCTAATCTAATCTGTAAACCCTTCTTCCTTCCTTAAGTTGGGTACTTCGTCACAGCTATTAGAAAACAGTAACCAATACACATGCCACCAGCCACCGGGGTCACCAGCGCTACCCTGTAGACACATCCCAGCCACTTGGGAGCACTGACCGTATTTCTCATTGAAGAGCTCCTTCACCTGCTCTCGGAGAATCACCTTCTTCCCGAGCTTGTTAGAGTCGTCCTCATCTGTAGGGAGACAGTAGGCCTGCTGTGTAGTCTCTATGGTATCTGCTTTGGCCTCAGGGGTAAGTATACCATCCCCACAGACGCTCACTTCCGCTCCCACTCATCCACCGACACGCCCACCCACTCACTCCCTCACCTCCCATTCACCCATCGGTCCACTCACTCATCTTCCCGTCCACCTGAATTTCCAAAGCAGCACCCCCACCATAGCCCAGGCATAGAGCACCCCAAGAGGAGCTAACAGTCTATCAGTCGTAGCCCCAGAAACAAGTGTGACAGGTGGGACGCTCAGGAGGTGTCCCGAGGGATCACCCAGGGACACTTCCTTTCTTGTTTCGTGTTCATGTTTCCATTTCTCTAGGACAAGGTCTTACGCCGCTGCCCGTGCTGGCCCTGCACACAGTCATTCTACGTCAGCCTTCTAGTGTTGGGATTAGGGATTAGAGGGATGCTCCTCCTGTCCTGCTTGGTGCTGGGCATGGGACCAGATGTACAGTGTGCTGTGTGCTACTGAGCTATGGCTCAGCTCCCTTGGTGTTTTTTATTTTTTTTTTTTTAAAGATTTATTTATTTATTTATATATAAATACACTGTCACTGTCTTCAGATACACCAGAAGAGGGCATCGGATCCCATTACAGATGGTTGTGAGCCGTCATGTGGTTCCTGGGATTTGAACTCAGGACCTCTGGGAGAGCAGTCAGTGCTCTTAACCACTGAGCCATCTCTCCAGCCCAGCTCCCTTGTTAGAGGATGAGTTTTAGACTGATGTGGGGGCAGGGCTGGCCCTAGACGGAGGGCCCGCACTTCTAACATATCTTTGTTTAAGACATTTTATTTTTGGAAGGCAATAGATTAGTCCCCGTGAGGGAGAAGGCTGGCTTCTCCCGCCTGTCACTCACCTGGCACCTTGGGGTCATTGCAGACTTCCGTAAAGGGTCTGAAAAAGACAGAAGGCGGGCTGAAGTGAGAAGGTGTCCCCTCCTCATCTGCTCCATAGCCAAGATGCAGCTGCTGGGGCTACAGTCTGGTCAGTTCAAGCCGGAGTTCTCCACCCTAAGTGGGGCTCAATGGTCCATGTGTTAAATGTGTGGTCCTCGACCTGGTGCATTATTGGAGGTGGTAGCCTTTTGAGAGGAGGGGCTTAGTGGCCTGCCCTCAGTGGGGATACTAGTACAATTGCTTCCTCCTCCTCCCTCTCTCCCCCCTTCCCGCCTCCCCGCCTCTCCTCCCTTTGCCTCTGCTCCCTGGCTCTCATGAGGTGAGCGACCCCTTCCACCATGCATCTGCTCCCACCAAAGCCCGGACGAGATTCCTGAACCTCTTTCCCGGCACTCGGGATGTAGAAGCTTGAACATTTGGAGTTCAAGGTCAACCTCAGCTACGTAGTGTGTTCCGGGCTAGCCTGGACGACATGAGATGCTGTCTCAAAACAACATTTGGAGATGATTTTCTGACTCAGGATCCTCTCTCCAACAGAGTCCTGCTGACTCGCTGACCCACTGACCCACTGACCCACTGACCGAGTCCTGGACCACTGTGGTGCCCTCTCCCTCAGCTCTCGTCCTTCTGTCCCCACAGAGCACTCACTGGAGCTGGTTGATGATAACCATCCGTACGTGGTCTCTGGCCTTCAGGATCTTCTCCAGCCGATGGATGTCGTAGGTGTTGGGGTTCCGGAAGGGGATGTCATCTGGGAGGCCCTTCACCTCCACGGCATCTGGGCTGTCCCGGATCAGCTTGTACGGGACCAGCACAGGCCGATTCAGTCCCAGGGCCTCACCTGAAGAACACAGGTCAGGGTCAGAGAAAGGTGGTCCCATGTCAAATGGTGGAACACTCTGGGGAAAGGATTATGACTCTGACAGGCCAACTCAGCAGTCGTCCCGCCCCAGAGACAGCAACACTACCCACATATGCTATGACAGTTAATATTGGTCATCAAAAGATTCTAGAATTATCCAGAAGGCATACCTCTGGGCATATCTGTGAGCAAAAATTTCTAGATTGACTCGTCTAAATGTGGATGGCACCATCCCACAGGCTGGGGTCCAGAAATGGACAGAGCGAGCTGGGTACCAGCACCCATCTCTGCTTCCTGACTACGGATATGATATGACCAAGGGCCTCACTCTCCTGCCCTATGGGCTATAGTTCTAATCTATAAACCCTTCTTCCTTCCTTAAGTCGGGTATTTTGTCACAGCAATTAGAAAACAGTAACCAATACACATCCCACCAGCCACCAGGGTCACCAGCGCTACCCTGTAGACACATCCCAGCCACTTGGGAGCACTGACCGTATTTCTCATTGAAGAGCTCCTTCACCTGCTCTCGGAGGATCACCTTCTCCCCCAGTCTGTTGGCATCGTCCTCATCTGTAGGGAGACAACCAGCCTGCTGTGTAGCCGCTGCAGTCCTGCTGCCTCTATGGCAGCTGTTACGGTCTCAGAAGTATACCATTCCGCACACCTGCTCACGTTTGCTCACGTTCGTCCACCGACACACCCACCCACTCACGTCCCATTCATCTCTCCATCCACCTGAATTTCCAAAGCAGCACCCCCACCGTAGCCCAGGCATGGAGCACCCAGACAGAGCCAACAGTGCAGGGGATATCAGTCCTAACCCAGACTCAAGTGTGACGAGATACTCGAGAGGTGACACAAGGCATCACCCAGGAGACTGCAACACTTGCTGGCCTTGAATGTAAGCATCTTGTGCCGGCCTTCTGAGTGTTGGGATTAGAGGGACACTCTACCATGTCCTGCTTGGTGCTGGGGATGGGACCAGAGTATTCAATGTGCTTTGGGCCACTGAGCTACAGTTCAGCTCACTGTTCTAGAGTGACGTGGCTGGCCCTGGATAGAGGGTCTGCACTTTTAGCATCTTTTGTGTGTGTGTGTGTGTGTGTGTGTGTGTGTGTGTGTGTGTGTGTGTGTGTGTGTCTGCCTGCCTGCCTCTGCTTCCCAGTGCTGGGTTTAACAGTGTTCATGCCCAGTTATTGTCACATTATATATGTGACACCATATGTGTGCAGTGTCTGAAGAGGCCAGGAGATGATGGATCCCCTGCATCTGACCTGATGGGAGGTTATGAAGTGCCTGGTGCAGGATATAGTCATGGATTCTTTGGGGGCAGAGGCAGGTGGCTCTCTGTGAGTTTGAGGTCAGCATGGTCTACATAGCAAGTTTCAGGCCAGCCAGACTATACAGGGAGACTGTGCCAAAGAAGAACCGTACCCCTGCAAAAACGTAGGAGGTGTGTAAGGTTAGGGAGTGAAGCAAGACCGGTGAGTTAAGGCATCTGCTGGCAGGACTGGAGAGATGGCTTAGTGGTTAAGAGCACCGACTGCTCTTCCAGAGGTCCTGAGTTCAATTCCCAGCACCCACATGGTGGCTCACAACCATCTGTAATGGGATCAGATGCCCTCTTCTGGTGTGTCTGAAGACAGCTACAGTGTACTCATATACATTAAATAAATAAATAAATAAATATTTAAAAAAGACACCTGCTGGCAAACCTGATAGCCTGAGTTCAAACTCCAGGGCCTATATATGAATATCGGAGAACTGACCCCCCAGTTGTCCTCTGACACAAGCACCCATACGTACATACACAGTGGCTAAGAACAAGAAACTCTTACCATCCACTGTTCAAATTTCCTGTCACCTCAAGAAATTCTATTCTGTGGGTTTCATTTCTTAGATATCTGAAATCAGCCCCCTTAAATCTGAAGAGTGAATGTCTTTTTCTTTTTTTCCCTTTTGTTTTTTGAGACAGGGTTTCTTAGTATAACCAGCCCTCATTATCCTGGACTCACTTTGTAGATCAGGCTAGCCTGCCTCTGCCTCCCATGTGCTGGGATTATAGGCGTGCCACCTGGCTGCACAGGTCCTCTTTTTGGGTGGGGCGGGGAAGTCATGGTCTAACGTAGCCCAGACTGGTCTTGAACTCCTGATCCTCCTGCCTTAGCTTCCCGAGTGCTGGGAACTGAATCCAGGCCTTCATGTAAGTCAAGCTTTCTACCAACAGAGCTACGGCCTGAACTGACCCCACTACTACTGTTTTTGTTTTTTTGCTGTTGTTATTTGAGCCCCTTTGCCTCCTCAGTGCTGGGATTACAGACACAAAGCTCGACATATCCTGGGTTTTGGCCTCCTTTCTGATGGCCCATCCACCAAGCTGTCATCTTACTCTTTCAAATCCACCATGTTAGCCTGAAGGATACCCATATTTGCCTCCAGGACTACGCCTGCAAGCATGCGCTCATGTGCACGCACACACACACACACACACACACACACACACACACACTCTCTCTCTCTCTCTCTCTCTCTCTCTCTCTCTCTCTCTCTCTCTCTCTCTCCACACCTGGCTCAGCAGCCATGCTGGGGCCGCTACACTGCCCAATCTCAAGGTGAAGTTCAAGGGCCTTGAATGACTTGGGGCCACCTCCTGCAGGAAGCAGGGGCTCCTCTCAGGAGAGTTTGTGACGGAAGGAGGGACAGCAAGTTACAGGGAACAAAAAGCCATATCCTTCTTCCTGCCTCCAGCTTTCATACGACCTCCCTCTTATGAATTACATGATTAAATACAGGAACTAAGATCAGCCACCACCAAGTACAAGTTCACTGTCTCCCCCCAACCCCCAACTGGGCCTCAATCCCATGAACCTCCAGGCCCAGCTTTCCTGGTGCTGGGCATGTTCCACTGGAAGGCTTTATTTTATTTTATTTTATTTTTTTTAATTCTTTTTTTTCGGAGCTGGGGACCGAACCCAGGGCCTTGCGCTTCCTAGGCAAGCACTCTACCACTGAGCCAAATCCCCAACCCCGGAAGGCTTTATTTTTATTTTTTTTTCCTTCTTTTTGTTTTTCGGAGCTGGGGACTGAACCGAGGGCCTTGCGCTCCCTAAGCAAGCACTCTACTGCTGTTTTTTTTTTTTTTTTTTTAAGATAGATTTATATATTATATGTAAGTACACAGTCGCTGTCTTCAGACACACCAGAAGAGGGCATCATTTCATTACAGATGGTTGTGAACCACCATGTGGTTGCTGGGATTTGAACTCAAGACCTCTGGAAGAGCAGTCGGTGCTCTTAACCACTGAGCCATCTCTCCAGCCCCACCCCCCTTAATTAATATTGTTTGCATGTGGGCCATGGTAGGCACATGGAGCTCAAAAGACAACTAATGAGGTTTTCCTTTTCTGTTTGTGTTTGTTTCTCTGTGTAGCCCTGGCTGACCTGGAACTCTGAGACCCGCCTGCCTCTGTCTTCCCAGTGCTGGGATTATAGGCGTTCTTCACAGGCTTGTTTGTCTGTGTTTTTTTTTTTTTTTTTTTTTTTCTTTTTTTTTTTTTTTTTTGGAGCTGGGGACTGAACCCAGGGCCTTGCGCTTACTAGGCAAGCGCTCTACCACTGAGTTAAATCCCTAACCCCTGTTTGTGCTTTTGAGACAGAGTGGCACCATGTAACTCTTGCTGTTCTTCAATTTGCTGGGAATCACCAGGCTGGCCTGGAACTGAGAGATCCGCCTGCCTCTGCCTCCTTGTGCTGAATGACATGTGTGGCACCATGCTCGACTCGGAGAACAACCTGTGGGAGTCTGTTTCCTGTTATACACCGTGTGGGTTCCAGGGACTGAACTCAAGTTGTCCAGCTTGGAGTCCTGTGCCCCTAGCTGAGCCAAGTCTTTAAAAGATTTATTTATTTACATATGCGAGAACACTGTCACTGACTTAAGACACACAAGAAAGCATCGGATCCCATAACAGATGGTTGTGAGCCACCATGTGGTTGGTGGGATTTGAACTCAGGACCTCTGGAAGAGCAGTCAGTGCTCTTAACTGCTGAGCCGTCTCTCCAGCCCCGAGCCAGGGTTTCAAATAGCTCACTATCTGAGTCTCAAATTCAGTATATAGCCAAAGATGATCTCAAAAGATGGTCTGATCTCCTCTTGCCTGGACTGCCAAGTGCGAGGGACCGCAGAGGTGTGCCACCATGCTTAGCTCCTAACTTGTTCAGACAGCGGCACAGACAGAGACCCCTGCATCTGTGCCCCTGGGACCCCTCTGACCTGGCTGCCAGCTGTCTTGTTGCGGTCTCCTTGGTCTGGTGGTTTTTCCAGCTTCGTGTCCTGTAGTGAGAATTTTGGTTTCTTTAAAAAAAAAATGCAGAAATATTGTAAGAACGTGTTTTTGTTTCAGTCCCATATGTGGGAGATGGGGCTGCTTCACAGCGGCTGACGGTGATTTGCCGAGTGCTCTGGCAGGGGCGTGGTTTTGTCAGCTGCAGCGGGTTTCTGATAAGTGTGTGATGTTTGGAAATCTGGGTATTTTTTGGAGGCTGCAAATGCTAGGTCTACCTGAGAGAGGGGGCCGCTGCTGGTTAAGTAGTTGTGCACAAAGGAGAAACAAGAGGACGTTAGATGTCCTGATGGTGAAGATCAAACCCAGGGAACTTGACATCCCTGATTGGCAGGAAGTCGTCTAAAGATATCATCAGGCCCCTTTGCTACCCCTGACTATGAGATGATTTCTCTCTCTCTCTCTCTCTCTCTCTCTCTCTCTCTCTCTCTCTCTCTCTCTCTCTCTCTCCCGCCCCCCACCTGGTGTTAGGGGGTTGAAAGGGTGGAAGACAGAGGCGTGGAGAGAGATAAAAGAGAAAAGAACCCACAAGGCAGCCAATAGTCTGGCTTTGGTGTCCCCATCCCCAACTCCCAATTACCTTGTCATCTAACCTTCCCTCCACACCCTGCAAAGTCCGAGTGTCCAGGAACCACAGAGCTGAGTCCCACCTTCGCCCCACCCTTGCTGTTCTGATGTGGCTCAAAGACAATGTGGCAGGTGGCCACTCCATGCCGATGTCACACCTACTCAAATGAAGGTGTCGGTGGCTCTGATCGACTCGGGTGGTCTTCAGAGGCTAATTAATTTTTGTGTGTGTTTGTGCATTCACGCCTGTGTACCAACGAAGCCCTTCCTCAGGATGCTTACTTTTTTGAAAAAGTGTCTTATTTGGAACTGGCCAGGCAGGCTACACCACTTGCTCCTCTCTGCTCCTGCAGAGCTGGGAGTGTAAGTGGACGCCACCATAGCTGGTCTTTTCTCAGTGGGTTTGCTAACTTAGCCATCCCGAGTCCTTCTGCTTCATGTGTTTATGAAAGGGTTTCTGGAATCTTATTGAAAAATCTGAGGCTCCCTCAACCTCGTGGGCTGGCAGAGCCCCCCCGCCCCCCTCTCTCTCTGATCCTGAGAACACAGAAGTTTCTTTCCAACCACACACGGGGTGCAGGACATTAAGTCTTTGGTTTTCTTTTTTGAGACAGGGTTTCTCTGTGTAGCCCTGGCCATCCTGGAGCTCACTCTGTAGATCAGCCTGACTTTGTCTCTCCAGCGCTGGCAGGCACAGTGGCTCTGGCTGAGTTTCCACAGACTAGGAAATGGTCAGGGATTCCCAGACACTTGGCTCCACAGGCCCTTTTGTAATAAAGGAGGAAGCATAACGCCAGATCTGAGCCCAGCAGTGTGGCATCTGCCCACAGCGGCCTTCCTGCCCCACCCTAGCAGAGGCCAGGGCATCTCAGGAAGACAGAAAGGCAGTCATTACTGGAGCCATCCTGACAGAGCGGCATAGGTAATGACCCAGAGGAAGTGTGGTTGGTGCTGGGATTGTAGCGTCTTTAGACACCAAGAAAAGGGGCTGGAGAGATGGCTCAGTGGTTAAGAGCACTGACGGCTCTTCCAGAGGTCCTGAGTTCAAATCCCAGCAACCACATGGTGGCTTACAACCATCTATAATGGGGTCTGATGCCCTCTGAAGATACACTCATATATATATAAAATAAAATAAATAAGTAAATAATTAAAAAAAAAAGACACCAAGAAAGGACAGTACTATTTTGAACTCTCAAGACTAAGACAGAGCTGGAAGGGTAGAGAAGGAGGAAGGCAGGGGACCGGAGGACTGGGGCCAGGAAAATATTCCTCAGGCCTTGGGGAATGGAATACCAAAGGGCAGAGAGGACCCTGAGGAAAGGAAGGCTGAGAAATAGTAAGTCAGCCTACCTAAAATTGTAGATTGTTAAGGTAGGCTTATCCACGACCATAGATAGTAAGTTAACTTATCTATGTGGTCATGTGTGATGAGCTAACTTACCCAAGATAACACACTCAATTAACTTATCGAAGATCATATAGACAGTAAGTTAACTTATCCACAATCAAAGATCATAGTTGACTTACCTAATACCACAGCTCTGAAATGGCAAACTAAGTTCCTAAAGTGGCAAAAGAGGCCATTTCTGTTCCTCTAATGTCTCCCCCAACCCTGCTCCTTGCTTGTCAACATCAATGCCAGGCCTACCTCAGATCCAGGAAGTCCTCCTTACTTTCTTTCTTTCTTTCTTTTTTTTTTTTTGTCAGGGCAACAGCAGGCCCGGCCCATCTTTTTTTTTTTTTTTTTCTTTTTTCAGCTGGGACCGAACCCAGGGCCTTGCCTACCTCAGATCCCCTTGTCCAGGAAGTCCTCCTTACTTTCAAGGAGACGGACAGCACTGAGAGGCCTTCAGTGCTATCACCCAGGCCTTTTGCTACCTCTGTGTGGCAGGCAGGCCTTTCCCCTCCACTGAGCCTTTCAAACTGGGCCTCAGACAATGCTAGAGAAATGGATAGTCACTTTCCTCAGTGTAAATCATTGTTATAAAAGCTTAGAGAGGGCTGGAGAGACGGCTCAGCAGTTAAGAGCACTGACTGCTCTTCCAGAGGTCCTGAGTTCAATTCCCAGCAACCACATGGTGGCTCACAACCATCTGTAATGAGATCTGGTGCCCTTTTCTGGCCTCAGGCATATGTGCAGGCAGGATGCTGTATACATAATAAATGAATCTTTTTTCTTAAGATTTATTTATTATATATAAGTACACTGTAGGGTTGGGGATTTAGCTCAGTGGTAAAGCACTTGCCTAGCAAGCGCAAGGCCCTGGGTTCGGTCTCCAACTCCAAAAAAAAATAAGTACACTGTAGCTATCTTCAGATTCACCAGAAGAGGGCATCAGATATCATTATAGATGGTTGTGAGCCACCATGTGGTTGCTGGGATTTGAACTCATGACCTCTGGAAGAGCAGTCAGTGCTCTTAACCACTGAGCCATCTCTCCAGCCCATAATAAATGAATCTTAAAAAAGAAAAAAGGAAAAAGCTTAGAGAATATTAAGTTTGCCAGGCAGTGGTAGAGGGTGGCTCATAACCATCTATAAAGGGATAATATGTCCTCACCTGGCATCATACAGACAGAACATACTCATATTTTTTTTTTAAAAAAATACATAATACATAAATTTAAAAGATAAGAAAATATATACACAAGTAAAATTCAGCTACAGGCCCAGCACCCCTGCTAGGCAGCTCAGAGAAGACCCTGGCTGACAGCCGTTGATTAAGCCATGAGCCTTTCACCAGGTCAAGCATTAATTCTGCTGGGTAGGCAGAGTGACCTTGGTTAACAGCTACCTTGGTCTGCGTTGAGGTAAGTGTGACAATATTTTTACACTGTAAATCTCCCCATTTGTTCAGAAACGTCTAAAAATTGCAGGTTCTGTCTCGATAAGAACACGGTGAATTGCCCGAGGTGTAACTTGAGGGAAGGAATCTGAAAGCATTTCTCAGATGAGGGCAGGGATAGCTTAAACCTCCACAGAGCCACAAGAGACGTCTGTCCTGGGAGGCTTTGTCCTCAGGAACACAATATTATTAAAGAAATTAAAAATGTCCCCCCCTTGTTCTCTCTCCATGCTTGGAGTTAATTCTCACGGGGTGGGGGCTTCATTTGCCGTAACAATTTCTCAAGATTGAACTTGAACTGGAAGGTTGACTGTGGGGTGTCCTAGATTAAACTGGGATTTGGCTGTAGCCCCTTGGAGTGCTCAAGTTTCTGGGTAGCAGGGAGCCAACACAGAGACCTGCCAGGCTTACATCTGGAAGACGTAATCCAGGCTGCAGAGCCAGCCCTCTAAGCCTCTGGCTGAGACCTGTCTGGCCTTGGGCTCCATACTAAAGACAACGCAATCCTGCTTCTGTTTTACAGATGAGGGCACTAATGCTCAAAAGAGCTGGGGCTGGAGAGATGGCTCAGCGGTTAAGAGCACTGACTGCTCTTCCAGAGGTCCTGAGTTCAAATCCCACCAACCACATGGTGGCTCATGATCATCTGTAATGAGATCCGATGCCCTCTTCTTGTGTGTCTGAAGATAGCTACAGTGTACTCACATACATTAAATAAATAATATAAAAAATTAAAGAGGGGTTGGGGATTTAGCTCAGTGGTAGAGCGCTTGGGTTCGGTCCCCAGTTCCGAAAAAAAGAAAAAAAAAAAAAAATTAAAGAAAGGGCTGGCTTGCTGGAGCCACTTTTTCCCAGGAAGCCTGTGAAGCTCTGCCCTGGCCTGTGGGGAGGTTAATAGTGCTTTTCCTGCGCTGGAAGTGGGTATCTGCTCCTCTGGCACTGGAGTTACAGGCAACTGTGAGCCATCTCTGAGCCACCTCTGGTCCCTATGATCCAGTCACTTACAGCCCAGGCTAGCCTCAAACTTACTTATGTAACTGAAGCTGGCCTTGCACTATTCCCAGGTGCTGGGAAGACAGATGCACGTCACTACATCTTGCGGGGGAAATGACTGGCTGTTTGGAAGTCACAAGTAGGCAGCAAAGGGGAGAGGATCCCGTCACCTCTTGTGCCGTGGGAACAGCTCTTCTCTTCCTCCTTTGCAGCAGACCACGGAAGAATATTCTCTCTGTTAAGTGACTCCCTGACCTCGGCTTGAATGCCTCTAGTGACAGGGAGCTCACTACTTACAAAGCCTCTCCCCCACCCCAGGCTTCTCAGACCTAGGCTTTTAGATCATTTTCCATCTTTTATTTTACCCCCTTCCTCATCAGCCAGCCCATCGCCTTCTACTTCTAGATCTTAACATCTCAGCTCTCCCTCTCCCTCTCCCCCTCCCTCTCTCTCCCTTCCAGGTTCTTGGCTCCAGCTGTCCCTTCAGTAGGCCACCTGCCCCAGGTGGAAGCTGGTCACCATAGCTACCACCAGAACATTCAAATCTGACATCATCTGAAAAACAAAAGGTCTGAGGCCTGAAAGCAAAACCCAAACCACATCCAACCTGGTGGCATGGACCTGTAATCCCACAGGATCCCAGGGAGAGGACTAAATTCGAGGCTAGCCTGGGCTACACAGTGGGACATTGTCAAAGACACACAGAGCTGGGTGGTGGCGGCTCACACCTGTAGTCCCAGCACTTGAGAGGCAGAGGCAGGTGGATCTGACTGAGTTCAAAGCCAGCCTGGTCTACAGATCGAGTTCTGTGACACAGAGAAACCCAGTCTCAAACAAAGACAGACAGACAAACAGAAAGAAAGATTTCAAGCTGGCTGGGGATGTGATCCTGTAGGCAGAGTGCTTGCCTAGCACGCACGAAGCCCTGGGTTTCATTCTGGGCCCCGCACAAAACGGCATGGTGTACACACTTGTGACCCCAGCACTTTGGAAGTAGAGTGGGGGTGGGAGAGTCAGAGTTTAAGGTCGTCCTTGACGTCCAGTGAGTTCAAGGCCAGCCTGGGACATCTGCCACATTCTGTTTCAAACAACCATAAGGAAACAAACACAAGATCCTGGAGTGCGAGTTCATGGCTGTCTCCCCGCTCTGTATGGAAAATGTCACCTCCCTAGGCTGAGAGCTACCCCTGCCTCCGGATGGGAGTCTGGGTTGTCACGGGAGAGAAAGACTCCACCCACCTGCAGGTAACCACTGTATGGATTTGGAGAAACTAATTTGCACCCACTTTTGGAGGATTCCCACAGTGCCCGCTGTTCTCAGAGTCCATATAGGCCCCACCTTTCTCTTTTCCCTCCACAATACTTATTAGTCCTTCCCTCAGCATCCCACATTGTTTCCGTGATTCCTCTGGGATTATGCCTCCATCAGTCTCTCCCCACAGGGACCTCCCCAGCTGGGGGACCCTTCCAGATACAGAAGAGACTGGACTGCGCTTGGTCCCAGCACCTTTCCTTGACATAAGCTAAACTCAGATGAGACAATGCCGCCATCTGAAGGACTATAGGCAAACTGGTAGAGCATTTTCTTAATTGGTGATTGATGGGGAGGGCCCCGCCCACTGTGGGTGGGGCCACGCCCAGGAGGTACTTCTGAGGTGTATGTGAAAGCAGGCTGAGCAAGTCAAGGGGGAAAGGCAGTAAAAGTGTTCCTCCAGGTTGCTGCCCTGTCTTCCCTCAGTGATGGAGGGTGTCCTGGAATTAAAAGCCGAAATAACCCCTTTCTGCCCGAAGGTGTTTTTTAATCATGGTGTTTATCATAGCAACAGAAAGCCTCAGACAAGAGTGGACTAGCCTGACATAATATAACACATGTCTGTTATCCCAGCACCGTGAGGTGGACACAGGGGGATCCTAAGTTTAAGATGAGTCTCAGCTAAAACACCAAGTTCTGGGTTGGCCTGGTCTACTCCACAAAAAAGCAACTGGGATTGGAGTGGGGGGTAAAGAGATGGCTCAGGGGTTAAGAGGGTTGGCTGCTCTTGCAAAAGAACAAGGTTCGGTTCCTAGGGTTCACTGTAGCTTTCAATCATCTCTATGTCCAGTTCCCTGACCTCCACAGACACCAGGCACACATGCAATGCACACACACACACACACACACACACAAAACAGTCAAACAGATAAACAGCTCCCCCAAAACACTGCAGCGATAACCACAAAAAACGGACAAAAAGCCACGCCTAGGGAGATAACTCAGTGAGTAAAGAAAGCTCAGCGAGTGAAATGCTTTTCTGGAAAACATGAAGACCTGAACCCCCACATCCTTGCAAAAAGCAGGGTCAGGTACCAGCCAAGTAGCTTGGCTGGTGAAGACACCTATTTGCCTCTAAGGCCGAAGACCTGAGTCTACACACACGGGAGAGACAGCTCAGTGGTTCAGACCTGAGAGGACCCGAGTACAGTTGTACAGTTACCAGGGCCAGAGCAGCTCACAGCTGTAACTCCAGCTGCAGGGGATCTGGTGACATCTTCTGGGCTCTGAAGGCATTGCACTCACAAACAGTTTTTTTTTTTTTTTTTTTTTTTTTTTTTGTTCATTTATTTTTGTTTTGTTTCTTCCTTCCTTCCTTTCTTTCTTAAAAGCTATGAATGATAGTGTGAAATTGTAATCCCATCACTGGAGAGGCAGGGACAGGAGGATGTCTGCGACTAGCTGGTCGGCTTAGCTTCAGGCCAGTGAGAGATACTATCTTAAAAAAACAAAAAAACAAAACAACAACAACAACAAAACAACAACGATAAAAATGTCAGCTCCATAGGACTCACAGCTAGGGTTTTCTATGGCCTCTGCACATGCATGTGCGCACACCCACCCATTCCCCACTTTCATTCACACACACACACACACACACACACACACACACACACACACACACACTTCAAAGTTCTAAAACCAGAGCTAGATGCTAGTGGCCCATGCCTTTAATCCTAGCACTCAGGATCCAGAGGCAAGTAGATAGATCTCTGTGAGTTCGAGGCCAGCCTGGTCTACAGATCAAATTCCAGGAAAGCCAGAGCTACACAGAGAAACCTTGTCTGGAAAAACATAAAAAACAAATGAAAAATCCTAAAGCCAAACCCTATCAATCAAGTAAATAAACCAGTTTGTAAACCGGGCGATTGCAGACGGGACCCATGTCATTGCACCTAGTGGTCAGGAGGGGGCGACAGAGAGACACGCAGCAGGATCAGCGATTTAGAACAGTAAAAGTACAACTTGGCTCCCGCGAGTAGGGAAGTCCTTTCCTTTCAAATATCAGCCAGGCTAGGCAAATGCTCTGTGACTTCGAGAAATTTCCTTAAACTCTAGTCTGTGTTTCCTCCTAGGAGAAGGTAACCAACCCCAGAGTGGTGGCCCACAACTGTAACCTCAACGCTCTGGAGGCTGAGGCAGGAAGGTCACAAATTTGAGGCCAGTCTAGAATACATATCAGGAGGCTGTCCCCAAAACGAGTGGGTTTGGAGGTCAGGGAGAGACATGGGAACTGTAGAGGGATTGGCTGACTTATTTACTCTCTGGGTTCCCAGCCACACTTCCTGGATCCCAGAGGGACAGGCGCAGCAGCACCCAGCAGTGACATCAGCTTAGATGTGTCAGGGTTGGCCACTGGCTAGGGTCTGACTTTAGGCTATCAGCCTGGGTCCAAGAGGCCCGCATTTACAAACTAAGTCAAGAGCTGGGGTGGGAGGTGGAGGGGAGGAGCTTGCTACGGGACCAGGCACATAGGCTGGGCCATGGTCAGTCTAAAGGAAGGGACTTTCTAGATCTCTGACTGGTGGAAAGGCAGCCTCTGTGTTCATGAGTACTGCCTTGTTGTCCCCAGCTTCCTTCCTGAGGAAGTACTCATTTCCCCCATGGTCTGACTGCCAGCTCTGGCTCAGCCTCTGACCTCACCCAGGTCTCTTTCCACAGTGAGCACAGGATCCTAGAGTCCACCCCATGAGCTGCTGCCGCAGGTAAAACGAGTCCAGGGGCTTTTATTGTTTTGTTTAAAAAAATTGTTTTTTCAAGATAGGATCCTGGGGGCTAAGGATATACCTGATCTGACAGGTTCTTGCCTAGAATGCATGAGGCCCCAGCAACTCATAAACTAGGCTTGGTGAAATACATGTAATCTTAGCAAGCTTGACATAGCCACGCCCCCAGTCCCTCACTGGGGATTCTAGGCAGGGGCTCTACCACTGAGCCACGCCCCCATCCCCCTCACTGGAGGATTCTAGGCAGGGCCCCTACCACTGAGCCACGCCTCCAGCCCCTCCCTGGGGGATTCTAGGCAGGGGCTCTACCACTGAGCCACGCCCCCAGTCCCTCACTGGGGATTCTAGGCAGGGGCTCTACTACTGAGCCACGCCCCCAGCCCCTCCCTGGGGGATTCTAGGCAGGGGCTCTACCACTGAGCCACGCCCCCAGCCCCTCACTGGGGGATTCTAGGCAGGGGCTCTGAGACCCCAGCCGCTCCCTGGGGGATTCTATAGAAGTTCTCTACTTGGTTTTTGAAACTTTGTTTCTCTGTATAGACCAAGCAAACCTCAAACTCACAGAGATCCACCTGCCTCTGCCTCCTGAGTACTGTGTGGTGCTGTTCTCAGCTTTCTTCATTTGAGAAGGTCTCTCACTGGCCTGGAACTCGTTCAATAAACCAGGCAGGCTACTCAGTGAGTTCTAGCAATTCGCAAAGCTCCACTTCCCTGGCACGGGATGACAAACTGCACCACTACACACAGCTGTGGTTAGGCTTTATTTTTTTTCCTACCCCATGCTCCCCTACACAAAGCTTTATATGTGGGTTCTGGGATCAAACTCAGGTCCTCTTGTTTGCATAGCAAGTACTTTATAGACTATATTATCTTCCCAGGTCCCCAAACCCTCACATATCCCCTCCAAGCCCCCTGCACCCTATGACAACATTCAAATACATTTGACATCCATTTCCCCAACGCCCCGAGTTAGCCAGGTCTCCTGGAGGTTGTGGGGACCCTGGCACCACTGCAACCTCTGACTGTGGCTCTCATGCTGTCTTAATGGGCTCTCTGGGCCTTAACACCAGGGCGCATCTGCGGGAACAGCAGAGCAGTACCCAGGTCCGGCTCCTGAACCAGGCAGTATCTCACGATGGACTTGGCTTTGAGTTCCCAGAACTGTGCATGGAGCCCTGTCCCCAACACCAAGTACCTCCCAAACCCACATAAGTGCCACTTACCAGGCTTTGGGATGAGTCCTTGAAATGGCCTAGAAGGGAAACAGAAGTGAGCTTCAGGGAAAAGGGATGGGGACAAGATTACCACTAGGTACGTTGTGATACTACTAGTTTGCCAAGAAATTGGTAACAAACGCCCAAGGCTCTTTTCAGACATTAGCATTTGTTTGACTCTGAGAGAGGGTCTCACATAAGCCCAGACTAGCCTTGAATCCCTATGCTGTAGCCAAGGCTGACTTTGAACTTGTGATCCTCCTGCCTCTACCTGCTGAGTGCTGACATTACAGGTGTGCACCACTACTCCTGGCTTATGAGGTGCGGGAGACGGAACTCAGAGCTTCGTGTGTTCTAGACACACTGTGAAACCAACCGGGTCACATCCCTAGCTTGTTTTGTCTTTTGCTCTAAAGAAAGGGTCTAATTATGTAGCCTGGGCTAACTTTAACTCCTAAGCTTCCTGTGTCTGTTTCCTGTGTGGCGGGATGAGAGGCTCGTTTTGGGATCTGTACCGTTGTGAGTGTGTGCACTGGGGGTGGGGGGGGGGAGAAGAAGGTATTTCTTGTTTATGTGCACACACGCAAGCCAAAGGTCGACTTCCAGGGTCTTCCTTAATCAGCTGCCTACACTTCTTTGTTTCTTTTTTGAGAAAAGGGTTTTCCCCAAACACAGAGCAAGTCATTTAGCTAGACTGGCTAGCCAGCAAGGCCCCGGGGGCCTTCCTCTCTTTCCCATAGGTCATGGCGGCGCAACAAGTACATGTAACCTGCTTACACGTCCAGAGTTTTGCATGGGTACTGAGGTGCATCCAAACTTAGGTCCTCATACTTGCTCAGTAAACACTTCCCCACAAAATGAACTCCTGCGCCCACAGTCTACATTTCCACCAGATGTCCATGTAGGTACATGGGACTTTTGCTCCATCAGGGGGCTGGGTCTGCCTAAGGGGCTGCTGTGGGGCATACAGTTAGAAGGGCGCCCAGTCAATATGCGGGATCCCTTATATCTGGTCTGGTCTATAAGTGCTTCTCCAACACCCCTGCTATAGAACTTCTGGAGCCGGTTCCCAGTCCCAGCCAGTCTAGTCCGAGCTCGTCCTCATCAAGTACCTGGTGACGGTGAACTTGATCTTGTCAGCCACAGAGAGGATCCTTTCCAGGTTCTGGGAGCCAAAGGTGCAGGGTTTGCGGAATGGGATCCCGGGGGGCAGGCCTTCGATGATTACCGAGCCTGGATTGCTTTTGATTCGCTTGTAGGGCACCTGCACTGGGTATTTGATGCCCAGAGCTTCACCTGGATATGAGAAAGACAGTTGGACCAGTCAAGAGCAAGGGGTAGAACAGGGTGTGCAGCAGGAGGGTGGGGGCTTCTCTCCCAGCGGGCAAGAGGCCCTTTGGATAGAACTCGGAGGTGAATAGATGTCCTGTGCAGAGAGTTTCTGGTGGGAATCCACGCTGGGTGGGCCTCGAATATGTGGCTCCTGGTGCTGGGTTTAAGGCAGCGCTTAATGTTTCCAGACTCCAGTCTGTACCGCTGGGCACCTGCCTCTCAGATGGGAACCCTGAAACAAGCAGCTTTTCCCCAAACGGTGGTATTCAGACTCAGTCAGGACCTTAGGGATCTGACCCAGGGAATGGGCGGGCCCCACCCAGCAGAGAGGAAGGCAGACAAAGGCAGCCAGAGTGCTGTCTGCCTTCCAGGGACCACTGTCTAACTGGTCTCAGGTCCCTTCCCTTCTTCCTTTCTCTCCATTTCTTCTGAGACGTGGTCTTATTATGTAGTCTTGGCTGGCCCAGGATTTCCTATGTAGACCAGGCTGGACTCAAAGAAAGATCCATCAGCCTCTGCCTCTTAAGTTCTGGGGTTAAAGGCATGCACCATCACGCCTGGGTCTTCTATATGCAAAGTCGTTTAATTAATTAATTAGTTAATTAATTAAATGTGTATGGGTCTTTGGTCTGTACCATGTGCACGGCCTGGTGCTTTTAGAGTCCAAAAAGGTGTATCAGATCCCAGGACTAGAGTTACAAGCCCTTGTGAGCCACCACGTGGGTGGTGAAAATCAAATGTAGCCAATGCTCCTCTTAATGGCTGAGCTATCCCTCCATCCTCACCAGCCATTCTCTCTCTCTCTTTTAAAGATTTATTTATTTTATATGAGTACACTGTAGCTGTCTTCAGACACACCAGAGGGCATCGGATCTCATTACAGATGGCTGTGAGCCACCATGTGGTTGCTGGGATTTGAACTCAGGACCTCTGGAAGAGCAGTCAGTGCTCTTAACCACTGAGCCACCTCTCCAGCCCAGAAAGCATTTTCTTTTTTTTTTTTTTTTTTTTTTTTTTCCGGGCTGGGGATTGAACCCAGGGGCCTTGTGCTTAGCTAAAAATGCGCTTTAAATTCTACCACTGAGCCAAATCCCCAACCCCTTCTCTCCCCTTCCTTTTTTGATTAAAGATGTGTACCACCAGGGGCTGGAGAGATAGCTAAGCGGTCCCAGAGGTCTTGAGTTCAATTCCCAGCAACCACATGGTAGCTCACAACCATCTGTAACGGGATCTGATGCCCTCTTCTGGTGTGTCTGAAGACAGCTGCAGTGCACTCACATATAATAAAATAAATAAATCTTTAAAAAAAAAAAAGTGTGTGCTACCACCTCCTGTCTGGTTTTGAACTTCTGATGACAGGTATCTACCATCGTACCCAGTTTATGTGGTGTCATGGATGAAGACCAGGGCTTCATATGCTCAGCAAGCAGTTTATCAACTGAGCCACACCCCAGCCTCTATTAGAGTTTTAAATGACATCTTCATGTGTGTGTGTGCGCTCGTGTGTGTACGTGTGTGTGTGTGTGTGTGTGTGTGTGTGCGCACACACACATCCCGTGGTGCACGCGGTAGAGGCAAGAGGGAGACACTGCCGTTGTCGGCTCTCTCCTTTCATTACGTGGGGTCCAGGAATCGAACTCCTGTCATCAGGCTTGGCAGTAAACACCCTATGCCCTGTAGCCACCTCACCAGCCTGCATCCACACACACTTTCTATTTGTCTCTCAACAAAATCGTACTCTGTAGTTCATGCTGGGCCCGGAACTCAGAGCAATCCTTCTGCCTCAGCCAAGCGATGAGGTTACAGGTGCACACCACCAGCCACATCCCACCTGCCTCCAGTGCTTGGCACATAGTAGATGTTCAAGAAATATCAGAGAGCTAGTGAGATGACTCGGCACGCAAAGGTGGCTGCCGTCAAACCGGGCAAATCGAATTTCATTCCTAGGACCCACATAGTGGAAGGAAGAAAACAATTCCTGCAAATCTGACCACGTTTGTGATAGGGAACGTTCGTACCCCCTTACATGCCTGTACGCACAATAAATAGACTTAAAAAAAAAAAAAAAAAAAAAAAAAAAAAAGCGAAGAAATACCTAAAAGATAGATCAACCTCTTTGCCAAACGTGAAGTTGGCACAGGCAGGGAGCTGTTCATGCCCACCTCTCCCTCCACCTGACCCCTGCCTGTAACTCACCGTATTTCTTGTTAAACAGGTCTTGGACTTGTTCCCTAAGCGTGTTGGCGATGTCGATCCGAGAGAGTCTGGTGTTGTAATTTTCTGCGAAGTGAATACAATTACGGACAGAGGCGATTACATTAAAAGGCACTTGGTGACTTTTACAGGAAAATGATTTCCTAATTACGGGGAGCTCCTTGTCTGGCAATTAGCAGATCTTTGGAGTGGGCCCCTCAGAGTCCTTCAGAGCCAGTCTTCGTTGAGACTCGGTGTGTGTGTGTGTGTGTGTGTGTTTTGATTTCCTGGAAGGACTCACACTGTTTCGACAACAGCAATGAAATGAAATTAAGCTAATTGTTGACATTTGAAAACTAACAAACGAATAAACAAGCCCAGAGGTGAGACACCGCCGAGAGGGGGTTTCTGTGTCCTTAGCTGTGTGGAAGTTGCAGTGAAGTCTTCCAAGAGTTCACAAGAGAGAGGGCCCAGAGATGGCTCAGTGGTTGTCCACACCATCAGAGGCTATTGATTATTTGGTGGCTCACAACCATCTGTAAAGAGATGGAGCCTCTGCAGTATCACACAGAGTAAATATATAATAAATAACCACTGAGGGCCAGAATGGGAGTGTCCCACCCTCCCTGGGGGATTTTGGTGGGCAGATGGGCCTCACACAGAACTCTACCACTGAGCCACACCCCCAGCCCCTCCTGGGGGATTCTAGCAGGGGCTCTACCACTGAGCCACGCCCCCAGCCCCTCCCTGGGGGATTCTAGGCAGGGGCTCTACCACTAGCCCTCACTGGGGGATTCTAGGCAGGGGCTCTACCACTGAGCCACCCCCAGCCCCTCACTGGGGGATTCTAGGCAGGGGCTCTACCACTGAGCCACGCCCCCAGCCCCTCACTGGGGATTCTAGGCAGGGGCTCTACCATTCTGAAGTAGCTTTGATTAAGGACTGCAATGTATCAGCATGTCACAACTGCATGCACCCTTGACCTCAGAGAGGTTACCTCCTGCCCTGGCCTTAGGAGAGAAAGGGTATGGACTGCAGGGGAAAGAGGAAATGACCTCTGGTGCTTCATATGCATTCCTGGTGACATTCTCAGCCTGCCAAGGGTCTGGCTGTAGGAATCTACAGAGGGTGAGAAAAGCCTAACAATTTCCCCTTCCTGTAGAATGTGGGAGGAGTGAGGGGCTGAGGTGAATGACAGCCAGTCCCCGGATTTGGTTCCTACCTCTGTGAGCTCCACTATCTCTAGCATTGGCCACTGCTGCCTCTCTGAACTCCTTAGAAGTATGGCGACCATAAAAGGGTCACTTGGTGACAGTCATCCTGGGATTCACCCCAGCCATGCCCTCTAGTTCTCTAAGTGCAGCACTCATAGGATGTGCTAGGATCTCAGCTGCATCCCTACAGCAGGGATGCTGTCTGGCCTCCCACGCAAGGAGCACGCTCCGTGGTCCAGCTACAAGCCCTCCTATAGCATTTCCCTATGTACCACCGCTTGCCTTCCTGCCCACCTTTCTGGCTCTCCACGGCCACCATCCACTCCTCCAATTTCAAAGCAGTAAGAACTATGTTGCGGGATATTTGATCAAACTTCAAACCCTGAGACTGTTATTTACTGGAAAAACTTAGTAGTTGGCCTAGCCTTAGCACACATCTTGAATCTGAGAGCTTTCTGCTTGAATATTCGAAACAGGATGAAATAAGGTTAACCACAGGTCAAGGGGCGGAGCAAGCAACCAGTTGTCAGGAAGTGAACATAGAGAAAACCACAGAGAGTGAGAGGGCGATGGGAGGACTGAGAGAGAGAGGCACAGGCAGTAAAAGAGACCATCTTTTACTCATTTTTAATTTATGTGCACTATTTTATGAGCACCGAAGGGATAAATAGTATCTCTTTATTTTATGTGCATTGGTGTTTTGCCTGCATGTGTGTCTGTGTGAGGGTCTCAGATTCCCTGAAACTGGAGTTACAGACAGTTGTAAGCCGCCATGCGGGTACTGGGAATCGAACCCAGGACCTCTCAAAGAGCGGCCAGTACTCTTAACCACTGAGCCATCTCTCTAAACCCTTTAAGGAGGTTTTTTGGGAAGGTGCGAGAGAGGGCATTGGTGCTAGGACATCGGCTGAGGAGGAAGGTCAGCTGGGTGCTTTCTCTGCCTCTCTGAGCTAGCAGGCTTTCACCCCAGAATCTAGCTCCCAGGTCTGGTAAAATCAAACCATTGAGATTTTTTTTACAAGAAAAAACGCACATCACAGCTGGGCAATGGATGAGTATAGAAAGGTTGACTGCTACAGTCAGAGTAGACAGTGCAGGAGCCCAGTGCCTGGCTGTCCCCCTACTGGCAGCCGGACTCTTAACTCAGAGACACCAGTCTGGCTACAGAGCCCAGTCGGGTACCCTGGAGCCATGGGTGGGATCCAGTCTCGTTCCACTTCCACGGTCTCCCTTCCCCCTCTAAAGCCTCTCAAGGTCACGACCCTGGAATGCCTAAACTTACCTTGAAGGCCCTGTCTCTTCGGGGTCTCGTCCACAAGAGGGTCCCAGGAGTCCCTCTCTGGGGGTGGGGTGGGGAGAGAAGGCAGGTGAGGAGGGAGCACCTGGGGTCCCAGGTGGCATCGAGGGGGCAAACCCGACAGGGGCAGTGGGGAAATGCCTAGGGTAGGGGTAGCACAAGGGGCATCAGGCGGGGGATGGAGAGACGTGATGACCTCCCACACCCACCTGTGTCTCCCCCATGCCCAGGTACCTTGAGTGTCCATAACAGGTTCTTTGACACCGTCAGTGAGCAGTTCGGGTCTAGAAAACATAACCGGTGCCATCAGTGAGGTCTGTCCAAGCACCCCAGGGCTGTGTAGCCAGCACCTCCGGGCCTTAGTGTACAGATCTGTGCAATGGGCTTCCATAACCCCAACCAACATAGAATTAAGGCCCTTGGTAGACTGCAGGAGTCATCCTGTAGACAGGAGCTGTCAATAGCTCTGAGCACTGAGAATTTCTCCAAATCCTGGACTAGCGGATGCCCTGTTTTGGACTTCATCCAATCCCTACTGCCTAGCACACACAGCATGTATGTGTGGGTGAGTGACTATCAGGAAAATGATGTGTATGTTTGTACACACACATGTGGAAAGGTGCATTAGTGGTCAACGGTCAACATCTGGTATCTTAGTATATGTGACCTGGAACTTACTCTGTAGACCAGGCTGGCCTCTGTCTGAGTGCTGGAATAAAAGGTGTGCACACCACTGCCTGGCCACTTTAACTTTTTGTAAGTTCTTTATTTTTTAATTATGTGTTGTGTATGTGACTGTGTGTGTGTGTGTGTGAGAGAGAGTGAGTGTGTGTGTGTGTGTGTGTGAGTGAGAGAGTGTGTGTGTAAGAGTGTGTGTAAGAGTGTGTGTGTGTGTGTGTGTGTGTGTGTGTGTAGTGCCTGCAGAAGCAAGACAAGGGCACTGGAACCACTGGAGCTGAAGTTAAGAGGGGGTTCTGAGAACCAAACTCAGGACCTCTTACCTCAGGTTAAGGACAGCAAGAGTCAGTTCTCTCCTTATACCACGTGGACCCAGGACTGAATGTAAGACTTCAAGCCTGGGGCTGGAGAGATGGCTCAGTGGTTAAGAGCACTGACTGCTCTTCCAGAGGCCCTGAGTTCAAATCCCAGCAACCACATGGTGGCTCACAACAATCTGTAATGGGATCTGATGCCCTCTTCTGGTGTGTCTGAAGACAGCTACAGTGTATTCATATACAAAATAAATAAATAAATCTTAAAAAACAAAAACAAAAAAGACTTCAAGCCTGGAGGCAAGCCACCTGCCAAGTCATTTGTGATGATTTGTATGTGCTCAGCCCAGGGAGTGGCACTATTAGGAGGTGTGGCCCTGTTGGAGTAGGTGTGTCACTGTGGGCATGGGCTTTAAGACCCTCCTCCTAGCTGCCTGGAAACCAGTCTTCTCTTTGCCTCCGGAACAAGTCGTAGAACTAACTCTCACCTCCTCCTGCATCATGCCTGCCTGGATGCTGCCATGTTCCTGCCATGATGATACTGGACTGAATCTCTGAACCTGTAAGCCAGCCCCAATTAAATGTTGTCCTTGTAAGAGTTGCCTTGGTTATGGTGTCTGTTCACAGCAGTAAAACCCTAAGACACTATGTATCCTTGGCTAGGCTGGAATACCCACCCTTACCTCTTTTTTTTTTTTTTTTCCGGAGCTGGGGACCGAACCCAGGGCGCTCTACCACTGAGCTAAATCCCCAACCCCCCACCCTTACCTCTTAATGACAAACTGGATACTGTTGCTAGCTTCCAGAATCTTCCTCAGCTTGGCAATCCCAAAGCAGTTGGGTCTTCGAAGAGAGATGCCTTCAGGCAGTCCTAGTACGAACAGCTCCTCCGGGTGCATAAGGAACTTGGAGTAGGGCACCTTGACTGGCTCTGAGGTACCAATGGCTTTGGCTGCAAATACATGGCTGCCGTAAGGCAACCTGGAACCCCAATCCCTGCCCCCATCTCTCTGGCCAAGCTGCAGGTGGCAGGGCTTTAGAGACAGCACTCAGCCGAACCCTATAAACTTGCCAGAGGAGAGAAAAGAACACCTAACTGGCAGGCAGAATAAAAGTCAGAATTTATCTGGAGGCATAAAGCCCAGGAATTTGAGTCCCCAAAGCCACTCTTCACCCATGCCTTCATAGCGTAGAAACCCGAGTGTAGCTGGGATATGACTGCTGCTCTTGCTGACTGCCCTCGAAACCCCTAAACCGTCACACAGCCCCGTGGCATTCCCAGATCTAGGACGAACCATGTCTGAGGCTCTCTGACTCTGAGTAGCCTGGTGCCTTGAGCTGGCTGAATCATGGCTGTAGCCAACGCCGGATTTCCTCGTTTGTAAAATGGGTCTTAGGGTGCGGGGACTGAGTGAGGAAGGTGTGAGAGAGCGTGTGAGAAGCTAGCCGTGGGCAAACTCAAGGAGACGAAGAAAATAGGCTTCTTTAATCTTTTGCTCTTTCCTGGAATCTTCCTTGTTTTATTGTAAGGCTGGGGATGGAATCCAGGGCATTATAAGTGCTAAAAAGCACTTTACATCTGAGCCACGCCCCCAGCCCCTCACTGGGGGATTCTAGGCAGGAGCTCTACCACTGAGCCACACCCCCAGCCCCTCACTGGGGGATTCTAGGCAGGAGCTCTACCACTAAGCCACGCCCCTAGCCCCTCACTGGGGGATTCTAGGCAGGGGCTCTACCACTGAGCCACGCCCCCAGCCCCTCACTGGGGGATTCTAGGCAGGAGCTCTACCACCGAGCCACGCCCCCAGCACCTCACTGGGGGATTCTAGGCGGGGGTTCTCCCACTACGCAACATCTCTACATGCCCCTGGTGGATTCTAAGAAAATACTGTATCACTGAGTCACACCCCCACTTTTCTGGATTCCAAATTTCCAGGAAGGCCTGCTGTAGCTATCCACCAGGCCTGTTGCTGAGGCTGACTGAAAGCACATGAGCCAGGGAATGATCTAGAGGGAGAGTGTGGACCAACAGGCCAGCAGGGTGGGATCCTTTGCCGGAGGCTGTTGCCATGGGGGAACTATATGGACCAGTCACTTAAGTGTTCCCATCCTGAAGGTGGCTCCCAGCTCTGTGTCTGTCTCTGTCCCAGAGGCATGTCTTCTCTACTCACCATATTTTGTGTTGAACAGCATTTCCACCTGCTTCCGGAGGGGCCTGATCACATCACCAGGGCTCTCTGGAAGGCAAAGGCAGTGGGTTGAGTTTCCTGGGTACAGAAACTTGGTGCTTAACTTACACCCCAGCTCTGGAGGCATCAGAAATGACCTTGTAGTGAGACTCTGGAACGGAACAAGGAAAAAGGCGGCTCTACCCACGCCTGTACTTTCTGCACTTTGCATACCTAGATAGTGGGTGCAATGCAAGCCTGTAATTTGCATACACTGCCACCAGGGGGCAGTAAACACTTCCTAATTACAGGTATCTGCTGCATATCGAGCTGGGTTCTACAAAGGGGCATTCATCTCTGACAAGAGGCTGTTTTATTCTAGAAAGTAGACATGCTAGTGATAAACCGTATACTTTTACCACCTACACCATCTTTTGCTCAGCAGAGAGAGGAAAAGTGGTTTTCAGTTTTTCTTAGAGTATTTTCTATACAGAAAGCCAGTTTTATATACGGAGGCCTAAGAATCCTTCATGGAAGGCAGCTAGATATGTGCACGTAAGCCCAAGCTAAAACTTTATTCTGAGAGATGCCTGTCAGTTCTAACACACTCTAGAACTTTCTTCCACCTGGTACAGCTCACATGGGTCTCCCAACCCAAATAAATTCAGGGTGTTGGAGAGAGATGAATAGAAGGGAGAACTTCTCATAAGGCTAGAGTAGACACGGAGAGAGAATTATGGGAGACAGGCAGGGCCTCACCTTCTGCCGGCCTCTCTTCTTGCCACGGTTCCTCACTGGGGCCTTTGTCTATGAGAAAACAGAGACCGTTAGGAAACACTGCCCAGAAGGGGTTGGGGATTTAGCTCAGTGGTAGAGCGCTTGCCTAGCAACCTCAAGGCCCTGGGTTCGGTCCCCAGCTCCGAAAAAAAGAAAAAAAAAAAAAGGAAACACTGCCCAGGGAGCTCAACTAGGGGAGTAAAAGCCAGGCTAGAGAGCCTCAACTCTGAGGGTGAATAGATTGTCCTCAGAGGGGATCAGGACACACATACGCCATTCAAACAGAAACTTATAATCACCGTCCATAGACCCCTGCAGGGACCAGCCTCCAGCCACCATTGTGTTCTAGGCACCAGGAAAGAATAAGAACAGGGTCCATTCTCCTGGTGTGATGTAAGAAGGTGACACCCCAGGATTCGGTGTGGGGAGGCCCATTCCTGTGATCTTAGGAATGAGGAGTCTGAGGTTGGAGGGTTCTGAGTTTGAGGCCAGCCTGAGCTGCACAGTGAGACGTTGTCTTTTAAAAAAAAGAAATAGGAGCTGGAGAGATGGCTCAGTGGTTAAGAGCACTGACTGCTCTTCTAGAGGTCATGAGTTCAAATCCCAGCAACGACATGGTGGCTCACAACCATCTGTAATTGGATCTGATGCCCTCTTCTGGTGTGTCTGAAGACAGCTACAGTGTACTCATATATAATAAATAAATAAATCTTTAAAAAAAAAAAAAAAGCCAAGAGTCTGCAGCACAACTCAGAACCAGTGCACTTGTCAAGCACGCATTGGGGCTGGAGGCCTAACACCAAAAAAAAAAAAAAAAAAATTACAGACAGGAGCACACTCTCGTATGATTACAGTAAAAAGGCCGTGGATTATGGCAAAAACTCACAGAAGGAGGGCTAGGGATTGCAGGACAGCCTGGTCTATGTAGCAAGAACTTGTCTCAAAAATCCATGGCGATGCACACCAGCTGGGATGGTTGGTTTTAATGGCTGACTCGACGCAAAAAAAGTGCTTTTCCACGCACGGCCGTCTTTCCGGCCTCCGTTCTTTGGTATTTTGAATCGCCAAGGTTAGACAACTTCAATAAGGATTCCCTTAAATCTAATCGGCCTGTGGCCATGTCTAGGGAGAACTTATACTGATTATGTCAATCAAACGTGGGTGGGAGGAGCCAGACTGAAAGGGCGTGGCCACATCCCCTGGGTCTGGGTCCTCATCTGTGAAGCAGCAAGCAATAAGCAGGAATCCCTTCTCTCTGTTCCTGACTACAGATGTGAGTGATGCTGACAGAGGCTGAAAGGCCTGACCCCCTGCAATGACGAACTGCAGACTGTAACCCGGCCTCTGTGTGAGTCAAATAAACCCTTCCCTCCCCCACGTCGCCTTTTATCAATGTGTGTGATAAATCTCAGAATTTAAAAAAAAAAAAAAAAAAAGAAATACACGCATGCACGCACGCACCGCTGACGGAGGATGCAGCTCAATTGGAGAGCGCTTGCCTGGGATGTGCAAGGGTTTGGTACATAGCACACCTCAGGGTTATCTGTCTAAGATAAAGGAGCACTTCCCGGGGCTGGGGAGATGGCTAAGCGATTAAGTGTTTACTACTCTATGAGGACCGGAGCTCAGTTTCCAGCACCTCTATCAGTGGGCTCAGAATTGTTTAACTCCTGCTCCAGGGAATCTGACATTCTCATCTTTTAACACCTGAAACAGGGCTGGAGAGATGGCTCAGTGGTTAAGAGCACTGTGCTGCTCTTCCAGAGGACCTGAGTTCAATTCCCAGCAAACACATGGTGGCTTATGGCCATCTGTGATGAGATCTGATATATAATAAAGGTATATATATATATATATATATATATATATAATCTTTATTATATCTTATTATATATTATATTATTTTATTAGGGCTCTTTTATTAAAAAAATCCCAACAACTCTTGGGCCCTCATTATTTTGAGAGGTCTATTCTCATAGACCTCTGGCTGGTCTTGATTTTTTTTTTTTGTTTAAGAATTGGTTGTTTCTTTCTTTCTTTTTTTTTTTTTTTTTTTTTAAGATTTATTTATATAGATATAAGTACACTGTAGCTGTCTTCAGACACACCAGAAGAGGGCATCAGATCTCATTACAGATGGTTGTGAGCCACCATGTGGTTGCTGGGAATTGAACTCAGGACCTCTGGAAGAGCAGCCAGGGCTCCTAACCACTGAGCCATCTCTCCAGCCCCTGGTCTTGATTCTTTATGACCAAAGCTCACTTACTAATCCTCTTCACCTCTTCCCAGGAGCTGGGATTATGAGGCGTGTGCTACGACACCCAGTGTATGTGATGCTGGGGACGGAGCCCAGGACCTCATACAGGCTCACGCAAGCGAGCAAACAACCAGATTCCTAGCACCTTTGAAAAAGAAGCTTTAATTGAATTTATTTGTATTTGTTTACATGTGTGTGAGGAGGGCATATGCATGCCAGGTAATCTTGTGGTGGTCACAGGACAACTTCCAGGTGTCCATCTCTCGTTCTATCCTGGGAGTCTGAGGGACTAAACTAAGGTCACCAAGCCTGTGTGACTGGTGCTTTAACCGGCTGAACTGACCCTAACCCCCATTTTTGGTATTTTGAAACAGGGTCTCCTGTAGCCTAGAGCCTAGAACTTGCTATGCAGGGAAGGATGACCTTGAACTTCTGATCTTCCCGTCTCTATCCCAGCAAGTGCTGGGATTAATGCTCCACGATGTTTAGCTTGTTCAGAGAGTTATGTTCATGTGTTAATTTTTCACACCCGGTGATGCGAGGCATGGAACCCCGCCCCTCGAACAAGCTATACGCTAGTGGTTGGCGCCTGACTACCTGGCTATCCTGAAACTTGCTCTGCAGACCTGACTGGCTTTGAACGCCTCAAAATCTGCCTGTCTCTGCCTCCCGAGTGCTGGGATTAAAGGCATGTGCCACCACTGCCCAGTTCCCCAAAACATCCAATCAAGTACAAATATTTCAGAATCCAAGTCACAGACATGGATGGTCCCACACACCCCGTGTGTTGAGTCTTCTCCAACAAAGGCAAGGGCTTCCTGACCCACCTGTCCCTCCCCGTGGCTCCCCAGGGTAGTAAGTTCCCAGTATGGCCAGCCCCAGCCCACCTCTTACCAGCCGGCATTTCCATCCCATAACCGGAATCTTCTGAGGGTAGATGCCCAGGTAGCGAGTCAGTCATCTCCTCAGAGGTAGGTGAAGGATCTGAAAGGAAACTCTGAATCAAGGAGGGCGAGTTTTACATGTCCCACCCATCATGGTCCCTTAGCAGTCTCCATGGGACAGCCAGGCAGGGGTACAGATCAAGATTCTAAAAGATACAGATCAAGATTCTAAAAGATATCCACGCAGTCAGAGGTGGTACAGCCTGTGACCTGATGACGTGAGTTCTCAGGAAGGTGAAATAGGATTGAAAGCCTTAGGGTCTCCCTGGGCTACAGAGTGGATTCAGGGAGTTGATGATATCCTATCAGAATTGAGAGCCTCTCTCAAAATAAAAAGTGAAAAGAGAGCATGGCTCAGTGGTAGAGCACCTGCCTAGAATCCCCCAGTGAGGGGCTGGGGGCGTGGCTCAGTGGTAGAGCCCCTGCCTAGAATCCCCAGTGAGGGTCTGGGGGCGTGGCTCAGTGGTAGAGCCTCTGCCTAGAATCTCCCAGTGATGGGCTGGGGGCGTGGCTCAGTGGTAGAGCCCCTGCCTAGAATCCCCCAGTAAGGGGCTAGGGGCGTGGCTCAGTGGTAGAGCCCCTGCCTAGAATCCCCAGTGAGGGCCTGGGGGTGTGGCTCAGTGGTACAGCCCCTGCCCAGAATCCCCCAGTGAGGGCCTGGGGGCGTGGCTCTGGAGCAGAGCACTTGTCCTGATGGTGTAGGCACCAGGCAGCAGAGCAGCACAGCTTCTGCCAACATGTCCAGCCAGAACAGGAAGCCCGGCAGTCCTTGGATGTGTGTCTCATACCTGAGACAGTAACCTGAATAATGTCCAGCTCCTCGGGCTCGATTTTGATAGGCCTCAACATTCCTATCTCTCCTGAGGTTCCTGCAAAGAGAACAAGAAGGACCCAGTCAGGCAAGGGCACGGACATGCCTATATAGAGGCAAGACTTTCTAGAACATTCTCACATCTGCGAATTGATAGTGAACAACCAGGAAAAGTCATTGGACCCTTGGCTCCTGCCCAGACCCAAGAAAGGCTAGATGAGCCCTTGGACAAACTCAAGCCAAGCCAGGCTCCTCTAATGTAAACAGCTTACAGGTCCGTGGGCTGAAGATATGGTGCTTATCTGCAGACCCAGGGTAGGCAATAGTGATGCCAGGATTTGGTTGCTATCTCCTCCCCTCCCCAGAGAGTTCCCAGCATGCTCTGCTGCTTGCAGTGTGAGGCTTGGGGCAGGGCCAATGGGTAGAGAATTATCCCAATTATTATTGTGGGTTCACAGCCTGGGCTGGTTTCCGTCTGGCCAATCCCCAGTCCTGCGGCCACAGAATATACACACGGGAGTCCCGCTGCTTCTCACCTGGCCCACAGTCTTCAGAGACGCTGCTCATGTCTGACCTGAGGAGAGGAAGGTGCAGAAATGACCCTGTGTTGACACTGTCCTGAGCCACTCTGCCCAGTACAGCTCTGTCCACATTTCAAAAACCAGTCCCCAAATCAGAGTGTGGCAGACCCCAGTTATGACCTCAGGACCGAGACAGACACAGGAGGTCTGCTTTGAGTCCAAGAGAGTCTGCCTCAGAAAACCAAACTAAGAGGGTGGAGAGAGGGCTCAGCAGTTAGAGGCTTGCTGCTCATGCAGAAAAACCAGGTATAGTTCTCAGCACCCACACAGTGGGCTCACAACATCCCTAACCCTAGCTCTGGTGTACCCAATGCCCTCTTTTGGGTCCTTGGACATCTGTACTCATAGGGTGTATAAACACACATACACACACATATGCACGTAGAATAAAAATAATCCTAAATCAGGTATGGGTTCACAACTTTAATCCCAACACTTGAGAGGCAAAGGCAGGAGGATCTCTGTGATCCAAAGACCAGAGCCAGGCCTACATAGGAAGTTCCAGGATAGCCAGAGCTAAGTACTGAGAACCGGCCTCAAAAGGCGTCACAAATAAATAAGAACACCACGCCGTCCTGGACCCATGCTTTCCCAGAATGCGGCTCACTACCCTACGTTAGCATCAGGCACAGCTTCCCAAGGCCCTGGCTCCCGCCTCCTCCGGCCATGTTCCCTGTCAGCATGCATTCCAAAGCTCAGGGCCTGGCTGGGTGAGTTTGGGGGTTCTGCAGGCTTAAGAAAATAGCTGGATGGTATTTAGAGGGGAATTAGAGACTGTAGGAATTCTGAAAGCAAGACCTGGGACGTGGGCATTCTAAAATAAATGACTGCCCTCATTTAATAAACAAAGAGGGGGGTGGAATCCACAGGTTTGTCCACACTAGGTGGGTGCTTTACAACTGAGCCATGCCCCCAGCCCCTCACTGGGGGATTCTAGGCAGGTGCTCTACCACTGAGCCACGCCCCCAGCCCCTCACTGGGGGATTCTAGGCAGGTGCTCTACCACTGAGCCACGCCCCCAGCCCCTCCCTGGGGGATTCTAGGCAGGGACTCTAATGCTGAACCACACCTGCAGTCTACATGGCCAGATCTTGTCCCTCTCAGTTCACAGCCTTGTTTGGGGATTAGGGTCCATGAGTGGGCTGTGCGTTGTACACAGGACAAGCAGTGTGAGGAACCGAGGAAAGTCCCCAAGGTAACTGACACTTGAAATACCTAGTCCTCCATGTTCTCTTGTCCCACTTTGTCTCTCACTGGCCTGGAAGACAGGTATTTGGAGTCCTCGTGTAGAAACCATGTGCCCGAGTGGACTGACGGGGACCAGCCAGGCCTCAGCCCTTCTTATACTGTGCAGAACAATGGCCTAACCCAGAGCAGAGGAAGGACCTTACCAAGCAGTCCCAGCCAGGTCCAGCATGCTGTCCCTACAGACTTCAGTGGCAGTGTCTTCTGGTGGGCTAGCTGGCTCCAGCTTCATGGGGTCTTTGGTAAACTTGTTCCCTGTGAGAAGAATGGGACTTCAGACAACGGCTCTTCAGTCAAATGTGGTCGGCACACACCTGCAATCCCAATATTCAGGAGCTAGCTTGGGCTACAACAGTAATCCCTAAAGACGGCCTCTGGTTGGTAGGAGATCCCTGGGCAGTGGCTTCTCTGGGACATTCCTCGGGGCATTCCTGGGAGGGCGGGGTATGCATTTGGACTCTTCTTTGGGGCTGTGTCTGAAACAGCCAGGAATTCATCTGTCTATACCCTGCTCTCATTCTCATTCTAGAAGGATATCCCTGCCCTCTACCAGGATATGGTAATGTAGGAGCCTCGGGGGGGGGGGGAAGTCACACGGCCACCAGGTTTGTCCCATAGGGTCATTTTCTCATTTAATAAAACCAAACACTAGAAGGTAGGTATCACCTAAGAACAAACAAACAAAAAACAGGGTTTCTCTGGGTAGCCCTGGCTGTCCTGGAACTTGTTTTGTAGACCAGGCTGGTCTCAAATTCCGTGATCCTCCTGCCTCTGCCTCTCAAGTGCTAGGTTAAAGGCATGCACCACCACTGCCCAGCTACCTAGCTCATTTATCATCTCCATTTTACAGATGGGGAAACTGAAGTCTACAGGCAATGCCCAAGCCTAGAAGGCTGCCAGGTAGCGGAGCTGTTAATGGGGCTCAGGTTCAGGCGCATCATGCCACAAGGGCGAGCGCACACACACACACACACACACACACATACACACACACACGCACACACACGGGCACATTCAAACACATTCACACAAACACACACAAGGGCACACAAATATACACATGTACACACACACACCTGTGCATGCACGCACCTATACAAAGGCAATGCATACACACACACACATACACACACAGGCACATGCATGCACACATACACAAGGACAAACATACACAAGAGCACATGTATGCACACACATACTCAGGCACATGCATGCACACATACACACAAGGGCACACACATGCACACACACACATGGGCACACGAATATACACATGTATACGCACAAACCTGTGCATTTGTGCGCTCTCGCGCGCACAAACACACACACACACACACACACACACATGCATGCATACATACACAAGGGCACATGCATATACACACACACACAGAAACACACATATGCACACAGAGGCACATGCATGCACACACATATACACATGTATGCACACACAAGGACAAACATACACAAGGACACATGCATACACACACACACACACATACACACACACACCAACATAAACAAAAAATCAGGTAGTTCCGAAAGGAACCTGGCTATGTGTTTAGCAAATGGTATTACTGTTTTCTCCAAGGAGACTCTAAACTCTGTAGGGTTCCAGACTCTCAGTCATCGGGATCCCAGAGACCACACAAAACCCCAAGATGTAGAACAGTATGGACTTAAGGTAACAGGGTCAGCTCAAGCAATGCCCAACTCCAGAATACACCTGCTGGTACCCACTCACCTGTGAAAATGCGCTCATCGAACATCCTGGGAAGAGAGGAGAGAGAGCATGAGAAAGGTGCGGGCCGGTCCCTTCAGAGATGCCACAGGGGCCACCAGTGTGGCTCTTAGAGCCACAGACTAGGGCACAGGGATTGACCACCCATGCAGGCAAGAGTCACCTTGCCAACCTGATGTGACTCAGAATCACCATGGAAACAGACCTCTGGACAAGTCCATGAAGGGGTTTCTACATTGGGTTGATTGAGGAGGGAATATCTACCCTAAATGTGGGTGGCACATCCGATGGGCTGGGGTCCTGGACTGAATCAAAAGAAGAAAGACAGCTGAGAGTCAGTGTTCACCTCCTGATTGGGAATGCACTGCGACCTGCCACCCCACGCTCCCGTGCCAACCTTTCCGCCATGATGGACTGCACCCTCAAACTGGGAGCCCAAGCCTTTCCTCCTTAAGTAGCTTTTGTCCAGGGTTCTGCTATGGCAACGAGGAAACGTAACTATTACAGAGGAAATCTGGAATCTCAGAATGTGTTTCTGCTTAGCCAGGGATGGCATGGCCCATGACCTATCTGGTTACTATGCCAACAAGGGGCCAGCTCTCAACCCGATTTTGCCGCAGCGGACAATTCAAGCTCCTGTCTCACTACCACTCCAGCCATGAAAGTCCTGTTTAAGTTTTCTGTTGTGCTTTGCTTTTATGGAGACAGGTCTCATGGAGCCCAGGCTGAACTTGAACTCCTTCTGTATCCAAGGATGACCTTGGATTCCTGATCCCCTTGGCTCCCCCTCCTACGTGCTGGAACTACAGGCCTGTGACACTATGCCTAGATTTTGCAGTGCTGGGGATGGAATCCAGGGCTTTATGGATGCCGGGCAGGTGCTCTACCCACTGAACCACCTGTGTCTCTAAGGGCCAGGCTCAGCAAAAAGCACCTGGGAGCCACTGGACAGGTCATAGTCATGGAAGCTGACCTGAGAGCTCCTATAGGGGCATTCTCAGAAGGTAGAGGCCTCAAGCAAGGGCAGACACTAGGATATCATATAGACATTGGAAGCAAGGCCCTTGTAGTGATGTGCTTGTTCATCCACACAGGCTTCTACCTCATGGGATCCAGAGACCTTGAACCCTGTGATAGCGTCAGGTCACTGATGGACCGATTGCAAGGGAAGAGGGCTGGGGATGGCTCATGGTCTGAAACATCCAAACCCAAGGACAGGAATGACAGGCATGGAGGTGCTCACCTGTGATCCCAGCATTTGGAAGGCTAAGGCAGGAGAATCAGGGGGTCCAGCCTAACAATAGGGGCTGGAGAGATGGCTCAGTGGTTAAGAGAACTGGCTGCTCTTCCAGAGGTCCTGAGTTCAAATCCCAGCAACCACAGGGTGGCTCACAACCATCTGTAATAGGATCTGATGCCCTCTTCTGGTGTGTCTGAGGACAGCTACAGTGTACTCATATATAAGTGGTTAATTTTCCAAGGGTTCATGTGACACAAAGTAGGGTCACCTGAGGCCCACATCAGACTGCCCAGTGGACGTGTCTGTGAGGAATCATGTAAACTTATGTTCAGCCCACGGTGGGTTGTGCCATCACTGGGCGAGCTCAGCACAAGCAAGGGTTAGCAAGCAGCATTCTTCCATAATTGCTGATGAGGTTCTGCACTCACTGCTTTCCTCAAGGATGGACCGTGACCCGGAAGTGGAAATAAACCCTTTCTCCCGCCCCAAAGCTGCTTCCTTCCGGTCGTCGCGTTTATCGAGGCAGCTACAGGATGAAACTAGGACAGGGAGATGAGTATATAACTGGTTTGTGTGTGTGTGTGTGTGTGTGTGTGTGTGTGTGTGTGTGTGTGTGTGTGTGTGATAGAGGGGAGGGACAGACAGACAGAGAGACAGACAGAAAGAGAGAGAAACAGACACTAGGGTCAGAGTGCCTGGTCTGAATGTGTGGAAATGTCACAAAACTGACTATTTAGACGATTAGTCTGACATAACTTGGGAGGCCACCGAGAATTCAGAGCACAGGAAGGCAGACCTGTAATCCCAGCACTCATGGAAAAAGTATTATAAATCCATGGTCATTCTGTGCTGCACAGTGAGCTCAGGAAACAAGACAAAAAGCCCCAAAACCAAAAAGCCAGAGTTGGTGTTGCAGGCCTGTGATCCCAGCACAAGGGAGGTAGAGCCAGGTAGGTCTGATACGTTTGAGGCCAGCCTGGCCTACGTATTAAGTTCCAGGATACTTAGAACTACGGAGCAGAATCCTGCCTCCAAAGCGAACAAGCAAATAAATTTAAAACGAAATGAAACCAAAAAAGCCAGTAAGGGTAGACAAACTCAGGTGTCTAGATTAAGCTCGGGGCCTGAAGCCTAAACGTGACTTCCTATTCTTCCTCTGAGAGACCAAGGGTTCCCTGCTATTCCTGAAGCTCTGGGAGCTCACACACATCTGGAGACCACAAGGCCAGAAAACAGCCAGAGAGCAATGCTGGTGGGACCTAGCTTCCTGTCTGGGGGCCCTGCTTCCCCTCTCAGCCCCACTCACTGGCCCAGCAGCTGCTGAATTAACAAGGCCACCATTCTTTAGGAAGTACAGAGTTGGGGGAGGTAGAGTCAGACTAGGAAGGGTCTCATATCATTTTCGGAGATGTGAAGGCAAGCCAAATGCCCTCATAAGGTGCCCAGGCTGGAGGGCACACTTTATACTCCCAAAGCACAGTCCTGAGTTCTAGAATCATCTGCTCCTCTTTTTGCTTTTGTGGTTCTGAGGATGAAAAATCCACATGTATGTAGGCAATTGCTCTACCACTGAACCACACTCCAGCCCCTCCCTGGGGTATTCTAGGCAGGTGCTCTACCACTGAGCCACGCCCCCAGCCCCTCACTGGGGGATTCTAGGCAGGTGCTCTACCACTGAGCCACGCCCCCAGCCCCTCACTGGGGGATTCTAGGCAGGTGCTCTACCACTGAGCCACGCCCCCAGCCCCTCCCCGGGGGATTCTAGGCAGGGGCTCTATCACTGAGCCACGCCCCCAGCCCCTCCCCGGGGGATTCTAGGCAGTTCTTCTTTTATAGAACCCAAGCCAATTCACACCTCTTGATAATGAAGTGAATGCTGTGCCGCTCCTCCAGAATTCTCTTCAGTTTCGGCACTCCATAAGTGCAGGGCCGCTTGAAGGGGATCTTGTCTGGGATTCCCACAATCTCCACAGCCTCAGGGTCACAGGCAATCTTCCTGTAGGGCACAGGAACCATGTGGTCCAGGCCCAGGGCTTCCGCTAGAAGGGCAAGAACAAGGGTGAGTGCAAGGGACAAGGCACAGGATACGGTGTCGGCCGCAGCGCGCCTAACACTGTGTCTGTTGGCTGTGCTTCTTTCAACATTTTAAGACAAAGTCTCGCTATATAGCCCTGGCTGACTCAGAACTCACTATGTAGACCAGGTTAGCCTCAAACTCAGAGATCTGTCTTGCTTCCCAAAGGCAAGCATTCAAGAACAGTGCCTCATCTACTGTCCCCTGTCGCCCCCACCCTCTCGCATTATGCACAGGGTTTCTCTGTGTAGCCCTGGCTGTCCTGGAAGTCACTCTGTAGACCAGGCTGCCTCAATCTTTACAGATCCTGCTGCCTCATGAGTGCCAGGCTTAAAGGAATATGTCACCACAGCCTGGCCCAGCATCCTTTTTCAAACATTTAAAAAAGTTTACTCTTTATTTATTGGGAGTCATTGCTAAGGGCCACGCCTGAGTGTGGAGGTCAGGAGACAACTTGCAGGAGTTGGTTCTTCCTTCCACCCTGTGGGTTCCAGAGCATAAGGCTTGGCCGCAAGCACCTTTACCAACTGAGCCATCTCGCTGCCCCTCCTGTATCTTCTTGTTCTATTTCCCCAGACTGGCATCAAATTCACAGCAATCCTCCTGGCTCAGCCTTCCAAGCGTTGGGCTTACAGACCATCACACCAAGCTCTGAATATTGCTTTCTTTCTTTGGGCAAGCTAGTCCTTGCTTAGGACCTTTTCTGGTCTCCTCAGGGCTGTGTTGTAACCCAGAGCTCCCCTTCAGCCACTCGCTGGCCAAGTCAGGGCTGGGCACACCAGTCCTGGCTGCTTTAGAAACAGCTCATTGTTTTCTTTTTGACGTGTCCCAGGTCTGTCTGTAGGCAGCGTTGGCAGCCAGCGCTACACTGTGAAGTCACACTTAGCTCGTTGTCAAATTAAACCCTGGAAATCTCAGCAGCTGTCAAGTCATTTCTCCCCCACCCCCACCTCCTGTCTGAGGAGCCACCCTCCGTGCCTTCAGGGCTTGGGCAATCGCTTTGTGGAGTTCATGTGGACTCACGGCTATGCAGAGACAGCCTGGAGAAACCTCTTGTTCTGAGAGGAGGCTCTCTTTGGAGTCAGGATCCTCCTGCCTCACCTCTCCAGAGCTGGGATCTCAGGCGTGCATCACCATGCCTGGTTTATATGAGGCTGGGGATGGAACCCCGGGCTTCATGCATGCTAAGCAAGCACTCTGCCAAGAGAGCCATATTCCAACCTCTTTTAGCTTTCCTGAGAGGGTATTTAAAGCCCAGGCAGGCTGGGCCATAATCCTCCGCTTCTAGAAATGGTGGGATTCCAAGTGTGTACCACCATGTCCGGTGTATCTCTCTCTGTCTCTGTCTCTGTGTCTCTCTCTGTCTCTCTCTGTCTCTGTCTCTCTGTCTCTGTCTCTCTCTGCCTCCCTGTCTCTGTCTCTCTCTCTGTGTCTGTGTATCTGTCTGTCTCGTTCTCTCTCCCTGTCTCCCTGTCTTTGTCTCTCTGTCTCTTTCTGTGTGTCTGTGTATCTGTCTGTCTGTCTCGTTCTCTCTGTGTCTCTCCTTCTCTCTCTCCCTCTCTTTGTTTCCCTGTCTCTGTCTCTCTGTCTGTCTCTGTGTGTGTGTGTCTGTGTATCTGTCTGTCTGTCTTGTTCTCTCTCTCCCTGTCTCCCTGTCTTTGTCTCTCTGTCTGTCTCTGTCTCTTTCTGTGTGTCTGTGTATCTGTCTGTCTGTCTGGTTCTCTCTGTCTCTCTCCTCCTTCTCTCTTTCTCTCTCTCTCTCTCTCTCTCTCTCTCTCTCTCTCTCTCTCTCTCTCTCTCTCTCTCTCCCATATGCACCCTACCCTGTCACTGGCCTATCACAAGCATATATGATATATGGTAGCACCAGGGGCTGGAGCTGAAGGCCAGCAGATGTCAGCTCTGACCCAGGCTTCCTCCTCTAGCTCATACCCAGAGCTTTTCCACATCACCTCCTTATACCCCAGGAGGTTCACCTGATTATGTCAGGAGACTCCTGTACAGACAGCCAACTAGGTCACCCCAAACCCTACACAGGGGGCCCAAGCCACCAGTCCCAGCCCACTCAGCAAGGGCACCATCCCAGGAAGGCACCTGATTCTCTAGCCTGAGACCTTAGCCTCCTCTAAGGCACCTTTGCATCCTCGCCAAGCCCTGTGGACTCCTGGACCCTCATGCCAACCGCTGTAGGCGGCCATATTTAAGTTCTCACAACTGTATGCACATGCACTTCCATAGCCATGTGATCTTGCACATAAATGCCCACAGTTATATGCACATGCATACAAGCCCACACTGCTGGTGAGAACACAAAAGTCCTCGCAACCAGGGATTACTAGGGAAACCGAGAATGTAAACAAACACACAGGGGCCTCTTTTCAATGCAAGAGATAAAATACCTGGTTTCCCGCCCAGAAGGCAAGGAGTGGATTTTGTTAATGACTGGGTGACCTTTGTCTAGAGAGACTGACCAAGTGCCCCAGAATGATTATCCCAGACTGTTCCCTCCCTGGACAGTTACCCGTCCTTAGGGGAGATGTCACATGTACATTATGGTCTGCTGACCTCAAGGCTATCGGTCAGAGACTACACTAGATTCTAGGGCTCTTAGCAATAGGACCCACCCTCAGGGTCACATGTACTTCGTAAAAGAGTTTCTATGTAGTCACACCTTAAGCTTTAGAGTGCCTCTGGAATGGGACTGATTGGTGTGGACTTGTACTGTTTTACCTGCCTGGGGCCCCATCAGAGGAGTCAGAGAAAGGTTTGAAGGAGCTGAAGGGGTTTGCAACCCCATAAAATAACAATACCAACCACCAGAGCTCCCAGGGACCAAACCACTACCCAAAGGGCAGACCTACGGCTCCAGCTGCATATGTAGCAGAGGGTGGCCTTGTTGGGCACCAATGGGAGGAGAAGCCCTTGGTTCTGCCAAGGCTGGACCCCCATAGTGTAGGGGAATGTCAGGGCGGGGAGGCAGGAAGGGGTAGGTGGTTGGGGAGGGGGAACACCCTCATAGAAGAAGGGAGGGCGAGGCGATGGGATGGGGTTTATGGACAGGAAAATGGGAAAGGAATAATAACATTTGAAACAAAAAAAAAAAAAAAAAAAAAAAAAAAAAAAAAAATCCAGTAAAAAACAAAAAACTGCCTGGCTTAGACTCCCTGAAATCTACTCCAGGCTGACAAAGTCAACCTGGTTTTCCTTCTCATCTCTTTACAGGTTTGCTTCCCTCTCTGACAACTGCAGGGACCCCCTCATGTGTATGTAAGTGCCCACTGCTGTATGCATCCGCACACATATGCCCTTTAGGCACTGGCTGCCGTGGCACTTGGACCTGAGGTCATCCTCCAGCAGAGAGAAGAACCTCATTGCCTATTCCACCGTGTCTCAAGATTTACTAAGGGAGGTGCTCTGTCCAGGGGACAAACTCCTCTCAATAGTTTACAAAACTCGGCTTTTGGGTCATCTCCTACAGGGTTTACCTCCCCGAAGTTTAAAAGATCTGTCAAACGGAGCACATTAAAGCCGGCAATCAAAGCAGGAAGCCCAGATGGGAGTTGAATACCTGGCAAACCCTGACAAGGGGGAGACGACGGAGGCAGGAGGATGGCTATGAATACAAAGCCAGCCTGGACTATCCAAAAAAAAAAAACCTGTCTGAAAAACCAAATGGAGATGTGACTCAGGGAGTGTCTGCCCAGCATGCACAAAGCCCCGAATTCCATCCTCAGCACTGAGTAAAACTGGGTATGGGGGTGCACACCGGTAATTGACCACTCAGGAAGTAGAGGCAGGAGGATCAGAAGCTCAAGGCTATCCTTGGCTACACTGAGAGTTTAGGGGTAGCCTAGGGAAACTGAGACCCTGTCTCAAAATAAATAAATAAGTAAATACATACTGAAAAAAAGGGAAGGAAGGAGAGAAGGTAGGTAGGTAAGCTGGTCAGGTATATAATTGAGGTTTTGATGTGCGGAGGCAGTCTGGCCTAAACAGCGACTTCAAGGCTGGCCTAGGTTAGGGAGGAAGAACTCGCCCCAAGAAACCAAGAGGGGAGGAGAGATGGTCGGGTGGGAAAAGTCGAATTGCTGCAAAGCCCAATAACCTGAATTAGGTCCCCGGAACACACATGGGACAAGGAGAGAATGAACAGAGTCTGTTCCACCCTCAAGCTTACACACAGACACACGCAAAATCACTGTAAAACACTCACACCCAAAACCACAACCAAAACAACAAAAACACCAAAAAGACAAGGGCTCGCAGTGGCTCAGCAGGAGTAGGCCTTCAGCACCAGGCCTGACGACCTGATACCCTGGTACCCAATGACACAGAGAGAGACTCAAATCCTGAAAGTCGTCCTCTGACCTGCACATACATGTGATGGACACACACACACACACACACACACACACACACACACACACACTCACTTTAAAAGTCTTAGCTTAGTAAAGTGCCTTGCACTTTGGATTCAGTGTCTTACAAACATACGGGTCCAATTTTGATGCCAAGAACCAGTGCAAAAAAGCCAGGAGAGGGGGTTGGGGATTTAGCTCAGTGGTAGAGCACTTGCCTAGGAAGCTCAAGGCCCTGGGTTGATCCCCAGCTCAAAAAAGAAAAAAAAGAACCAAAAAAAAAAAAAAAAAGCCAGGAGAGGCCTGGGGGTGCATGCCTTTAATCCCAGTACTTGAGAGACCTTTTGAGTTCAGCAGCCTGATCTACAGGGCGAGTTCCAGGCCAGCCAGGGCTACACAGAGAGACCGTGTTCCAGATGTCCTGAGTTCAAAACCCAGCAACCACATGGTGGCTCACAACCATCTGTAATGGGATCCAATGCCCTCTTCTGCTGTGTCTGAAGACAGCGACAGTGTACTCGCATACATAAAATAAATAAATCTTAAAAAAAAAAAAAAAAACAAAAACAAAGCCAGGAGAGATACCTTGTACTTGTAACCCCAACATAGGCAACATGGAGAGAGATGGAGCCCCAGGCTCACTGGCCAGTCCACTAAACCTAATTAGTGAGTTCCAAGCCTGTAAGAGACCCTGGCACGAAGGAGTGAGGACAGGAGTGGGGATGGTTGCAGGATATTTGACCACACTGTGGATCCTGAGACCGTGTTGTTTACTAGAAAAGCTGAGGCTCGGCCTTAGCAAACACCTTCCATCCCAAACAATGAAGGTAAAGTTAATTTGTAGAAGGAGGCACCCATGTCGAAAGTGATATCTAATTTGAGCGGCAGACAAAGTGATGAATCAGAGAAAGATTTGACAGAATAGGAGAAGAGGGGAGAGGAAAGAGAGGTTACTTAAGAGAGCAGTGCAGAAGGAAACTGGGACAGTTTTACAGAGACAGGGTGCAGAGAAAGAACCAGCTAGACACAAGGGAAGACAGAATGAACCGGAGAATGAAACAGACCCAAAAAATTAGAACATATTGTCAAAGGGAGTATGAGGCCAGGCAGAGCAATTCAGTCAGAAGCCAGTTTGAATCAGTCAGCTTAGAGAGGAGTATGAACAAGGAACAGCAGGGTTGAACCAGCCAGCCAGAGCTCAGAAAGAACTAGAAAGGAGGAGCTTATTCAGCAGGAAGTCTCAGAGGCTGAAAACATTCTAGGCGAAGCTAAGATTGTACGGAGGCTAGAAGCTTCCAGGACTAGGTCTAAGTTGGCAGACGGAGGGAGGCAGGAAGCCTCTGCGATGACAATTACATGAGGCGAATAAAAGTTACTTCTACAGGGGACTTCCAGCAAGATGGCCGCCATTGATGATTGACGTGGGAGGGCACGCCTCATGACGGGCAGTGTTACACCCCAGTTGGCAGTTTTGGGTACTATGAGAAAGCAAGGTGGACGAGCTGTGAGAGCAAGTCAATAAACGGTGTGCCTCCATGGCCTCTGCTTCAGCTCCGTCAGCAATGGAGAGTGGCCGAGAGCTGAAAATAAAACCTTTTCTTCCCCAAGGTGTTCAGGGGCTAAAAGTGCCAAGACTGTCAGTCCATGCTTGATATCTGGAACCTACATAGAGGAAGGAGAGAGCTGACTCCTACTCTTACACTTTGACGTGTAAACACACACACACCTACTAACTTATATATATATTTTTAATGTATATGAGCAATCTGTCATATACAGAAGAAGGCGTCAGATCCATTACAGATGGTTGTGTAACACATATGGTTGCTGGGAATTGAACCCAAGACCTCTAGAAGTGCAGCCAGTGCTCTTAACCGCTTAGCCATCTCTCCAGACCCAACTAATTTTTTTTCTTTTTTTTTTTTTGGACAGGGGTGCCTCACGGGCCTAGAACCTTTAATATATTCCTGTAGTCTTATCTCCAGCACCATGTAAAACTGGATGTGGTGGTGCACGCCTATAATCCTAGCCCTCAGGTAGAGGCAGGAGGATTACAAGTCGAACATCACTCTCATCTACACAGCCATGTCAAGGCTGCCGTAAGCTGCATGAGACTCTGTGTCAGCAACAACGCACACACAAAAGGTAGATGATGCTTAAAAAAGGGATGCCTGAGGGTCTCCTCTGGCTTGGACACACATGCGCATGTGCCTGCACACTCCTGTACAATTACACACACACACACACACACACACACACACACACACACACACACACGCAGACACAACAGACATGGCAGAGAACGACACACGGGGTTGTGGGAGCACTGGAAGCCAACAGAGGGCAATGTGTACCCCTGCCCATCTCCCCGTGGGTGGCTCAAGGTCTGGGGATCTGCCATCGTTCCACCCCCACAAAGAATCTGCGAAGGAAATATTGACACAACCACCCTCTCCCCAGACAGGGGAGAGCCCACGCCGGATGCCATCCACACTGACGCTGCGCGGGCGCCAGCATATGGCTCACGCTGTTGTGTTGGGGAACAGAGCGACTGCCACACATAATGAGATGCTCACCCGGTGGGCCGCGCCGCCCACTCACCGTATCTGCTGTTAAACAGAATCTGCACGCACTCCCGCAGGGTGTTGATGTCCTCCATTTCCTTGATGAAGGGATCCCACTTCTCTATCAAAACACAGAAGGCCCAGTGAGGACGGATCCCTAAAATGGGGGCCGCCTCCTGTCAGAGCCCCCAGCTCCTGCCGCTCTCCCTCCAAGAGCCTAGGGTGCCACTCTGAAGCACCCAGGCCTCCTACGCTCTGTCACCTCAGCCCCTGTGAGATGTGGGGTGCTCAAGACAGCTTCCCCTGTGCTCCCTCACTGGCCCCAGCGTCCACTTCTGCATCTCCCAAAGAGCTGTGTGGCTGACCTATCTCTCCCCAGACCACCCTACCTCAGGCAGACAAAAGCCCGGGAAAGCCACGATTCTCGAGAAAGGAGGAGCTCACTATGTAGACGAGGCCAGACTGGAACTTGACATCTTCCTGCCTCAGCCTCCTGAGTACTGGGATGACAGGTCTGTGTCACCATGTCTAGTAAATTAGGCAGGGGCTAGACGAAGACACTGAGGCCTCTGTACGACCTGGATAAGTGACTTATTGTTCAGCTAAGCTCCCAGCCCCTCATCGAGAAATTCTAGGCCCAGACTCTAGTGCTGAGGCCCGTTCCCAGCCCCCTTTTTTTTTCTTTTTTCTTTTTTTCGGAGCTGGGGACCGAACCCAGGGCCTTGAACTTTCTAGGCAAGCGCTCTACCACTGAGCTAAATCCCCAACCCCTCTGGGGGGCTCTTAGACAACACATGACTGTTCACCCACATTCCCAGCCCCCACGCCCATTTTTCTTTTCCTTTCTTTTTTGTCAGGGCCTTGCTGTACAGCCCAGGTTACCTCAAACAAGAGTTTCCTGCCTCAGCTCCACACATGGCTCCCTCTTCCTTTTTTTGGAGAGAGTCTCACTGTGCAGGTCTGGCTGCCCTGTTCCTATGTGGTGCAGACTGGCCTCGAACTTACAGAAATCCTCCTGCCTCTGCTTCCTGGATGCTGGACTAAAGGCATATACCTAGCCTTTTTTTTTTTTTTTTTTTTTTTGATATTTCTTCTCTCACAAGGAGGAATATAATTCTTTCCCCTCCGAGAACTGGAATTCTCATGGATAAAATGGAGCAGCTCTGACGGTAATTTCCGAAGTGAGGTCATCATGAAAATACAGGCTTCCTCCCTCCTCAGTGGTGGATCACTAACTCTGAGAACACCAGCTGCCGTGTTGCAAACCTGGCCAGCTGACCTGACTTAGAAGCTAGCCCAGGTGCTACGAGAGAGACCTTACACGTGGCTCTCCAGTTTCAGCCCGGCTGACACCATGCCGACGAGCTTGTGAGAGACACAATACCAAAACGACTTCCTCATCTACTGTGATCAGGAGTCCTGCTCGTCAACCTGACAAGACTCAGAACGACCTCAAAAACCGACTTCTAGGTGTCTGTGAGGGAATTTCTAGATAGGGTGCATAGAAGTGAGGAGACCCACTGTGGGTGGTACCATCCCCTATGCTGAGACCCCAGAATTGTGTGTGTGTGTGTGTGTATAAATCAGGCTGAGCACCAGCAATCATTTCTTTTCTGTTCTCTGCATGACCAGCCAGCACAGCAACAAGAAAAACTAACACAACGACCTCGACCCACTGTGGGCGGCACCATCCCATATGCTGAAACCCCAGATTATTTATACATATATAAATAAGCCTACCTGACAATAAGCCTACCTGACTTGTCGTGGACGATGGAGAAGAGGATACGCTTGGAAGCGTGGACATTCTGGATGAGAGGCCCAGCAGGTCCTGCAGGCGCCTGTCCTAAACAAGGGGGACAGAGGCCTACATTTTAGAGGGGTCCCACCTACTCGAGAGAAACTAAAACTGAGCCCCACGATCATGAGGCCCGATCCCTAACGACGCCTCTTAGCTGCAATCTGTGTCAGAACTGGCTATCCGGAGGTGGGCGTCATGACAGAATCTTACCCCTTTAATTACACTTATTTGTCAACTTATAAAGATCAGAGGACAACTTGTGGGAGGCCTTTCCTCTCCTTTTATATATGGGTCCCAGGAACTGAACTGAGGTCCGTCAGGCTTGGAGACAAACGCCTTTAGCTAAGCAAACACTCGATCAACTGAGCCACATCCCAGCACCCAAATCTGAAATGCTGGTTGAGGAATCTTGATCCCAAGTATCTTCAATAAAGGATACTCGGGCTCATATTCTCATTCTCATTTTACAAATGAGGAAACTGAGGTTCAGTGAGAGGCTTGCCCTGTCACGCACAGCTAGGATAGAGCCTACTTCTTCATACTCAGCTGTTCCTTGCACTTGCCTATCGAGCCCATGCAAGCAAGGTCTGTGGATGCCCAAGTTGAACTGGGTCCCCACAGAATGCAACTGGCTAAACCCCACCTGTGCCCAGAAATACCTCCTCCTTAGAGGTAACCACCCAGAGAGACATGTAGGTCCCCACTACAGCATTACCACAGCAATCAGAGAAATCTTGGGTGCTGGGGACATGGGGCTCAGGCACAGGCCAGCCCAAGCCCAGGTCGCTGGGGGTCAACGGGCAGGTTGGCACCTCCTGCTTGAGTTCCCGGATGGTGTGGTTGGGCATCGAAGTGCTGTACAGGAAGTTGGCCATGGAGGATGGGGTGGCGGTGGGGGTCAGGTCTTGGGGAGAGACCTTGGAGGCCTGGCCATGCAGACCACAGTCTCGGGACCCCTTGGGTAGCAGAGAGATACCGTTCATCTCCACCAGCGCCTTTGTGTCCTGCCCACCGTCATCAGGAGGCCTGAGTGGAAGAGAAGAGATGGGGACTTCTTTAAATACCTATTCTCGCTCTGTAAATCTCACCCCTCAGAGACCAAGTAGTGGGGTAGGATGGAAGCCAGGCCCACTTTGTGGGGACAATGAACCTGATACCAAATGTCAACCACTGGATGACCCAGGCCCACACCAAGCCTGTCTCAGTGCTCCAAGCCACCAATCTCATCCTCTACCTGGCTCCCTCCCATCCCATCTGTCCCTCCTGCTCATGCATTGCTGGGGAAGATAAAGGCCCTGGCTATGCTGGTCCCATGGGATCCACCTTGGCCCAGCCTCGAATTCACCTCCCACCAGCCTCTTAGGAATCTCATTCATGCCCCAAGATCACACCTAGGCCATTTTGTTTCTCTTAGTACATGTTTTTGAGGCAGATTCTCATTTAAGCAAGTAGCCTCAAACTCACTGTGGTGGTTTGAATATGTCTGGCCCATGGGAAGTGGCACTACTAGGAGGTGCGGCCTTGTTGGATAGGGGTGGCCTTGTTGGAGGAACTGCGTCACTGTGTAGAGAGGCTTTGAGTCCTCCTAGTCCTCAAGCTCCACCCAGTATGGAAGAGATTTCCTTCTGGCTGCCTCTGCATCAGGGCGTAGACCATTCACTTCTTTCTGGAACGTCATATCTACCTGGATGATGCCTTGCTTCCCACCATGATGATAATGGACTGAACCCCGTTAACTGTAAGCCAGCCCCAATTCAATGTCCTTTATAAGAGTTGCCTTGGTCATGACGTTTCTTCATAGCAATGAAACCCTAACTAAGACAGACGCTGGTACTAGATTATTGCTATGATAGTCCTGACTATGTTTTTGTTTGGAGGAATGTGGATTTGGTGGGGACTTTGGATTATGGAAGCAGTGGATTACTTTAAGTGGGGCTTAATGAGCCGTCCTAGTAGAAACATGGAAGACGGTGGCGCTGAGGGAGATTTGAACAGTGTGGGCCTGGCTCAAGAGGTTTCAGAAGAAGAGAACTTTAATGTGTGGCCTAGAGGATTTTCTTGTGATGATTTGATAAAGAATGTAGCTGGTTTTTGTCCTTGTCTGAATATCTGTGTGAGGCCAAGGTGAAGAGATTCAGATTAACTGCATCGACACAAGAAACCTCAAAAAGCCTGGTCTACACTTTGTCCTGTGGTTGACTCTTATGAGGAAGATGTTTTTGATCAAGCATAGCAAGGTTAAAAAGGAAAAATACAAAATGTATGGTTTAAAGTTTAAAGGGGCACCAGGAAACGGAATGTAGCTAAGCCCTGTGTTCAAGGATATTAAATAGAATTGAGGGAGTGGTAACTTCAGGCAAGAACCCACCCAGCTAAGCTTTATTGATACCTTTGCAGTTGAGCAAGGGACAGTTATATCATGTTAGGTGTTATTATAACCTGGTTATTGTTTTCATTTGGAGATATGCTTCTGTGTCAAAATGACAAGGGATGGATTGTGACCGCTCTTCTCCATTGCCAATGTGACTACATTTGGAATGAACCGTAGTTCAGAACTTATAAAGATCTTGTGAAAAGGTTAAAAAAAGAAAATAAAAAAAGCTTAGGGCCAGGCATGGTACACATGCTTTTAATCCCAGCACTGAGACAGTCATGCAGATCTCTGAGTTCAAGGTCAGTCTACAGAGCAAGTTCCAGGACAGACAACCTTAGGCATCGAAGGAGTTGGAAAACAGAAAGCTGGTGATAATGTAATAGAACAAGGGGGCCATGTCCCAACCCCAGCAAGCAGCTTCACCCATGTGGCTCTGTTTTTTTTTTTTTTTTTTTTTTTAAGATGTATTCATTTATTATATATAAGTTCACTGTAGCTGTCTTCAGACACACCAGAAGAGGGCATCGGATCTCTTTACAGATGGTTGTGAGCCACCATGTGGTTGCTGGGAATTGAATTCAGGACCTCCGGAAGAGCAGTCGGGGCTCTTAACCACTGAGCCATCTCTCCAGCCCGTGGCTCTGGTTTTAGAGTCACGAATAGAGAGGACTACTGGGACAATTAATGCTGGTTAGCCTAAGAAATTAGTGGTGATTAAGAAGAGACCAGCATCACCGAGGTGAAATCTTCTAGGCAGTGTTTTCTGAAAGCACAAAGAAGCCGTGTTCCACAGAAAGACAAGGTTGCACATCACACTGCAGCTGTACTTGGTAATGTGTAAGAGTCACCCAGATAGTACTGGTTTTAAAGGCATGAAGGGGTCATGAAGAGCAGCAGAGGGGTCTGAGAGGCCAGGGAAGGCCAATGGTGAAGGTGCAGCCTCAGTTGTAATTGACAGCCCAGGATAGAAGGGTCATGCAAAGAAGCTGAGACTTGGCACCAGGAAGAGAACTCATGACACACTATTGGCGAAGTCTTTTTGCAATGGAAGACGCTCCCCCCACCTTACACACACACACACACACACACACACACACACACACACACACACACACTGGGAATCCCAGTACCATGGGATGACCACCAAGAATAGCAACAACAATGGAGTAGAGCCAACCAGAGCCCACAGTGCTACAGAGGGTAGAGCTGGGAGAAGCGATGCCAGCCCTTTGGAGGAGCCCAGAAGATCATGTGTGCATCCCGGACATTGGAACAAGAAGCTGTACACTTGAAGTTGCCTTGGAAATCTCAAGATGTTAGAGATGCCAGAGCCATGGGATACCTGCGGAGCAAAGCTGCTAACGGGCAATGGAACCAGTCTAAGTGAAGGCAGCTTTTTGGTTTTTTTTTTTGCAGTCAACAAAAATGAAAGGAGCTGGAGATCTAAAGAGCGCTTTGACATCAGACATGGACGTGCAGAGTTTGGACTTTGCCCAGCCGGTTTCCTGACTTATTTTGGTCCACTATTTCCTCACTATGACGTCTGGAATGGTAATGTGTATCTTGTTGATGTTGAAAGCATGTGGTCTGCTTTTTGATTTGGATTTTATAGGGGATCACAGAGGGTTTTACAGGGGATTGCGCACATCTCAGAAGAGACTTTGAACCTTTAAACATTGCTGAGCTTGTGATAGACTATGGAGATTTTTGAAGTTGGACTAAATGTTTTTATACTATGCTATGGTTTGGTATGCCCCACCCCCATAGACTTAATGTGTTTGGACAAGCATATGGGGTCAGGGATTGGAATGTAGGTGGATTCTGAGGTGTCCTAGTGCTCGTGCTCTGCCCAGGGTGGAAGCCAGTCTCTTTCTGGATGCCTTTGAATCAAGATGTAGAACACTCAGTTCCTTCCAGAGCACCATGTCTGCCTGGAAGCTGCCATGTTTCCTGCCATGATAATGAACTGAACCTCTGAACCTGGAAGCCAGCCCCCAACTCAATGCTGTCCTTTAGAAGACTTGCCTTGCTCCTGGTGACAATGAAACCCTACGACACTCACTATGTAATGGCAGATGACCTTGGACTCCTGACCCTCTTACCTCTACTTCCCCAAAGTGCTGGGATGACGAGCCATTCTGTGTGACAATATCATCTCTACTCATCATCATTTGTCCCTGACCCTACAAAGCCTTATGTGTGACACTGACACACTGATCCCTTGGGAAAATTTTAGTCAGCTCCTGACTCAGATCATACTGCATGACTGGTCTGTACTCTCGCTTCCTCCATCAGACCCAAAGCTTTCCGTAAAGGATTCCCTCAGGGTGTCTCCAGCTTTCTGCCCTCTGGCTGGCGATGGGGTGTGACAGGTTTGTTTGTCTTTTGTTTTTGAGAGACGGGTCTAGCTACGTGGCCCTTGCTGGCCTGGAATCTGACAGGGTGGCCTCAAACTCAGAGGTCCACCTGCCTCTCCCTCATAAGAACCGAGGAGAAGGCATGCACCACCACGCGTTTTAATTATCAACTTGACATTATCTAAAATCACCTGGGAAGAGTCTCAAAGAGAGATTTAGATTAGGAGAGCCTGTGTGTATGTCTGTAGGAAGACTGTCTGGGTACACTAAGATGGGGAGGCCCAGCCCACTGTGGGCGGCATTATTCCCTAGTCTGGAGATTCTAAATTGTCTACGAATAGAGAAAGCAAGCGAAGGACTGGCAATGCATGACTGAATTCACCGATGTTGGCTCTTGACTGTGGATGTAATGTGAGTAGCTGTTTCAAATTCCTGTTGACTTGACCTCCCTACAGTGATGGATTGTAACCTAGGACCGTGAGTCAAACAACCCCTTTCTCCCTTAATGGGCTTTTGTCAAGGTATTTTTAACACAGCAGAAGGAAATGAAACCAGGACAAGGCTTACTCACCTCCTGAGCTTAAACCGAATTCGGTGACTATGCTCCAAAATGGCCATGAGTGCCTTGGGGTCATATTCTGCTGGTCTCCGGAAGGCCAGGCCCTCGGGCAGCCCCTGCACCGCCAGTAGCCCCGGCTCCCTGAGCAGCCTCTCATAGGGCAAAGGTACCACGGTGGCCCTGCCCATAGCCTCACCTGTCAGAGAGTGAACAGTGAGGCTCAGTACTGGCTGGGGCTTGGCTAGGCACACTGGGAGCCAGGCAATGTGAGGTGACTCCCCTTTGGAGGTGGGCTCTGGGTCCCCTGTTTCTGCAGACACACACACGCTATAGAATGAACAACACCAGCCTATAGATACGTCCCACTGGCTTATCTTTTGAGAAGACAGCTATGGTTCCAGAATAACCAGGAGGCTGAACACGGGTGGAGAGATGGTAAGATGTGGCTGTCCAAGAAAGGTGACCGGATACACTCATGATGGGGAATTGGGGGCTGGAAAGGGACTTGGGGTTCTGCTTGGCTCTGGGGAGGGGGTGGGGGTGGGGATGAGGAGGTACCCACAGTGCAGGAGCAGGGCAGAAGTGAGCAGGGCTAGGCTTGGGGCTGGGTAGGAGAAGGGCAGGGCAAACATGGGTAAGGCACTGCCGGGCAGGGGTAAACTGGGTTTGGGTAGGCTGAGTGGAGCAGGGCATAACTGAAGGAGAGGGGATTGGAGTGGATAGGACTACACAGGGCAGGGTTGGACTAAAGTGGGTAGAGCAAAGTTAGGCAGGGCAAGGCTGGGTTGGGCGGGCAGAGCAAGTGAAGTTGGATTAGAAATATGGCTGGGTTGAGGCAGGTTGAGCAAAGGTGGGCGGGACACAGCTGAGGGGGGTGGGGATGAGGGTGGGAGGGTGGGTGGGCCTAAGCACTGTAGGGTGTGGCTGGGTGAGGCACAGCTGGACAGGTGGGTGAGGCGACGCTGTGTACGGATAGGTCTGTGCTGCCGCGGTGGCGCTAGGCCGAGCTAGGCTGAGGTGGGCGAGGCTGTAGGGCTGAGCTAGGTATGGCATGGATAGACAGGAATAGGCTGATTTGGCTGGAGCTGGGCGGGGCTGGGGTTGGCCTGAGGTAGGTGGGGCTAAAGTGGATTTGGCAAGGAAGGCCTGGGCTGAAATGGATGAATAGCCCTGAGCAGAGGTGGGCAGGGCAGAGCTGGGGTGGGAGGAGCTAAATCAGTTCGGGCGGGACTGAGACCGGCAGAGCAGGTGGGGCTAGAACGGAAGTATGGCTGGTGAAGCTGGGCCAAAGTGGGTATGGTTACGCTAAAAGGGCCTAGGGTGCCATCATAGGGCAAGGGTGGGCTGACCTGGATGTCGTGGGACTGGGCTAGGAGGAAGGGCTGGGTCTGACTGGGCAGGGACGGGCAGGATGGAGTGGAGTTGGGTTGAGCTGGGTAGAATGAGGGCGGGGCTGAGGTGGGTGGGGCCAGACAGAGCTAAGGTAGGTGGGGCTAAATAGGGTAGAGTGACTAGGCTGAAGTGGGTGGAGCTAAGCAGAGTGGTGTGTGAAGTGGGTAAGGTTTCTGTGGCTGAGCTGATGGGTAGGGTTCGAATAAGGTGGGTGGGCAGAGCTGGATGGGACTGAAGTAGACAAGGCAGGCGTGGGTAGGCTGGTCTCCCACCCACCCGTTTCCGGAATGGAATGAGGAAGGATCTTACTATAAAGAACATCAAACACTTCCTCTACCATCTTCTGCAGCAGGTACACATCCGAGCACTGCTCCAGAGAGGACCGCGGGATGCTCCGGCCACCACCTTCGCAGCGCTGCACCTTTTTAGGGTGTCCTGCTTCTGGATCGTTCCACAGGGGTCCCCCTGTGCAACAAGAGCACATGGGCCGTAGGTGGGTGTCAAGCAGGTACACATCCAAGCACCTTAAATAGTTAGCCTTAAACCTGCCACAGTCTCAAAGGGACAGTCTAGAACGAATTAGCGAGATCAAAGTTTCTCAATCTGTGGGTCCCGACCCTTCCTCCCCTTTGAGCACTGGTGGATAGGTTCACAGGGATGCCCTCAGACCATCAGAAAGCACAGATATTTACGATTCACAACAATGGCAAAATTACAGTTCTGGAGCAGCCTAGTAATTTTACAGTTGGAGGTCAACCTTCCCAGCCCATCATGGGCAGCACCATTCTCTAGGAAATGGGACTCTAAGCTATGTGAAACGGAGGGAGGTTAGATGAGAGCCAACAGTCTCCCTGCTCTTGACTGGATGTGATGTGACGAGTTGCCTGAACTTCTCTGAAACAGTAAGACTGCAACTGGGAATCATCAGCCAAATAAACCCTATCCACACCCTCCAGTTTCCCAGGGGGTTTTGTCATTTGGGGAGATGTTTATGAAATATTGGATTTGTTTGTTTGTTTGTTTGTTTGTTTAAGGCAGGGTCTCTATGTAGACTGGGGCAGTGCTGGGATTAAAGGTGTCCTTGAAGCTACATCAGAACAGGATGAGCAGGGAATGAACAAGATGAAGGGGCCTCGTGGCCCCTTCCAGCTTGGCGCTAGCTCTCCTTGGAGACCTTCCAAGCTTGAAATAAAATATCTGAATTCTGAATGCTATAAATAGTGACTTTCTGGCTGTGGAAAATAAAGTACACTGTCCCCAGGGAGGCTTGGGGTGGGAGGCTACAGGACCCTGCCACACGCACTATGTGAGCCCAGCCTCAGAGACTACAGTCTGGGGAGCATCTCTATGATCCAGCTATGTCCATGCAGTGCTGGACTAGTCTGGGATGGCTAATCCTAGGGATAAGGCTCAGGAAACCATGAAAACTACCAACAAAACCATCAACGGCTAGTGCCTGGGTGTCCACAGGGACCCCCGGCATCCCTCCACCCCACCCCACAATCTATCTCCTTGACTTTGAAGAAGCGAGGATCGGAGAACTGGAGTCTTGGCCTTGAACTATGCACACTGTGGGGCTATCCCTGTTTGTTGTGGTGATGTGAATAAGGATAAACCCACAAGCTCATCTATTTGAATGCTCGGTCACGAGAGACTAGCGATGTTTGAGATGATTGGGAGGGGTGGCCTTGTGGGAGGAAGTGTGTCACTGGGGGTGGACTCTGAGGTCTCAGATGCTCATGCCAAACCCGGACTCTCTCTCTTCCTGCTGCCTGCGGATCGAGATGTAGAGCTCTCAGCCACCTCTCCAGCACCGTGTCTACGTGCCAGGATGACAACGGACTGAACCTCTGAACCTGTAAGCCAGCCCAAATGAAATGTTTTCCTTATAAGAACTGCCTCGGTCATGTTGTGTCTTCGCACAGCAACAGAAACCCTGACGAAGACAGTCGTCAAACCGAGTAAATCTGGAATTAACTAAAACCCAAATGACAGGGCACATCTGCGAAGAAGTTTGTCCTTTCGTATTTATTTTATGGATCTGATTACACCAGACACACCAGAAGTAGGACATCGGATCCCATTACCGATGGTTGTGAGCCACCGTGTGTTTGCTGGGAATTGAACTCAGGACCTCTGGAAGAGCAGTCAGTGCTCTTAACAGCTCAGCCATCTCTCCAGCCTGAGGGATTTTTTTGTTTTTCTCAATTAAATCATTTGAAGTGGGGAAGACTCGGCACTTCTGATCTTTGAGGTGGAAATATAAACCTTTAATCCAGATCGTTTGAGGTGGGCAGATCCACCCTTTAATCTGGGCCACACCTTCAGCCGGCAGCTGATGTCAAGGACTTGGAAGAAGAAATCTAGCTGGCTCTCTGCCTGCTTGCTCCGGGGCTCGATAGCAAGCCCATTCCTTCGCCGATATCAGAGCCCACTTCTTCCAAACTCCAGTGTACACTGAAGACCCGCTGAGACCTCCAGCCTTCTGTTAGTTTCTCATGCTGCATATCATGGGGGACATTTTCATGACCTTCTGGGAAAGGTAATGAGGTTTGAGGCCAATAGCCCAGCATGAAGTGCTGTTCAGTTTTGGGGATGGGACCCAGGGCCATCTACTGCTGGGCTACCATACTGGGCAGGCACTCTATGTCTGAGGGCCACCCTGACTCAGAGCTGTTCATACCTACAGCCCATGTATACTGAGCATTTCCAGGCCAAAACAAACAACGACACGTCACCCCACAAGGCTGATGTGAGCTAACAAGGGCAATATACTCACACATGCTAAATATCTTAGCTGAACAACTGTGTCTGGTCCCCATCCTCAAATATACTCAGTCGTAAGGTAGAACTGGGGCTGGGAATGTGGCCTGTTTGGCAGAATGCTTGCCTAGCAAGCATGCGTTCCTGAGTTCCACCTCAGTACTACATACAGCAGAATGGGTGGTGAGTGTTTTCCTCTCCTGGGAAAGTGGAGCCAAGAGGACCAGGAGTTCAAGGTCAGCCTGGGTTACAGGAGAACCTGACTTAAAACATAAAGGGGTCAGCGAGCCGGCTCAGCAGGTAAAGAAGCTTGCGACCAAGCTTGAAGACCTGAGTTCAATTCCTAGTGGTGGAAAAGAAAACCGACTGTAGCAAGTCTCCTGATGTCTACATTCATGCCCCAGCATGCGCCTGCCTATGTAAACAGAATATAACTTCAAAACAAAACAAAGAAAAAAGGACAATAATCAAAACAAGTGGACCAACAGCTGAGGGTGTAGTTTATTACCAGTGAACTTGCTTCATAGGCATAAGGGTCCAGGTTCGATCCTCAGCACCATTTAAAAATAGAGTAGAATTGGGTGACTGCGCTAGGCCTCAGTGTTCCCATCAAAAAATGGGCGCATAGAGGTGGGTAGTTATGAGGCTCAGTGACAGGAGCTGCTGGACAGTTTTAACAAGTTCCCTTTGGAACAACCATGTGTCTTTAGGCTGGACAAAGCAGGGGGGACAGGGATGGGCCAGGACACCTGTCCTTTAGAAAGAACAGGATCCTGGTCATGGAGAACATAGGGTACTCACGGCAGAACCTGAGGAAGTCTGACTGAAGCTCCTTCCGAGTATTCAAAAACACCCTTCCCTTCTCGGTGCCCATCACGAAGACGCTCTCATTGTGTACCGCCACGCAGGCCACCTCTGTGTTCAGCTTGGAGAGCGCTGAGCACTGTGGGGGAGGGGTGGATGTGTGAGCTAAATCAGACCAGCCTGGAACCCAGCCTAGCAGTATCTGTCTGTAATCCAGCACTTGGGAGGCTAAGACAGGAGGATTAAGCATCTGAGGCCAGCCTTCTAGACCACTCTGGTCCCTTTGCACTGGGACACAGAGTAGTGACTGCCTTCGACAAACTGTACAAATGCACCATGGCATTCTCAACACTATGGCAGCAGAACTTCAAATATCCTGGTTACAGGAAAAGAATCTCTATAAGCAGGGCTGTCGAGATGGCTCAGTGGATAAATTGCTTGCCTTCCAAGCACAAAGACCTGAGTTCGATTCCCAGCATTCACGTGAAAGCGCTGGGCGTGAGCGTGAGGTTGGGGGCTGTTAGCGGGCAGAGCACTTGCAGTGAAGCGTAATGACGGGATCTCCAGCACCTATATAAATGCTGGGCAGCTGGGGCAGCGCTCCTTTGTCCCACCAGCTGAGGTGTAAGCAGGAGACCCTGGGAGCAAGCTGGCTAAAGGGTAGTCCGGTTGGCAAGGGCTGGGTTCGAGGGCAACCTCTGCCTCAATATAGAAGATAGCGACACTGGCTTCCACATGCAGCATGATCAAGGAGTCACTGGCCTTCCAAGCATAGAGAGCCTCCTTTCTAGATTGTTGTTGCTGGGTGCTGCCAAAGGTGCAAACACACGTAACACATGCACGCACGCACACACACAAACATGTAGTGCACACACACACACACACACACACACACATACACACACGTGATACAAGCACATGGAACACACACCACACACATAATACACATGCACACAAACACATGTAACACACAGGTGCAAGCACATGTAACACACACCACATACACACACATGTAATACACATGCTACACATGCTACACATGCACACACACGCAAATACATGTAATACACACAGGTGCAAGCACATGTAACACACACATAATAAGCATACACATAATATACACACAAACACATGTAATATACACAGGTGCAAGCACATGTAACACACAACACACAAACACACACGTGCAAACATATGTAACACACATACACGTGCAAACACATCTGTCATGTGTGTACCACCCAGGTGTGGTGGCACACACTTGCAATCCCAGCACTAGGGAGGCTGACACAGGAGAATCCATGGGGCTTTCTATTTGATGAGTTCAAACCAGAGATCCTGTGTCAAAACTAAAACAAGGCGATCTCACCTTATCTCAGAAGCTAAGCAGGGCTGGGCCTGGTTAGTACTGGAGACACCCGGGAAGTACTAGGTGCTGTAGGCTTAGCTGGCTCACAACTGTAATCTCAGCATTCAGGGAGGCTGAGGCAGGAGGATTGCCATGAGTTTGTGGCCAGCCTGGGCTACACAGTGAGTTTCGGATAAGCCTGAACTATAGAGCAAGGTCCTGTCCCAAACAAGGGGAATGGCAGCTGAAGAGTTAAACCCAATGTGGAGTTGTGGCCTCTACATGAATGCAACACACCCCACCACCACCCACCCACCCACACACACACACACACACACACACACACAGAATTCTCAGTGGCCACACCAAACTGGCTTACTTGTGTGGCCCCAAGTTATAACCAAGACTACAGTATGTAAATCCCTCGAAAGCAAAATCCTGTCAGTAAACTCAGTGGCACACACATGTGGCACTTTACGAATGCTGGCCTTGAGCTGGCAAGATGGTCCAGTGGTTAGATCCAGGTTCAATTCCCAGTACCCACATGGCAGCTCACAACCGTCTGAAACAACGCTCTGGTCAATTCAACACCCTCACAGACATAACACGGGCAAACACTAGTTAGTATACATAAAATATAAGGAAATAAATGAATAAATGAATGAATGAATGCTGGTTTTGAGCCATCACACGTCTTTAATCCCAGCTCTTGGCAGAGGCAGGTGGATCTCTTGAGTTCCAGGCCAGCCTGGTCTACAAAGTGAGGTCAGCCATGGCTACACAGAGAAACCCTGTCTCAAAAAAAAACCCAAAGAATTACCATAAATAAACCAGCCTTCGTGCCAATTAGCATTTTAAGACATTCTGTGCTGTGTGATCCTAGGACAAGCTCTTCAACCTCTCCAGGCCATAATCTCACCTCTTATGCCAGCCTTAAGAAAACAGCAGTGCCTGGGGAGAACCGCTGTGAGTTTCAGGATGGCCTTACTGTGAGAGACTGACTCCAAACGACAAAATGCAGAGAGTGCAAAATATTGCTGTTGGCGTGGTCCATTAGTGCACCTGGCAGTCACACCCACCACCACTGACAGGCTAGTGATGTTCAGGATACACGTGGTTCAGAACCATCTAGAAAGGAGGCTCTCTATGCTTGGGAGACCAGTAACTCTGTACTTGATCGTGCTGTGTGACCTCCTCAAATACTAAAGAACGCCAGGCGGATCCACTCTTCTGTTTTCCCTTGCTTAGGTATGAACGGGCAGGAGTGGTGCCAGGGTTTGAACCCAGAGCCTACTTCATGCTAAACACTCTCTTCATCAGTGAGTTTAGCCTTGTCCTTTTAGGGTTTCACTTTGTAGCTCAGGCTGGTCTTGAACTCATGATTTTATTTTTTTTGCAACCTCTTTACTGTGATTCCAGGTGTATATGTATGTAAATTCATGCGTATCCTGGTGTCTACATACATGTGCATGTGTGTGGAAGCCAATTGCTTTGGCAATTGTCCCTCAATTCCTTTATGTGAAAGGTAAGGTCACCTATGGACGTGAGCTTGCTAGACAGGCCTCCTTTACACTGGGATTACAAGTGTGGGCCACCAAGTCTGACTTTTTTATCTGGACAGAACCTCTCCCATCTTGCCCTTGGGCCCTCTTCCCACCTGGCCAGATACCCACCATGGAGTCTAAGGCAGACACCAGACTGTTGATGAGCTCGTCCTTGCGGGCAAAGGTGGAGTTCCAGCGCTCGGACCCACAGCCGTTGGTGGGGATGTCACAATGCTTCCCCAGCAAGGCCATGGTCACCTAGAGAGAACAGAGAGGACACAGTGGGTAATAGACACGTGGTACAATTGGGTAGGCAGACTTGGCTCCCAGGGTCACCTGGACTTCACAAGTGGAAGAGAATGCCAGCTGGCCTTCCAGGGCCTCAAAGGTATGGCAGAGATTTGAACTTCCACAGGCCATGAGACAGCAGCTACTGCAGAAACCTACGTTTATCTAAGTGAATAATGTATACGTATTTCCTCCTATTTGAATGAAACATTCTCAGAGAATTTAAACATTCCTTCCTAGAGGGAGGTTCCGGAGACTCAAAGACGAAGCAACTTACACAACTCAGGAAGCTCAGGAAACTCATGAGGCTCAGGAAGCTTACAAGACCCAGGAAACTCAGAAGCTCTCAAAGCTCTGGAAGCTCAGAGAGTCTTAAGAGTCACAAGACCGGGGGTTGGGGACTTAGCTCAGTGGTTAGAGCGCTTGCCTAGGAAGCACAAGGCCCTGGGTTCGGTCCCCAGCTCCGAAAAAAAAAAAAAGAGTCACAAGACCCCTCCCAAAGATTATAAATGCACAGCAATTTCGTGTACGAGAATGGGCAGGAATATGGGACACTTTTGTAGAACTGTCTGCAGCTCATACAAAGTTCCAGAGATGCAACTTTTTGTGAGTGACATCAACCATGATGACGTAGGCTTTTTGGTAATGCAGCTGCCTTTGAGTCACCCCCATTACAAGTAACCCCTCACCCATTGTGGTGGTTTGAATGAGAATAGTCTCCACAGGCTCATATGTTTGAATGCTTTATCCCCAGTTGGAGAACTGTTTGAGAAGGATTAGGGGGTGTGGTCTTATAGGAGTGGGTGTGGCTTACTACAGGAAGTGTGTCACTGGGGGTGAGCTTTGATGCTTTAAAAGCCCATGCTAGGCTGTATGTCTCTCTCTGGCTTCTACCCATAGATATGGATATATATAAAGTTCTCAGCTACTTTCCCAGTGCCATGCCTGTCTGTTTCCTGCCAATGCTGATCATCATGGACTAGCTAATCCTCTAAACTGCAAGCAAGCCTTCTCTTAAATGGGTTTGTTTTCCTATACATTGTCTTGGCCATGGTTTCTCCTCACGGCAATATAACAGTTACTATCTTAACTGTTCCGCGCTCCCATAAATAACCATTCACCAAGCTAGTCTCCAATAGAATTCTTTCTTCCATCTATTGTTGGTGCCTTCCTGGGGTAGACATTTGGTCCTGTCTTGCCACAAAAAAGGCAAACAACAGCAACACAGCTAAGGGTTGTGTTCCAAGGAACAGAACCCAGAGATTCGATCCATCACCAAAGTGGGCCCAGCCCATTGTGGGTGGTGCCGTCCCTGGGCTGGTGGTCCTGGGTTCTACAACAGAGCAAGCTGAACAAGCCAGGGGGAGCAAGCCAGTAAGAAACATCCCTCCATGGCCTCTATCAGCTCCTGCTTCCTGACCTGCCTGAGTTCCAGTCCTGACTTCCTGTGGTGATGAACAGCAGTGTGGAAGTGTGAGCTGAATAAACCCTCTCCTCCCCAACTTGCTTCTTGGTCCTGATGTTTGTGCAGGAATAGAAGCCCCGACTAAGACAACCATGATATTAGTCTTCACTGCCTGAAGCCCAATACCAGGACGGGTCCTAACTGCCAGTGTTTTCCACAAACGCCCGTCACAGCCCTCTCCCGCTCACCCCCTTCACGGCTACCTACTGTACACATGCTTTGAACAAGGCCTTAATTTCTAGCTCCGGCTGCTTGAACTCTGGATATTCCTTTCTCCGCCTGTCAAGAACTGAGATTACCAGCCTGTGTCCACATCCTTATAGCCAATCCTGTGGGAAAGGCACCTGACTGCCTCACCCACGGCTTAGCTGGGCATTGTCGCCCACCTCCTCCCCCACGTCAGCTCGGTACACGCCTCTGGGCTTGGTCACAAGCTCCCAGATCAAGGTCACGGCTGAAGCCTGAGTCTACTTCCTGGATGTGGGCCATGGACTTGGAGCAGGTGCAGATGGGGCACAGGCTACTTCCTCAAACTAGGGATTCCCCAGGAAAGGACTTTGTACTGACGTACTGAGGCTTCTCACAGTTCCTCCTCTGAAGGCTTCTTTGGCTTGCACAAGTCTAAATCCAAAGACAAGGTTGCTGGTCGCTGGTAGCTGGTTGTGTTCCAAGGAACTGTTCTTCCAGGGCTATCCCAAGAGACGGGAGTGAGGTGGTCCCTACTTGCTGCCCAAGAAAGCACCAGTCCCTCACTAGCCTAAGTCAAAGGAGGCCAGGGACAAAGGCAGGATACGCTCTGGGCTTATTCCCCAGGGCCCTCTCAGGCCACTGGCTGGGTGTGTCACCCAGCCATAGAGCTGTAGATTCCACACCCTGTTTGCCACCTGTCTGCCACCTGTCAGCAAGGATTCTAGACACTCACTGGGTGGGGTAGCAAACAGCCAGGTGGCAGGGCCTCCAGGCCCGCAGCCTAAAAAAGCACCAAGCCGAGGATGTCTACTGACACTACAACTAACGCCCAGACTGTAAACTCTGCAAGGGCCAAACTGCCTCTGTCCACCATGGCTGACCCTCGGGGCCCAACTCATTGTCCGCAACTCATTGTGTGCAACGGGTCAAGCACGGAATCCCAGTCATCCTGGGAAACTCCAGACAGCAGCAGGTGCCGTACGGTACCATACGGGGGTAAGACGACGAGGCCTCAGCAAAAAACACCACATCATTAAATCAGAAAAGGGGAGCAGCTCTGGGCCGGGCACTGGCTCTGTAAATGTTTTTGTATTTCCTCAGAGGAAGGGATGAGATGAGACCTGCTCCCAATCTCAGAGTGCTCTTTCTCTGTTCTAACTACACCTAGGCCATGGCCTGGAAGCTTCTAGCCTCCGTACAATCTAATCTTCCAAGTTGATTCAATTCAGCTTCTCTTGGCTTCTGCCTGAACTGCCCTGATTGGCCATATACTTTTGGCAATCCGCTCTAATCCTCTGGCTCGTTCTGTCTTTACCTGTGTCTGGCTTGGTCTCCCAGACACCCTTCCCAGTAAAACTGCCACACACACACCCTTCTCCACCTTGCTACCTTAAGTAGCCTCTCTTTCCCATGTTGTGCACGAGTGGGGCGTGTCCTATCTCTCAGACCTTTCCCTGATTCGTTACTTTGTCTGCCTCTCAATTAGACATTACTTTCAAACATGGCTGCTTCATTCTACAAACTAACCTTACGTTTATTGTTAGGGGTTAAAGGTGCATACTAAGGGTGTGTCTGTATTCCAGCCAGATCTTACTGTAATCCAGGGTGTGTGTGCATTCCGGTCAGATCATATAGGTCTTCGGATGTGATCCCTTGCCAAAGTTGCTAGTAACCAAATTGCTAGATTAAAGTCCCTCTACAGGCTCAGATCTGCGCTTTGGACTACAGGAAGAAACTGGTTTTATGGCCAGTAAAATGGCACTTGCTTAGGATGGGCGTTTGATCTCCAGGGCCCACACTGCAGGAGAGAACTGACTCCGGCAAGTTGTCCTCTAACTGCACACACGCATCAAAACAAATAAGTAAAAATGGGAGAAAAATAAATAAGTGGTTTTGCCAGGACCCACTGGCCCTCCCTGTTAACTCAGATGGCCAAGGCAGGAGTATCCAAGTTCAAAGACAGCCTGAGCTACAGAATCAGTTCAAGTCATCCTGAGAAACTTAGTGAAATCCCATCTCTACCACCACCACCAACAACAAAAAGATTTAAAAAGAGAACTGTGTATATGGCCCAGGCATAGACCACATGCCTAGAATCCCTCCAGTGAGGAACTAGAGGCAGGGTTTCAACGGTAGACCACCAGCCTACCATTCCCAATGAGGGCCTAACAGTGTAGCCCAGAAATTGAGCCCCTGCCTAGAATCCCCCAGTGAGGGGCTGGGGGTGTGGCTCAGTGGTAGAGCCCCTGCCTAGAATCCCCCAGTGAGGGGCTGGGGGCGTGGCTCTACATTAAAGTATCTTCCGGAAAGTTCCTGAATTCCATCCCTAGCATCACAAAAATAAATCAATACATCAATAAGTAAGTTGAGCCAGGTGCACACACCTATAATTCCAAGCATTTGGGAGGTAGAGGCACAGTGATTGGGAATTCAAAGACATCATCGACTACACGGTGAGTGTGAGGCCAGCCTGCCTATGAGACCCTGTCTCAAAACAAATAACAAGGGGAATAAAAAGCAGCTGGGTGTAACGGTGCACGCCTTTAATCCCAGCACTCGGGAGGCAAGTGGTGCATATCTCTTATGAGTTCGGGGCCAACGTGGTCTATCTAACAAGTTCCAGGCCAGCCAGGGATCCATAATGAAAGTATCTCAAAAAAGAAAGAAAACTCTGTATGGCTAAGAGACAGTGAGTATACATCAGACCACTGAAGGATACGGGAGAGGGACCATGGTCAGGATGCTCTGAAAACAAAGACTGCTGGTGGCTTTGCCCTGGCCTTTCTGTGTCCCTAGGTCACCCCTGATGGGGTGCTGGTGGTTGTGGGGGGTCTGCTGGATAACTGTACTCACTCACAGCCAAGACATCCACTAGCCTGGGAGTCTGCAGCTTCCGATACAGCCCAGCCATACTCGATGGCTGCTAACGACTCCTCTGAGCCCTTGGGCCAGGCCCAGCCTCCCAGCTGCCCAGACCCAAATCAAATCAAGGCCAGGCAAGCAGCGGTAGCTGGCACTCTTGACCTCCAGCTCATTCCAGACTGCCCGGACTCCTCCTGGCCAAGGTCCTAATCTACTTAGGAGAGAACCAGGGACTCCGATCCGAGGACCGGGGAGACGGAAGGGAGCTGGGCTGTGGGGCCAGCCAAATCTAGCTAGTTCAGACTACAGGACCCTCCTGGGTCCAGGATAGGCCAGGCGAGGTACGTGGGAAATCGCATGCTTTAGGCAGGAGCCGAGGGAAACCTCAGGCCCAGAGAGGTTAGGAGCACAAATGTAAGGGGGGCTGGCAGGATGGCTTAGTGACGGCACCTGCCACCGAGTGTGCCAAGTTTGACCCATGGGATTTGCATGATAGGGGACAACCAACTCCTAAAAACTGACCTCTGATCTGCACATGCATCAACCATGGCGTGCATGTATGTGAACACACACACACACACACACACACACACACACACACACGCAGAACAATAATTTTTAAAAATTGATTTTTATTCAATAAATAAGCCAGGTAAAGTAAAAACTGTTTTGTTTTGTTTTTCTTACTTGGTATTAAGAGATGAAAACCCGGAAACATGATAAGCAAATTAAGGGCCCAGAGGACAGGAGGGGAGGGGAAGGGATGAAAAAGAAAGAGAGAAGAGGGGAAGGGATAGGAAGGGAGAGGAAGAGGGAAGGGCAGGGCAGGGGAGGAGACCAGACCAGTAGATGAGAAGCCCCAGCCCAAAACAAGTATAGTAGGCCACCAGAAGGGATGTGAAAGTCCAGTGTGGTGACTTATGATTATAATTCTAGCCCTCGGAAGGTTGAGGCAGGAAGACTGTGAGGTACAGGCTAGCCCTGGCTACACAGTGAGAGTGGATCTCAAGACACAAGGACAGGACAAGTAAGATGGCTTCCTTGTTGATATACCCGGCTGACACCAGGACTGACGATCTTGAGTTCTGTGCCCAGGACTCAACATGGCGGGAAGAGAGAACTGACTCCCACACGTGGTCCTCTGACCTCCACACACGTGCAGCAACAGTGCAAACAGCAGTGTGCACATGTGTGCACACACACAGAATATTAAAAAAAAGTATCAAAGAAATCCAACACCCTTGTTACCAAGGCAGGCGCTGGGGGAGCTGGGCTCACCTGCCCTCTCTCTTCTGCCCTGGTCTCCAGGCCTAGGGGAGCCACCTGTTGCTTCTCCATTCACTCCCTCAGGCATGCACTTGTTGGGTCGGCCTCACCCTAACAACCCCATCTTCCGTTTTATTTTACTATGGATTTGTCTTCTGTCTGTTTGTTTTTCCAGACAGGTTTCTCGGTGTAGCCCTGGCTGTTCTGGAACTCGCTCTGACGACCAGACCGGCCTTGAACTTATAGAAACCTGCCTGCCTTTGCCTCCTGTGTGTACCCAGCTACTATGGGCTTTCTCCTTGTGACATAGTCAGCAAGCCCAAGATGACCCTGAACTCCTGATCTTTCTGCCTCCGCCTTCCAGGAACTAAGCCCTGCTGTCCTACTTTCTCTACAGAATCAATTGTGATCTGAAATGACCTGTTTGCACGCTTCCGGGTGGATTTCTTGAACTCCTTGAAGCCAATAGCTGTGTCACCAATGTTGACTAAATTTCCACAAGAGAGGTAAACCCTGCTTACCTTTTCCTGGGTATTCAACACTTAAGGAACTAACAATGACTCAAATTCAAGTGGGAGTCAGGGGTTCACAGCCCACGGGCAGAGTGGTGTAGCCTGGAGCTCCAGATAAAAGGTGCAACTTGGACGGCTAGAGAGATGGTTCAGGGCTTGTGGGGGCTTCCCCCTTTCACAGAAGACTCTCATATCCAACAGCTGACAACTGCCTGTAACCTCAGCTCCAGGGCATCTGACACCCATCCTCTGGCCTTCCAGGGAAATCACCACACATGTGGCACTGAAACAGATACATATATGGAAGGATTTTTAATCAGTTGAGAGACCATTACAGAAAACCACAGCTGGTCCAAATGCAGGGATAAAATGATCCTGGGGTGTTCAGCCCCCACAGATACAGGTCCAACATAACTCCTGTACCTAGGGCTCAGGACACGTGGCGGAAGAAGGTTGTAAGAGGCGGGACCATGGAGGTGAGGTCACATCTCCTAGAACTGACAGGGAGGCCAGGCCCATGCTCCCTGAATGATTTGATGCCTAAACCAGACGACGCAACCAATGATGCCACACAAGCAATGACCCCACACAAGCAATGACCCCAGACAAACCATCTTGAAAGAAGAAAATCTCACCAACCTCCATCCTAGCCAAAGAACTACAGGAATTAATGACTGCTGAGAGGGAGAAAACTAGTCTGTCCCAAGGATGAGGTTCTCATCCAATACTAAGGGGTCAGCCCTGACATCATACACACACACACACACACACACACACACACACACACACACGTAAATGGACTTAGCGGGTTGCATGCATGTCTTTATATGTTTGTGTGTGTGCATGTATGTATGCATGTATGTGTGTATGTATGCATGTGTATGTGTGTGCATGTATGTATGTGTATGTATGTATGTACATGTATGTGTGTGTAGGCATGTGTATGTGTGTGCATGTATGTATGTGTATGTATGTACATGTATGTGTGTGTAGGCATGTGTATGTGTGTGTGTGTGTATGTATGTATGTATGTATGTAACAATAATAAAAGAAAAAAATAGCCACGGATTGTATTTATGTGTTTACACATGTATGTAACAATAACAATCACGAATTTGAAAGGAAGTAAACCAGGGACCCGAAGAAGATGACATGAGAGGGGTTGAAAGAAAAGAGGAGAAAAAAATGATGTTAATACATCTTAAAAAATATTTTGGGGTTGGGGATTTAGCTCAGTGGTAGAGTGCTTGCCTAGCAAGCGCAAGGCCCTGGGTTCTGTCCCCAGCTCCGAAAAAAAAAAAATATTTTAAAGGTGGTGGGGAGAGCTGGAGAGATGTCTCAGTGGTTAAGAGCACTGACTGCTCTTCCAGAGGTCCTGAGTTCAATTCCCAGCAACCACATGGTGGCTCACAATCATCTGTAATGAGATCAGATGCCCTCTTCTGAAGTGTCTGAGGAGAGCAACAGTGTGCTCGATATATGAAATAAATAAAAACAAAAACCTTTGAGCCTTGGAAGCAGGTGGTAGTGGTAATAAACCTGTACCAAGAGCACTGCAAAGGCTGAGGAGGACTGCCAAGAGTTCAAGGTCATCCTTGAGGTCATCAGAACTAAAATTTTAAAAAAAAGTAGAGATGTAGCTCAGTCAGTAGCTTTCCCAACATGCATGAAGCTCTGGGTTCGAACCCAAGCCTACATACACTGGGCATGGTAGAGCACGCCTATAATCCCAGCACCTGAGAGGAAAAGGCAGAGGAAGTTCATGGCCACCCGTAGCCACATAGCAACCAGAAGGGCTGGGCAGACGGCTCAGTAGGTAACACCACCAGAAGCATGAGGAGCTGAGTTCAAATCCCCAGTGCCTACCTAAAAGGCTGAGTGTGACTTTGCGTGCTCTGACGCCAGCATTAGGACATTAACACGGATCCCAAGCACTCACTGGCCAGCAAGCCTAGCCAAAATAACTGCTTTCAGTTCCGTGAGAGACTCTGTGTCCAAGAGAGCAATGGAGAAAGACACGTGATGTCCTGCTGGGCTTCTGCACGTGGGTCTGGGCAGGTCAGCGAGCACACACACACACACACACACACACACACACACACACACACACACACACACACACACACACCCCAAATAAATAAACGTGGCACAATGAAAATACAAAGTGCATCCCAACTGGAAGAGAACAAGGAAGACTAGTGATTGCAGAGCTCAGGGGCAGAGCCAGAGCTGAGGACACCCAAGGGGCCCGAGGCCAAGACAGTCAACGCCAAGGAAGCACAGCCTTGGCAGATGGCCCCAGAGCTCACGCTGCTCGGTCTGCCCTGGCCAGCACAAGGGAGGGAGGGAGGGAGGGGCAATCTCAGAGTCCACCACTCTTTCCCAAGTTCTGGATCAACTAAGTCTCTAGACACTGGTCCTGTTTGTAAGCCAGGCATGGTGACACTCAACTCTTAATCCCAGCACCCAGGAGGAAGAAGCAGACAGATCTCTGTGAGTTCGAGTCCAGCTTGCGCTGCTTGTCCAGTTCCAGGACAGTCACGGTTACATGGAGAGACTCTGTCGCAAAAGCAAACAAAGGTTTTGTTTTTGTTTTTGTTTTTTTGATACTGTTCATGTAGCCCAGGTTGGCCTATAACACTATGCAGCTAAGGGCTACTATGCTGCTATAACTCATATCAAGCCTTGATCTTAGATTCCTGATTCTCCTGCCTCCTCTTCCGGAGCTTTGAGATTATAGACCTGTTACACCTTGATTTATGTGCTGCTGGGAATAAAACCCAGGGCTTCCCGAGTTTAACCAATTTAATTACAGCAATTTGTTACTGTTTTGTTCTGTTTTGTTTTGCTTTGCTTTGCTTTGAGACAGGGTTTCCTATGTAGCCCTGGTTGTCCTGGAACTCACTTTGGGTTTAAAGGCATCTGTCGCTTTTTTTTTTTTTGAAACAAGGGTTCTTCCTGTAGCCCTGACTGTCCGGAAAAGACTCTGTAGATCAGGCTGGCCTCAAACTCAGAGATCTGCCTGCCTCTGCCTTCCCAGTGCTGGGATCAAAGGCCTGCGCCACCACCGCCCCATATGCCATATTCTTACAAGACATCTGCCACTGAACAGGTAGCTTGAAGATGGTCAAAGCCAGGTACCTCATGCCTTTCATCACAGCGCTGGGGTGGGAAGGGGCTCTGTGATCTTGAGGCCAGCCTGGTCTACACAGTGAGTTCCAGGCCACCTAGAACTACACAGTTGAGACTCTTTCTCGGAGGAAAAAAAAAGGGGGGGGGGCTTGAAGAACTGAATGACATGGTGTTGTGACGTAGCAGAATTATGTCTCCCCAAAAACTTGTGAGTTGAAGGCTTGGTCCCTAGCTGAGGATGCCACTGAAGAGTGGTGGGATGGAGAGGGTACCACATCGGTGACCCACTGAGGGGTCACAGCTAAAAGGGTTAGGAAGAGGTGGAGCTTAGTTGGTGGAAGTGGGTCACTGGGGCCTGGGCTTTGATGGACGAACCTTTCCTTTCCCCTCCCTCCCCTCTCCCCCTCTCTTCTGTTTCCTCCCCTACTCCTCCATCCCCAGGATGCCCCCACCTCCCACTCCCAGGACCCTAATGCTCTTGACCACGGAATGTGAGACCTTAGAAACTGAGGGTCAAAATAAACCTTCCCCCAAACTGAGGGTCAAAATAAACCTTCCCCCGCTTAAACAGTTCCTCTGGGTATTCTGCCGCAGTGTCAAACAACTGATTAACACACATGGCCCCAGGCCGAGGCATGCCAACGCCAACAAAGGTCAGAGGCAAGGAGTGATTCTCCCTGACCCACCAGAGGGAGCTGGGCTCTGTCTCCACAAAGGTGACAGTACAGACTCTCTTGTCTCAGGGTGCCTTCTTTATATAGGTTGAGCCTCCCTAATCTGGAAATGTGATATTCAGAATGCCGTAGAGTCTAAAACTCTTGCGTGCTGGCCGATATGATGCCGCAAGAGGGAAATCTACCCTGACCTCTTGTAGCAGCCCTGTGGGTAAAGAGTCATCCAAAAGAGCCTTCAAGATGGACACGATGGCACACATTATCTTAGCACTCAGAAGGTAGAGGCTTGAAGCTCACCCTAAGCTCGAAGCCAGCATGGTCTACAGCGTGAGTTCTAGACCCTCGATAGCTATAGAATGAGATTCTGACTCCAAATAAACAAGCAAACAGGTAAAAAAAAATTGCTAGGCACGAGTGGGCTTGATCCAGCATTTCGGAGGTAGAGGCTGGACAGTCGGGAGTTCAAGGGCGGCTTGGGCTATATAAGGTTTGACTCAAATATATCTACCAACAACCGGTGACTCATCTGGGTATGGTGGCATACTTCTATAAGCATAGCATTCAGGGGGATCAAGAGTTCAAAGCCAGGGGCGTGGGCAGATGGCTCGGTGGGAAATTGCGGGCTGTGCAAATCTAACACCTGAGTGTGGATTCCCAGCATCTACAGAAAACCCAGGTCTGTCAGCCCAGTTCTGCGAGGCTCGCTGGCCAGCCAGACTGGCAAAAAACCAGCAGGCTCCAAGTTCAGTGAGAGACCCTGTCTCAAAGACAAGGAAGAGAAGCATCTGGGGCAGACATCCCGACATGAACCTCTGGACCCGCACCTACACAGGCGTGGAGATGCGCGCGCGCGCACACACACCCAAACGTGTACACCGCAGTTCAAATCCGGCCATAGATACATAGCGTGACCAAGGCCAGCACACACTACACAAGACCCTGTCTAAGAAACACCAAAAATAAGAAAAAAATAAACAAATAAAATAAAGCAATGGAAGATGGCTCAGCAGGTAGAGACTGGCACCGTGTGTCCCAACCCGACCCACATGACAGAAGGCAGGAAGCACCTCCTGCAGTCTGTCCACGGCACATGCCTGTCCCCCTCCTCACCCAGTAAACACGTAATAAGGGAAAAAGGGTGTTTTTAAATCATGGGGCTGGAGAGAAAGCTCAGTGATTAAGAGCAGGTACTGCGCTCCAAAGGACCCTAGTTCAGTTCCCAGGACCAACCCTGGGTGTCTCACCACCTATAATTCTAGCTTCCACAGCCTGGCCTACCAAAGCCCCTACTTTCACGTGCGCTTACCCACACATACGTACATGCATGATTAGAAATAATAAAAATAAATATTTTTTTAAAAAAAATCAAATTACCTTCAGGCTACGTGCATAAGGTAGAGTTGCAACAGGAACGGATTTCTTGTTCAGACTTGAGTCCCAGGTATTTTGTGATTAAACACGAATATCCCAAAGTCCAAGGGAATCCCAAATCTGAGATGCTTATGGTCTCAAGAGTCTGGCTCGAGCCTCTTGCTGCAGTCTCAGGACCATCCTGACAGACTTCTACATTGTTCAGCAGGCCCACCCCCTTGTCCTCAGGCTCCGGGACAGACACGCAAGGCCTCCCAGAGGCTCGGAACTCCACAAATCGCAGGTCTGGGTCTCCTATTAAATCCCTTAATCTCTTGCCCACTGGAAACCCCACAAGGGCCACTGGAGAGATCGAGATTCTTCTGAACCCGGGAAAGGTTCTCTGACTCAGTACCACTGTCCTGTGGACCAGAGGAGCAGGTGGTGGAGCCAAGGCGGGGAAGAAAACTCACAAGGCAAACGCAAACGGCAAAGTCAGGCACGCACGCCACCCAAACACAGCCTCCGCACCAGCCGCCACCATATGCTTGTGTTTCTCCAAAAAGAAGCCCGAGAGAACAAACAAAAGTCAGCGGCTCCCATACCGGCTGAGGGGGGAGAATGTTGTTTTCCCCCCAGCAACCCACAGTTCCATTTCCTGTCCTATGAGCTGCCCAGAGGGGAAGGAACTGCCCAGGGCCCTGGATTCCAGAACCCTGCCTGTGTTCTACCCATGTCTGGGAGAGAACCTTACAGTCTACAGGCCTCCCCTCCTAGCTCCAGTCCGCCCAGGCCTGAGTCCAGTCCCAGGGTTTGTTTATTTATTTATTTCGACGAGGTGGAGACAGGGTTTCTTTGACAGCCTGCCTCTGCCTCCTCAATGCTGCCACCACTGTGCCTGGCTCCCTGAGATCTCCGGCAATGCCTGTGGGGCTGGGGAGGCTCAGTGAGTGGAGTGTTGGCCTATGTGGGATAAGCCAGTACCCCATAAACCAAGCATGGCATCCCAGGCCTAAATTTCTATCACTGGAGTGGGACCAGGAGAAACAGATGTTCAAGGTCATCCTCAGCTACATAGCAAGCTTGGCATCAGCCTGGGGTACACAGAGAGACTCTGCCTCAAATAATTTAGGTTGTCAGAGATGCGGCTTGGTGGTAGAACAGTTGCCTAGTGTTCCTGAGGACCTGAGTTTGAGTCCCAGCACCACAAGTTTGTCTCCCGGCGAATTTCATAAGGGACGTAGCCCGTTTCCGGTCGGTAACCAGGGAGCCCGAAGCCTGTGTGGTGAGCTGTCCTTGAGGACAAGGTGGCGAGGTCTTCTGTATATGGGATTCTGCATGTACGCAGAGCACAGGTCCCTATCTACAGACATGAGCAATATGTTCAGATGCTAAATGCCGGATAGAGGTCTGACGGTCATCTTGGGTACACCAGCCTCAGGACCCTCCCTGATAGCCCAATAAGAAAACCTCTCATCGAGACCTGCACGCCTCTATTCACTGCAGCTCCATTCGCTAGAGCCTAAAGGAGGAAACAAGCCAGGTAGCCATGATGGATGGAATCGCACGATGACTCTGTGGTCAGGAGCGCTTGCCGCCGAGGACCTGGGTTCAGTTCCCAGTTCCCACAGGGCGGCTCACAACCATCCGTAACTCCAGTTCCAGGGAATCTGATACCTTCTTTTGGCCTCCGAAGGCACCAGGCACACATGTTATGCACATACACACACGCAGGCAAAATACACATAAATTAAATTAAAATGAGGATTAAAAAAAAAAAAAGGGATTCGCATTCTCATGGAAAATGTCTCAAGGTGTGATGGCTAACGCTCGTTATCCTAATACTCAAGAGAGGCAGAAAAGTTGCTGCAAGCTTCAAGCTAGCCTGGGCTACATAGCAAGCCCCACTTTAGCCTAAGATATACTGAGGATTCCAGCCTAGCTTTGGATAATTCAGCATCTCTTCTCTCTCTCTCTCTCTCTCTCTCTCTCTCTCTCTCACACACACACACACACACACACACACACCACAGCACACCCACTACAGTCCCAATCTGAGGGAACTTCGAAAAGACTCACGGTTCCCCACTGGTGGCGATTATATCATAATGGCTGACATCTTACTTCTCTGGCTTTGATAAAATACCAGGCAAGCTGTGCGAGGTGGCGAGCGTCTTTAGAAGAGGAACGTGGGTAGACCTGATTTCAAGGCTGGTCTGGTCTACAGTTGGGAGTGCCAAGCCAGCCAGGGCTACCCAGTGAGAGTGCTTCCACAGTTGATTAATTAATTAAGGAAGAATGAATTAGGACACACAGTGTGGAGAAATACAGGCCATCACGGCAACGGGACCGTGAGGCGGCCGGTCACGTGGCATCCACCACTGGGAAACAGAGGCGACTGCTGGTGCCCAGCTCAATATATTTTTTTTCTCTTCAGAACCAACACACCCAGCCTGTTTGGTTTCTTTTGGTTTATTTTTATTGTGTTGATTTATGTGTGTGCACACAAGCATCCCATGGTGCACCTGTGGAGGTCACAGGATAATGTTCAGTTCCCGGGAATCAAACCCAGGTTGTCCGGTTTGGCAGCAAGCACCTTTACCCACTGAGCCCTATTGCTGCTCCCTGTTTGGCTTATCATTTAAGATGGGGATGAGAAGATGGTTTGCCAACTAAACCTAAAGCGTGTGTTTGTCACACAAGCACACAGACTGGAACTCGTCCCTGAGGACCCCCATAAAAGGCTTGGGGGGTTGGGGGTTGCCTATCTCTGCACTGGGGGAGGCAGAGAGAAGCAGGTCTCTGAGGCTCACTGGCTAACTAGTATAGACTGATTGGTGAGCACCAGGTCCTAGTGAGAGACTCTCTCTCTAAAACAGAGTGAGGGCGGTTGGAGAGATGGCTCAGCAGCCAAGGAACTCGCTCTTGCAGAGCCCAGATTCAGTTCTCAGCATCAGCATGATGACCCTTAACCATCTATGTGACTCCATTTCCAAGGGATCGAACACCTCACTCCCTCAGGCGCTAAGGCCCTCATGTAATATAGACATGTACTCACAGGAGAAAAAAAAAATCATACAAGTAAAATACATATAAAGGAAAAAATTTTTAAAGATGACACGGAAGTTAAGAGTTGGGGATTTAGGGGTTGGGGATTTAGCTCAGTGGTAGAACGCTTGCCTAGGAAGCGCAAGGCCCTGGGTTTGGTCCCCAGCTCCGAAAAAAAAAAAAAAAAAAAAGAGTGTGTGCTGTCCTTGCAGTGGACCCAAGTTCAGTTCCCAGAATCCATATGGGGCAACTCACGGCCATCCGTACACCCAGGTCTAGTGCATGTGACACCCTCTTCTGGACTTCTTTGTTTTTTTGTTTTTTTGTTTTTTTTTTCTTTTTTTCAGAGCTGGGGACCGAACTCAGGGCCTTGCGCATGCTAGGCAAGTGCTCTACCACTGAGCTAAATCCCCAACCCTTCTTCTGGACTTCTTAGACACCTGACTATGCATATATGTTTTTGTTGTTTTTACTGTTTTGGTTTTTTTTGAGACAAGGTTTCTCTGTGTAGCCCTGGCTATCCTGGAACCAGCTCTGTAGACCAGGCTGGCCTCAGCAAGGTCCTCCTGCCTCTGCCTCTGCCTCCCAAATGCTGGGATTAAAGGCGTGTACCACCACGGCCAACTCAGAGATCTATTTTAAGATAGGGTCTCCCATCCAAGTACTAACCAGGTCCAACCCTGCTTAGCTTCAGGCATGTCCAGTATGGTATGGCCAGGGGTGAGATAAGGTCTTCCAAAGTCTCCTGGACTGCCCCTGAATTCCTGTTCTTTCTACCTCAGTGTCCCAAGTGCTGGGATCAGAGGTGTGCACCCCTACACCTAGCTTAGCCTTTTTTGTTCTACAAGATAAAGACAGCCGCGTGACTAGCGCTGAGGACCGTAACTAACATATGAGCCCAAAAACTTACGGTGCACTCTCAGCCCAGGCACCGCCCACTGCCAACAGCTGGGTGTCTCCCCGAGGTCCGAGTCCAGGATTTCTGGCTCCTGAGGTTCTGAGTTCACATATCATCACGTCGGGAGAAAGATTGGAGATGTCGCTATCCCTACAGCCCGAGGAAGCCCTCATCTTCCGGGAAATAGCTCAGGTTGGATGGACAGGATCACCGCCATCGTCACGTGCCGACTGCAGAAGATCTCTCAGGTAGCACGCACTTTTCATCCCAGCACCCAGGAGGTGGAAGATAAGAGAATCTGAGTTCAAGACCAGCCCAAGCTAGCTATACAGGGAAAGAGACCTTTCCTTGTAAAACCAACCAGGGCCGGAGAGATGGTTCAATGGGTGAAGGTAACTGGCACCGAGCCACAGAGCCCAAGGATTTGTATTTGAGATCTATGGATCCACACGGTAGAAGAGAATCAACTCTCACAAGTTGTCGCCTGGCCTCTATACCCATGCATGACACACATATGAGCATACACAAAACAAAATAAGCACAGAAGATGTTCTCTGCCACACACACATGCACACTCATACACACACACACACACTCACATACACACTCACACTCTCACACAGTCACACAGTCAGTCTCACACACACATGCACACTCATACACACACACACTCACACACTCACACACACTCACACTCTCACACAGTCGCGCATCAGTCTCACACACACACATACACACACTCACACAGTCACACACTCACACACACTCACACTCTCACACAGTCACGCAGTCAGTCTCACACACACACATACACACACACACTCACACACACACACACACACACACACACACACACTCACACACAGTCACACACTCACACACAGTCATACACACTCTCACACAGACACAGACACAGTCACACACAGTCACACACACACACATGTGCGTGCACGCGCACACACACACGCGCACACACCCGCGCGCACGAGCGCGGTTGGTTCCACTTCTGTGCAGCCTGGCTCAGAAAAAACCATAGTCAAGGTCGCACCAGCTCACATCCTCTCTTCTTAGTTAGCCAAGTTGGAAAATAAAATGAGAGGGATTTTCAACCAGCTTAGAAAAATACCTCTTATTCAAGTGTGCTGCGGGAAACTTGCAATGCCAGCAGTCAGGAGGCAGAGAAAGGAGGATCGGGAGTTCAAGGTCATCCTCCAAGACACAGGGAATTCTAGGGCAGTGTGGACTACATCATTTCCCATCTCTGAAAGATGACGCAGAAGAGGAAGAGGAGAGAGAACCACGCCTGAGGCCAGAGACATGGCTCAGTGAGTACTGGCACCTGCCACCAAGGCTGAAGACCTGAGTTCAAGTCCTGCTGAGATTCACATGGAAGAGAGTGGACTCCTGGAGTCTGACCTCTGTCAGACTCTCTCTCAAATAAGCACATAAATAATAAAATAATTTTTGAAGAAAAACATCTCAGCACTGCTAAGCATGCTTGCACAGTGACCTGACATTCAGAGCCAGATGAGCCCTTCATCCAACTACCTCCATGAAGGTCCACCAGGGACAGGTTATGTCTCAAGATCATTGTAGTCTCACACTGGGTCACACCAGGGCTCCACGTGGGCATAACTCTTACGTCATTTGCAAATGCATTTTCATTTTTCCCTCTCTTTGGTACTAGAGATAGAATCCAGGACCTACACCTAACAGGCCAGTGTGTACCACTGAGCCACGCCCCCAGCCCCTCACTGGGGGATCCTAGGCAGGTGCTCTACCACTGAGCCACACCCCAGCCCCTCACTGGGGGATTCTAGGCAGGGGCTTTACCACTGAGCCACGCCCCCAGCCCCTCACTGGGGGACTCTAGGCAGGGGTTCTACCACTGAGCCACGCCCCCAGCTCCTCACTGGGGGATTCTAGGCAGGGGCTCTACCACTGAGCCACGCCCCCAGCCCCTCACTGGGGGATTCTAGGCAGGGGCTCTACCACTGAGCCACGCCCCCAGCCCCTCACTGGGGATTCCAGGCAGGGGCTCTACCACTGAGCCACGCCCCCAGGCCCCCACTGGGGATTCCAGGCAGGGGCTCTACCACAGCACTGTATCCACAACATATGGATTGTTTTTGTCTTGTGAGACAATATCTCCCTCTGTGGCGCAGGCTAGCATCTACCTCATGGTAATTCCTGCTTCAGGCTATGGTCATTTTTGAAATCTAATTTACATGTATTAGTCTAATAGAGGAGGGGGGTGCCACATCAAGTATGTGGCAATCAGAGGACAACTCTCAGGAGTCAACGTCTCCTTCCACCAGATGGGTGGAACTCAGTTCATGGGGTTGATGTCATGCGCCATGACCCTCTGAGCCACCTAGCCAGCCCCACAGCCTATAGACTCTTGAGGGAGGGTCTCACTATGTATGTAGCCCAGTTTTAGCCTTGAATTTACAATCCCCCTGCCTCAGCATCCCAAGGGCTGAGATTACAGATGTGCCCCACCATTCACAGGGACGTCCCTTCCTCTTTAAGCAGATGAGGTCTTTTGGAGAAACAAACCTTCTACCTCGTGATTTCAGCACGTCTCCTGTCTGTTCCCTGGAGCCCCGTCTACTGGAAAACACATCAGATAGGCAGCCCAACCTCCTTCTCATGCAACAGCAGGGCTGGATGTCGAAATGATGAAGAAAGATTCCAGGTGCGAAAGTTCACGATATACAGGGTTCAAAGCCAGGTCAAACCCTGGCCTCGGAAATCAGACGGTGAGGGAGATGGCTCTGCGGGCGCAGTGCTTGCCATGCAAGGATCTGAGTACAATCTCCAACGCCCACGTGACATCAAGCTAGGCGTGGTGGTGCCTCAGTGTTGAGGAGACAGAAAGCTTCCTGGGGCTCCCTGGCCGACCAGCCTAGCCTAACTGATGAGTCTCGCGCCAGTGAGAGATCGTGTCTCAGAGAACAAGAGATGGCTCAGTGGGTAAAAGTTCTTGCCACACAAGCCTGACTCTGAATCCTGAGAAGACGTGAAAAAGCCGGACGCAGTAGTGGAGACAGCTAGCTTGGAGAACACAGTGGTAAAATAACAGAGACCCTGACTCAAAGGAGAATGGGTGGAGGAGCAAGCCATGAGATTATCCTCTGACCTTTTACACCAGTGCCATGGCCACACACATGCCCATACATGTACTCGAATGTACACACAGGAATGCACACAAGTACAGACACACACATGCCCATACATTCATGCACATGTACACACAGGAATGCACACGAGTACACACACACACACACATACACATACACACACACCCATACACGCACATGCATGCGCACACAGGAATGCACACATGCATATACACACACATGCATACACACACACATGCGCATGCACATGCATGCACACACACGCATACACACAATGCATGCACACACATGCATGCACACACACGCACGCACATGCACGCGCGCGCACACACACACACACACAGTCAAAGTGGCAGGTATCGAGGACAACACAGGAAGTTGCCCTCCAGCCTACACATGTTAACATACAAGCACTTTTTTTTTTTTTTACAATTTAAATGTTTAGGGAGATGGCTCAGTGGTTAGGATACTTGCCGTACAGGCAAAAGAACCAGAGACTGGAATCCCCAAAACGCATGTAAATGCCGAGGGAGCATGGTGGCCCTCTGCAATGCCAGCCTTAAAAGGCAGAGACAAGGGACCCGCAGAGCCAAGTTATAAAGACTAAGCCATGTCGGTGAGCTGACAAGGTGGAAGAGAATGGAAGGAAGGTTTTCAACGTTGACCGTGGTTCTCCACCCATGTGCACACCCACATATGTAAACAAACACATCTACATGCACGGCCACCACATAACACACACAGAAAGAGGAACAGTCAAAAAGGTTAGGTATCTTAGAAGTGTGTGGGACTAGCCAGTAGGGAGCTCGTACAGGGTCTGGTTTACATAAACAAATTATTATGACGGTCATCACTCGGAATAAATAGTGCTTTGCACTTTTATTTCATTTTAATTTTAGACAGGCTCTTGTTAAAGTCACCCAGGCATCATGATCCTGAACTTGCGGTCTAACCGCTCAGTAGCTAGGATGCCAAGAATGGGCCACCGTGCCCTGCACAGTTTTGGTTTGTTTTTTTCTCTCCCCATTCCCACCAGTAAGAGAATCTCGTGAGGCTGCGGCTGGCCTCAAACTCAGTATGTAGCTAAGGATGACCCTGAACTCTCATCCTTCTGATCCAAGGGCTAGGATTGCGGGCGTGTGTCACCATGGTGAGTTTCTGGCCAGTGGTGCTGGGAATAGAGCCCAAGGGAGGCTGGGTGTCAGGTGAGCTCTGTCTAGGGACCCCCCAGCTGAGTCTCCTCTAGCCCAGGGGTGATCTCTCTCACCAGCTAAGTAGGGAAGGCTGTGTGTGTGTGTATGTGTTTGTGTGTGTGTGTGTGTGTGTGTGTGTGTGTGTGTGTGTGTGTGTGTCCCGTCCCAAGTGCATGAATCCCAGGCCTGCAACCCCTGACCTTTTCTTTTTTATTGTTTTCTATTTCATAAATGACCTAAGGCACCCTGCTGTAGGTACTTAATTACCTTGGGAAACAGAGACAGAAGCTTCATCTCTTCAAAAACAAAACAAAATAGGATCCCTGGAGATGGGCCTTGCCCCCAAAGCCCGATGGCATGGGTACAATCCCAGGACCGCCATGAAAGAAGGGACGGAAGCCACTCCTGCAAGGTGCCCTTTGACCTATACATATATACACACGTGCAAAAATAGATACAAGTAATTTAAAAAAAAAAAAACAACTTTAAAGTAAATATTTAAATGTGACAAACAAGAGACACAAACAGTGAGGCCAGCAGTGTGGCCTCACCCTCAGGACAAGAACTCAGGACCCCAAGCAAAGCCAAGGCCAGGAAGCAGGCACTAGGTTTCCGTCCAGGATTCATGCCACCTTTTAACGGTACTGGGGTAGTAGGGTGGGGGCCAGGGATGTGTTTCAGGTCTGGGAATTGGAAGTCCCTTCTCTTCACAAGTCCAGAATCCTACAGGGTGGGCTACACAGTCCTCAAGGGCAAGGGGTCAGGGTCTCAGGGCAGATCTGAGTCCTTCTCTGTGTACTGAGGCTTAGTTTCCTCAGAAGAACCTTCTGTCACGTCTCTCCAAGCCCCCACCGCTACCCCCAGAGGCCCTGGTTATAACGGGAGGAGTGCAGCTGCCCCGAGCCTGCCCCTTGGAGGGGAGGCCAGGCCTCAGTAAGCAGACAGTTCCTTTGGAGGGTCAGGTTTCCACCGCTTATTTAAAGCCTGGCTCCTGGCTCCTGGCTCCTTGTAGGCGACACTGGCAGCCGCCTGCGTGACCAGGATGAGAAATCACAGCGCTATCTGGGACCTGAGTGCCTATGGCAACTGGCAGCGTGGCCTTGGAGACTAATCTCCAGGCAGCAGAGGTTCTCCTGGGGCGGGTTACCGTTCCCCACGGGGCAGCCGCTGGCTGGGGGATGGGACAAGCCCCTGACCCAGAAGACAGGACATCTGGCAAGGTTCCTTGATTTAGAACTTCCCACAACCGCACATACACACATATGCACATATACCCCCCACACCCACAAAGATATAAATGGTCACCCATGCAGTGATATGACCAGCATGCCTGGGCTTCAAGCTGAGAAGCAACATCTCCATGACAAGAAAACAGACTACTGGGATTCAAACCAGTTTTTGTGGGGTTTTTGTTTTGTTTTGTTTTCTGAGGCTGGGTCTCAGTCAGTTCAGGCGAGGCCTCTAACTCTTGACATAGCTGAAAAGGTCCCTGAATCCTGATTCACTCCTCTAAACACTGGAGGACAGTCATGTACCACATCAAAAGATACAGTGCTGACGATGGGACCCAGGGTTGGCTGCAAATCTGCTATGGGGCTGAGGATGACTTTGAACTCCTGATTTTCCTGCCTCATTCTCCTCAAATCTGGGCTCACAGGCGTGCATCAGCAATATCCGTTCCTTTGACAACGATTGCACTCCGTCCAGGGTGGAAACGTGGTGGAGCAGGAATGTAGCTCGACTGGCAGAATTCTCCCCCAGCAAGCACAAAGCCCTGGGCTCAATCCTGAACTGGGCCTGCTTGAAGCCAGCCTGGGCTATATAAGACCTGACCTCAACAAACAAAAACTGTCGAAAGACAAAATTAGTGGCAATCACAAAATGACGGGAGGCAACGGGGGGGGGTGGCTCCCCAAAGGAGATGATGCCAGAGCTGACCTCAGCAATGCGGTCATCAAGGGGGACGCCTGCCCCACCCCAGCCCGAAGTACCCACCTCCCAGGCCACAGAGCCGAGCAGACTTTGAAGGCTTGCCAAATGACTGGCTGCCCAGGAAACCCAGCCGCCAGCCTGGGCCGCCCACGTGTCTCGGTCAGGGTTGAGCAGGGCAGCAGCCTGGGCTGGAGGCTGGGCTAGTGGGTGAGGTGGGGATCAGGGTTGCAGGGAAGAGGTGAAGAGCAGGAAGTAGTGGGTGAAGGCAACGGAGAGGGGCCTTAAGCCCTGGGACCAAGGACATTCAAGCACACAGGAGCCGTACACGGAAGGGCTTAAAGCAAGTGCAATGCCCAACAGGGCTGAGGGTTAGAGCTGGCCGGAGTCAAGACTGGAGTCTAAGAGGAGAAGCGAAGATGATGTTAAGCCCGAAGCAGCCAGGAAAACGTCAGAGCAGTGACTTAGGGGCGTATGGGATCCTGAGGAAGGACAGCTGAAGGGATCCCAGAGACACAAACTCAAACATTAGCATGAATGCCAATACCCTGGGAAAGAAAGGAGGGGGGAAGGGAAGAAGCTGAGCTGTTTAAAGGATGCCCAAGGCCCACGGAGGCGAAGGGGCAGCAGGGCAGGGTCCCTGGGCTGAGGAGAGCTGTGGAGGGTACCGCAGAGGACAAGGGGTGGACGAGGAAGCAGCAGAGGCATAGGAGAGTGAAGAAAGGTAAAGGTAGAGTTAGAGAGATAGAAGACAGGCCACTGACACCCTCAGGGAGGCAGGTCATAGGTCAGGAAAGTCACTAAGCCACCAAAACGTTAGGGGGTAGGGATTTGAGAGGCCAACGGAGTGGAAGGTGGAGGTTGTGGGAATCTGGTAAAAAAGGGACACGGTGGGCTCCAAGGAGCTTCCTTCTTTAGGAAGGAAACATGGTAGAGTGGAAACACGCACCACTCAGGGTTAAGGACCATGCTTCCTGAAGCCCCCTACATGCCGAGTTGCCGAGTTGAAGACCCAGGTCCAGTGGGACGCCCAGACTCTCCACCCTCTCCACGGGCCCAGACACTGGTTAGAAACTCAGATCTCAAAGCACAGTATAGGATCCCCACCACAGAGCCAGTTTCTCGTACGTTCCATCTGGTGGGAGAGCAGTGAGTACGGTGGTCCGACCCAAAAGCTTGATGTGGTGGGAGATGATGGACCGAACCACCTTCCCTTCTCGTTCTAACCAGAACGGAGCCAACAGCAGTGTCTGCTATACACCAGGTACTCTGTAAGCAATCACACATCAAGGGACAACCACAGAACACTGGGAGAAAAGCACTGTTGGTCAATTCCTGTGTTGTGTGCATACCTAGTGTCTTCATCAACAAGCCAAGACACACGCAACAGCACCACGTCAAATAGCTTTGATTGTTTGCTTGCTTGAGACAAGGTCTCAAGTAGCCCAGGTTAGCCCCACAAGTTGCAGTGTAGCTAAGAATGACCTTGAACTCCTGATCCTCCTGCCTCCCCCTTACCAGGGCTGAGATCATCTGGCTTAAGTGGTGCTGGGAACTCGGGGTCCCCTGCATACAAGGGAAGTACTTTATCAATGGAACTGCACTCTCAGCTCTAGGCCAAATTCTTTTGGGGTCATCAGAATACAGGCGGTCTGTCCTCAACTTAAATGGTTGTATCTGGGTGACTGATGGCAGATGGAGTAGAAGGTGCCAGCATTGGCATATAAAGCATTCCTGCAGATGCCTAGAATGCCCCAGTGAGGGGCTGGGGGCGTGGCTCAGTAGTAGAGCCCCTGCCTAGAATCCCCCAGGGAGGGGCTGGGGGCGTGGCTCAGTGGTAGAGCTTCACCTCACAAGTTCCTCTCCTTACCTCGGCTGCCTCACGACAAATGAGTGTCAACCACTCTGGACATATTGAGGGCTACAGGTGAGGCCACGTGGACAGCGTCTGACACCAGGCTAAGCAACCCTGAGTGCTGATTCCTGAGCAACTGTGATAACCAAGTTCTCCCCCTCACCCCCATTGCTTTGACGTCAACTCCCGCATACTGTCAATGTGGCCTCCACACAAGGTGCAGCCGAGCAGGACATGAAAGCCTATCTTTCAGCTGGAAGCCCAAGAGACCCTAACTCCCAGCGGTAGATTCATGCTTCTCCACACTGGTATATCAAATATATTTATTCCAGTACAGGATGGATGTCAGGATGGAATGCAGAAAAGCCAGAGTTGAAGCAGTGCCAGCCCCAGGGGCGAGGCTGTGGTGGGAGGCCCTAGCTGGTGTCTCTGGAGACCCCCCTGCCAGACGTAAACACGCCTTCTGAGAAGATCTAGGAGGTGGAGGGGTATCAGGTCCTTTCATGTCGGGAAATGAAAGCTGCATGGAAAACAGCCAATGGCTCTGGGATGATCTAACCCTGGGCGCTGGCTGGGGGGTGGAGCTGGGGGCGGAGGTGGGAGGCGGGAGGACAACTCAACCTTCTGAGCTGATGCCCCGCCCACTGCCGCCTGCCTTCTACTCTCTGAACCAATGGGATGAGAGCAGAACCTCCAGGACCGGCTATGCAGTAAGCATCAGGATACCTGGCTTCCAACTCCACAAGAGAGAAGAAGCATCGTCCACACCTACCCAGTACAACCTCAGTTTCCCTATCTGCAAACAGAACTTATACTAGGAGTTAGTAATTTGAGGGCTCTCTTGGCGTCAGCCCCAGCAGGACAGCGTACAACCTTTTCTTCCTTAGTCTGGTCCCTTCTACTATGTGAACCAATGTCACAACATTCTCTCTAATCGTTCGGCCACACAGTCCTGCCTCTGCCTCTACCTGACCACTCCGCTCCACAGCCCCTGCTCCATCTGCCTTACTCTAACCCCTTTACACCACAACATCCAAGAAGCGGCTCTTCATGGGTTTCATCCCAGGTCCCACTGGCCCCATCTCAGTCCTATGTCACCCTGTTAATGCTATGTGACTCTGATTAGCTGGCCAGAAACCTACACCTCATGAGCAGGCTACAATTCCTAGGACAGAAAAAGAGCTAAGGTTTTTATTTTACTTTTGAAGACGGTCCCACCCCAGCTGGCACTGCTCCTGGTTTTTCAGTGACTGGATACTGGTTCCGGCGACTGGATGGCAGTTTGGGGGATGAAAAACTCGGAACTGAGTCAACAAGGGTGAAACAGTAAGTTTGGAAAAAGCAATTATGGGGCACTGACTAAGTCAGGAAGGATCCATTGGGTTCCAACGAGATGCTCACCAGAAACCTGGGATTTTAGGTCATATGGCTGAGATCTGACAAGCACTGCTATCATTGGAACCTGTCAGCCTCCTGCCTCAGTCTCTGGAGTGCTGAAATTGAAAGGGCGTACCAGCTCGATCCTCCTCCGATCCTTTAGGTTTACTCTCACCGCCCTCCCAAATTCCTGGGATTCAACTCCAAGGCTTCCCCGAAGGCTAGCCAAGTAGCTTACAGCTGAGCCACGCCCCCTGTCCCTCATTGGAGGAGATTCTAGGCAAATGCTCCACAGCTAAGCCCCGCCCCTGTCCTGCCCACCTTTCCTCCTCACACTCATGCTTAGAAGTCTTCAGAGAAGACTTATAAACCATAAGCAGATGGGATACAGGAGTCTGGAGAGGTGGCTAAACAGTTAAAGGCCCTGACTGCTCTTCCAGAAAACCTGGGTTCAAATCCCAGCACCCACATAGCAGCTCACAATTGTCTGTAACCCTACCTCCAGGTATATGCAGGCAAAATACCAAGGCACAGGGGTTGGGGATTTAGCTCAGTGGTAGAGCGCTTGCCTAGCAACCGCAGGCCCTGGGTTCGGTCCCCAGCTCCGAAAAAAAGAAAAGAAAAGAAAAAAAAATACCAAGAAAAGAAGAAGAGAGAGAGAGAGAGAGAGAGAGAGAGAGAGAGAGAGAGAGAGAGAGAAACGAGAACGAAACCCATCAACTATAGACACAACACCTATACCAGAATAAAACCCAGGCAGCTGGGTGTGTGACTCATGCATGTGATTCCTCCCTCGATTTGGGAGTGGGGATGGGGGAGGATCCGGAGCTTAAGGGTGAATAGAAAAAGAGACAAGGTTTTTGTTCCCAAGACTGCAGGAATTCATTCCAGGATGGGACAACATCTAAGATATCCCATCCGCCCCCTCACCAGAGTTCCCTGAGGCCCCTCTGGGAGGAAGCTTGCCCTGGTTGTCAGCCCCACCTATCAAACTGTAACCACTGCATTTTCTGGGATTCAAGTGGGCATAAGGAGGCTTAAGAGTCCCTGTAGGGGACACTAGGGGTTTTGAAGAGTGAAGCTCAGTACCTCACTCCCCTGTAGACCATAACCAAGATCTGTTCCTCCACGGGGTATTTTAGATGATGCCCTAGCCAGTCTTTTTTTTTTTTTTTTCCCGGAGCTGGGGACCAAACCCAGGGCCTTGCACTTGCTAGGCAAGCGCTCTACCACTGAGCTAAATCCCCAACCCCACCCTAGCCAGTCTTGATGATTAACTTCCCTGTCTTGCTTGCCATGATTCACCAAGACTCAAGACCACCAAGCAGTTACCCAACCCCCTGCAGTATGTACAAGGGACCCAGTGGCAAGAGACAGGATCTCAAGTACCCTAGCCTGGCTTTGAACTTGTTATACAACCGAGGCTGACCTTGAACTCCTGATCCTCCCGATCCACATCCTGACTGCCCCCGGATTACAGGAATGCACCACTCCCATCTGGATTTCATTTCTATTCTTTGTTTTATTTTGTCTGGGACTGGGTATTACTACGTAACCCTGGCAGCGCTGGAATTTACTGTACAGACCAGGCTGGTCTCTAACTCACAGAGATGCCCCTGACTCTGCCTCCCAAAGTGCTGGGATTAAAAGTGCGTGCCAACACGCCGGGCTGACTTTCTGTTTACACAGGTTCAGTGAATTGCGCAGGCTTGCCTTGAACTTGCTCTGAAGCCCAGACAGGACTTGTACTTGTGAATCAAATCTGACACCTAGGTCGGCTCGCAAGTATGCCTTGGACCCTCTTAAGTACAGGGCAAGGTGCTCAGCTATGCCACTGTGAACTAGACTAGCTCTGTCCAGCCTGACTTGAGAGAAACTGACTACGTCATCTGTGAATGTGACAGACAGAAGGACACCTCTCTCATTTGCGCCTGGGCCTCAAGGCTCAGGCGACAGGACTCCTAGGAGAAACTCGTAACACAGCCTGGAGAAGCAGAGAAGATCAAGGGCACTGGCCACAAAAAAGGTCTTCCAAGCTGAGACCTGCAAGTAGTTACTGGGCCCAGGAAACAGACAGGGAACATTAAAACATGCTTTATAGCCAGGAGGTGATGGTGATGGCGCAAGCAGCCTGTGTTTAATCCCAGCCCTGGCAGACAGAGGCAGGGGCTGGGAGGCAGAGGCAAGCACATCTGTGAGTTCAAGGCCAGCCTGGTCTACAAAGGGAGTTCCAGGACATCCTGGGCTACACAGTGAAACCCTGTCTTAAGCAAACAAAAGAGCAACTGTTATCTGGGGTGGCAACCAACTTGCCCTAAGTAACCATGTCAGAACCCAGGTTTCTAAAACAACCGGTCTACCAGCTGGAGAGATGGTTCAATGGATAAAGTGCTTACAGTGTGAGTATAAGGTCCCAAGTTCAAGTCCCCAGAACCTACACAAATATAGGACACAGTAACACACACCCATAATCCCATCACTTCTACTGCTAGATAGGAGGCAAAGTCAGGAGAATTCCCATAACCTCACAGGCTAGCCATCTGTGAGGTCATAACCAGGAACAAAATACCCTGCTTCAAAGAAGATGGGAAGACAAGGATGTGACACCAAGGGTCATCCTGTGACGTCTACATGAGTGCCATGATATGGCCTGCATGCGTCCATATTCACACACATGAAGGCATACACAGGAAAGACCTAAGAAACAAAAGTTCAAAGTCATTGTCGGCTACTAAAGGAGCCATCATCAGGGGCTAACATAAGATCCCGTTTCAAGGGCTAGAGAGATGGCTCAGAGGTTGAGAGCACTGACTGCTCTTCCAGAGGTCCTGAGTTCAAATCCCAGCAACCACATGGTGGCTCACAACCATCTGTAATGGGATCCAATGCCCTCTTCTGGTGTGTCTGAAGACAGCTACAGTGTTATTCATATACATTAAATAAATAAATCTTTAAAAAAAAAAAAAAAAGACCCCATTTCAAAAAGAGAGATGGAGGAGGTTATGCAGGGAAAGGCACTGGACCCACATAGTTGGGAGAGGGAGGGTTCTTATTGATGTCCCTTTTATTTCCTTAGATGTACATACCCAAGCCTCGCTTGGCTTGGGCTGAGTCCAAAGCATTTCTTCCTCTGGCCTAACTATCAGTAGGCCTAGCTAGGCCTGGAAACGTCTAGTCTCTGTACAATCTAGTCTTCCAAGCTGACTGATTCAATCTCGTTTCTCATGGCTTCTGCCTGAACTGCTCTGCTTGGCCTCGCACTAACTTTGGCAATATGTTCTATCCTTCTGGCTCCTGTCTTCACCTGTGTCATCTAGCTTACTCTCTCGAAACCTTTCTCTGTAAAACTGCCATATTCCCCCTCCCCCCCCTCCCCCTCCCCCTCCCCCAGATAGCCTCTCTTTCCTGCGCTGAGAGTTGGGTGTATCCTATCTCTGACTCATTCGATCTTTTTCTGATTTTTCACTTTGACCGCCTCTCAATTAGACGCCACCTTCAAATATAGCCGCTTCCTTCTACGAACTAACCTTACCTTCCTTGTTAGGGATTAAAGGCATGTACTAAGCACGTGTCCGTATCCCTGCCAGATCATACTGTAATTCAGGGCATGTGCATTATGGCTGGATCATTGAGACCTAGAAGGTCTTTGGAAGTGATCCCTAGCCAGAGGAGCGACGTTACATGTTATTGTACAAGAACTGACCCTGGAATCAACTCCACAAGTGTACCATAGTACACACACACACACACACACACACACACACACACACACACACACACACACACACACACACGATTGTTCTCTGTTCCCATGGTGAAGTCCCTTGCCCAAGGCTACTGAGCAGGTCAGTGGTCAAGCTGGAACTTGAACCCACTCCTGCCTGGCTTCAAAGGCCCTGAGGTTTGCACTGAACTCCCCTATGAGCTGGGGACGCCCTGCAGTCGTGCCTTGGCCTCTGACTCAGGAAGACCAAAGCTTGGAGGTGCTGAGACCACAGAGTCTCAGGCTGTGGCTGGCCCAGGGTGGGCGGGTGATGGATCTGGATCAAAGAGGAGGATGCGGTTTGCCCACCTGCTTGGGAGCAGGGCGGGCACCTCGTCAACACCTGGAAGCCAGAGTGCACAAAGAGGGGAGTCACCTCCCTTGCAGGGCCCCACTCACCCCAAGCCTGAGCCTTGCTGCTAGAAGCTGCTATTCCTGAAAAACCAGCTCCTAGATAAACAGGAGACCAACCTGGCCCAGTCACAAGAACCCCCAGAAGTTGCAAGGACCACCCTGGAGGTGGGTGGGCTGGCAGGGGTCCTGTTCTACTGACAAGCTACCTGGGAGTCTTCTGGGCCCCATCGGCATCAGCTACTGGCCCAGAGCTTCCCAAAGCCTCTTTACAAGTGCTGACCCCAACGGTCCAACCATTACAGACTTCAGGAGACAGGGAAGGGATACAGGGATACCATGGTGTGGGGTAGGTTCTGAGGCTGGCCAAACTTGTCAGAGGAAGGCCAGACTAACCATACACACACACACAAAGTTTTGAAAGTCCTAACTTTATAACCGGGGCTGTAGCTTAATTGTAGAAGATTGCCTAGCATGTGTCCTGCCCTGGGTTCTAGCCACAGTACCGGGAGGGAGAGAAGGAGGAGGAAGGGAGAGGAAAAGAAAGGAGGGAGGGCTGATGGGCATGAGAAGAAACAAAAGCCACACTTAAGCCAGGAGTGGTAGCGTATGCTTGCAGCCCAGCACTCAAGCTGAGAGAGTTGGACCCAGAGTTCAAGACCAGCCTGAGCTATATATAGTAAGATGTCATTTCAAAACAGGACAGGCGAGATGGCTTAGCTGGTAAGAGTGCTTTACCACCACTCCTGACATCCTGAGTTTGAACCCCCAGAACCGACACGGCGGAAGGAGAAAACAGAGTTCCACAAATTGTCTTCTCACTTCCACATGCGTGCTGTGGTACATTTACCCATGCACAATAAATAGTCACACACGCGTGCACACGCACACAGAGCACAGGGGTGGGAGTGGGGTCTCAGTTGTAAAGACCTTGCCTCTAGCATACACAGAACACTGTTTGATTCCCAGCACTTAATAGACCAGGCGTGGGGGGCAAACGCCTGTAATCCCAGCACTTGAAAAACGGAGGCAGGAGGATTGGAAGTGCAAGGTCTTGCCTAACTACCAGGTTGGAGGGCAACCAGAGACCCTGTCTCAAGAAGGGGGGTGGGAGGAAGGAGAGGGAAAGCTCCTCATACAAAGACATCCCCCACTCACCCCCAACCCCACCATCACCCCGACCCAGCCCCGCCAACCAACCAAGGAAATACGGCTTTTTTCTGTCTCACATAAATCACAAATATGGTGGTGAGGGTGGCCCTCCCATCCTGCTTCCCTCCACACAAAAGAAACTTAGAATTTTCACAGCAAGCGACAACTACAGTTGTTGACATAACCGGGACCACCCCCCCCCACTCCCAGCTGACTCCTGGAGCAAGGGGAACATAAGAGATGGACATGACATCACCCAGCAGACAGCTCCCTGCCTGGCACCATCCCAACCCCAGCTCTCCTAGCCCTACAGCATAGATTGTTCCAGAGCCCACCTGGGCTGCAGAGAATCCAGGAGCAGAGGCCCCGAGGGCAGTAGCAGGAAGGTGTAATTTCATCGCAGGAGCTCGCTGTGTGAGTCACCAGAAACCAGGGATGAAATTCCAGCTCCTGAGACCAGGGGCGGGTGCATTCCTGGCCTGGAGTCGGCTCTCAAAGCGGGCATGGAAGATGTTCCTATACAAAGGGGAAAGAGGTTCCTTCCCACTTAGGACAGTCCCTAAGTGAGCACACAATTCTTTGGGAATGCCTGGATTGTCACTGAGATGTAGCTGGGATGTGTGTGTGGCACAGGGTCCGATCCAAGTAACTGACAGGAGCCAGGCCTGGTGTGGACCACCTATGATCGCACCATTTGGAAGACCGATGCAGGAGGGTAAGAGTTTCAGACCTGTCTATTTTACAGAATGAGTTCTAGGCCAACCTGAGCTACCCGGACAGACCCTGTCTCAAACAGAAAAATTAGGAATGTAGCTATATTATAGAATGCTTGCCTAGAATCCCCAGTAAAGTGCAGGAGGAGTGGCTCAGTGGTAGACCCCTTGTCTAGAATCCCCCAGTGAGGGGCTGGGGCATGGCTTAGTGGGAGAGCCCCTGCCTAGAATCCCCCAGTGAGGGGCTGGGGGCGTGGCTCAGTGGTAGAGCCTCTGCCTAGAATCCCCCAGTGAGGGGCTGGGGCATGGCTTAGTGGGAGAGCCCCTGCCTAGAATCCCCCAGTGAGGGGCTGGGGGCGTGGCTCAGTGGTAGAGCCTCTGCCTAGAATCCCCCAGTGAGGGGCTGGGGGCGTGGCTCAGTGGTAGAGCCCCTGCCTAGAAACCCCCAATGAAGGGCTGGGGGCGTGGCTCAGTGGTAGAGCCCCTGCCTAGAATCCCCCAATGAAGGGCTGGGGGTGTGCGTGGCTCAGCATTAGAGTCTCTGCCTAGCAAAGGTAAGGCCATTGGTTCAACAGTGGTGAGGAAGAAGAGATCAAAAGGATTTAATCCCAGTCAGGTCCGAGACACACCACGGACAATACTGAGTAGAAGAAACTTGTCTTCAAGGCCTACACCCTCTGTCATACCACCCACGTGACAATCTAGAACTGTTAAGACGAGAGACAGAGCATTGATAGTAACCGTCAGGTACGGGAGCTAGCAACCCACTGCAGAACTGAAGGACTGACTGCCCCTTGCTCGGATGTAGGTGGGGTCACGTTGGTGTGTGTACCAAGACAACCAGCCCTCCAGAATATACGCAGCCATGATTGTGGAAGGGTCTTCCTAGGTGCTACAGATTACCACTAAGGGCACATGCGCTGTGCGTTTCCCATTGGCTGTGGAATGGCCACTGAATGGATGAAAAAATAAAGACTCCCTTTATTTTCACTTTGCTTTCGCTTTTCATGTGTATGCGCTAACGTGGGCTTATGTGTACCATGTGTGTGCAAGTGCCCAACGAGGCCAGAAGGAGGTGGTACCGGATATCCTGGTGTTTGTGAGCGGAATCAAACCTGAGTCCTCCGTAAGAACAGCAAAAGCTTTTTAACAGCCGAGCCATCTCTCCAGCCCCAATCCCAAAGGGTGGTTTTATTTTTGAGACAATTTCGCTACGTAACCCAGACGTGGCCTCAAACTCATAAGCCTCCTGCTTCATTCTCCCAAGTGCTGGGATTACAGGTCAGTGCTACCACAGGTAATCCAACCTCCCTGTCAGGATTGTTCTGTCAACAAAAAGATCAGAAGCACTATCTACATGTTACATTGGTGTAACATTGTGTGTGTTTGCACATTGCCATGGTGCAAATGTGGAGGTTAAAGGAAAACTTACAGGAGTCGGTTCTCTCCTTCCATTGTGTGGGGTCCAAAGCTTAAACTTGGGTCAGACAGCCAAGTGTCGTTACCCACTGAGCTATCCCCCGACCCTATCCCCAGTCTACAGTTTATAAGAAGCAAATTGGCCGGGCAATGGTGGCCCACACATTTAATCACGGCACTCAGGAGGCAGAGGCAGGGAGATCACTGAGTTTGAGGCCAATCTGGTTTTCAGAGTGAGTTCCAGTATATCCAGGGCTACAGTGAGAAACCCTGTCTTAGGGTGGGGGAATGGGTGGACAGTTACACTCATTGTGCAGCAGTAAGAGATGAGACCTAAATGAGGGCACGGAGTTAGATATCACCGCAAGGATGAAGCCACCATGATGGCATTGTTAGGTTTTTAAGAGAAGGAAAAGAGGGGCTGGCAAGATGACTCAGTTGATTGAGAACATTCACTGCTCTAGCAAAGGACCTGAATTTGGTTCCCAGCATCCACGTCTGACAGCTCCCAACTCCAACTCCACCTCCAGGGGAGCTGATGCCCTCGTGTGACCTCCACAGGCTCCTCCACACACGCACAGACCCACAGTCACACAGCTGTAACACAAAATGGAATCTTAGGGGGGCTGGAGAGATGGCTCAGTGGTTAAGAGCACTGACTGCTCTTCCAGAGGTCCTGAGTTCAATTCCCAGCAACCACAGGGTGGCTCACAACCATCTGCAGTGGGATCCGATACCCTCTTCTGGTGTGTCTGAAGAACTGCAGTGTACTCACATACATGAAATAAATAATTCTGTTTTTTAAAAAAATATGAAATCTTGGGGTTGGAGAGATAGCTCAGTGATCAGCACTTGCTCTTGCAGAGGGATCAGATTCCCAGCACTTAACATGGTGGCTTGAAACTCTAACTCCAGTTCCAGGGAGTCTGATGCCCTCTTCTGATCTCCCCAGACACCGGCCATGCAGCTGGTGCACAGATAAACATGCAAACAAAACACTCACACTCCTAACAAAATAATTAATAAAAACTTGTTTTTAAAATGGAGAGACACAAGCTACCACTCGTTCTGTACCACCATGTATGTATGCCTCACACCCATATCAGAGCGCCCCACCATTGAGAAAACTCTCACAGGGGGTAGGGTGAATCTTACCACTTGGCTAGACAGAGCTTTGTGAGTTCAAGACCAGCCTGGTCTACATAGCAAGTTCCAGGCCAGCCTGAGCTATACCCTGTCTCAAAAAAAAAAAAAAAAAAAAAACCAGACAAAGACTCTTGCCAGATGTGGGCCCCTCAACCTTGTACCCTAAGAACCTCAAACTAAAATCTTCATTCACGAGCTGTGACCCAGCCTGCAGTATTCAGATATAGCCACGGTAAAGGGGCGGAGAAATCTGCTCTGTCATTTCATGTCTCCCCAGCAGAAGTAGCCTCTCTCCCCAGCCTGTGATCATCATAGGAAGAGTCACGAGAGACTCCCCATCTCAACACTGAAATGAGGTCAGCAAAGAGACTGTCTCCTAGTGTTCAGTTCGGGCTTTATAAATCTTTAGGGCAGGGTCTGACTACATAGCCCCTGCTGGCCCACACCTTGCTGGCACAGAATGCAGACCAGTCCGGGACTTGAACTTAGAGATCCTCCTGCCTCCGCCTCCCAAAAATAGATCCCCCAAACAAGAGGTTCTCACACTTGGGATCTAAGAGCCCTAAATCTTCACGTCACCCAGACCTCCCTGGAGATAGGGGCCCTTAGGCCCCAGAGTGAAGTCAACTGTAAACTCCACTAAAGAAGTTAAGAACACCAGTGGGATGACTCCGGGTTAAAGCACTTGTCACTGCTACCTGATGCTCAAAGGAGTTCAGTTTTCCAACCCACGAGGTGAAAGGCGGGAACGGACTCCTGTCCCCTGAGCTCCACATGCAAGCCGTGATGTGTGAACACACATGTGCATGCATGTGCACACACATACACAAGTGTTTGCAGCACACACATCAGAATCTAAGTTCAATTCCCAGAGCCTATTTAAAAAAAAAAAATAGATGAAGAGTTGGTGAGATGGCTCAGCTGGTAACTGTCCTTGCCACCAAACTGATGACCTGAGTTTAATCCCCAGGATGCATCGTTGTTGAAGGAGAGAGGGCTGGAGAGATGGCTCAGTGATTTAAGAGCACTGACTGCTCTTCCAGAGGTCCTGAGTTCAAATCCCAGCAACCACAAGGTGGCTCACAACCATCTGTAATGAGATCTGGTGCCCTCTTCTGGTGTGTCTGAGGACAGCGACAGTGTACTCATATATAATAAATCTTTTTTTTAAAAAAGGGGGTTGGGGATTTAGCTCAGTGGTAGAGCGCTGGCCTAGCAACCGCAAGGCCCTGGGTTCGGTCCCCAGCTCCGAAAAAAAGAAGAGAACCAATTCCTGAAAGTTATCCTCTGAACTATACACAAGTGCCTTGGTGCGCTTGCCCGTGATGCACACCAATAATAATTAAAGGGGGGTGTGGTAGGCGCTTGTAATCCCATCACTGAGGAAACAGAAAGAGACAAATCTCCAGAGCTTACCGGTTAGTCGGCCAAACTTACTTGGCAAGTTCTAGGCCGACGAGAGGCCCTGTCTCAAAAGTCAAGGTGGAGGGGCTGGAGAAATGGCTCAGTAGCTAAGAGCATGTACTGAATATACAAGTTTAGTTCCCAGAGCCTATGGCAGGTGGCTCACAAGCACCTGTAACTCCAGTTCCAGGAGACCCCTCCCTGTCTTCCATGTGCCCACACAGGAATGTGTACACACACACAAAATTGTGGGAAAGCAATACAAGGCAAACAGATAGTTCCTAAGAAACAAAATACCCAACGTTAACTATCCTCTAGCCTATACCCCCCTCTCCCTCATATCTCTCTCTCTCTCTCTCTCCCTCTCTCCCTCTCTCTCTCTCTCTCTCTCTCTCTCTCTCTCTCTCTCTCTCTCTATCTCTCACACATACTCTCTCTCTCTCTCTCTCTCTCTCTCTCACACACACACACACACACACACACACACACACACACACACACACACACACAAAGTTAAGAGAACTATATATCAGCCAGCTTGCTCTAACTATCCCTGGAGCCTTAGGTGAACCCTGACCCCCTCCTCCATGACCCCATACCCTCCGTCCCCTACAGGATGAAGCTATAGGAATATCAGGTAAAACCTATAAAGTAATTTTAATCCAAGAACATGGCTGCTCTGGCAAGGAATCACATCCAAAGATATGATCCAGCCATAATGCAGACACACCCTGAATTACAGTGTGCCCTGGCTGGAATACAGACACACCCTTAATAGATACCTTTAATCCCTAACAGTGAAGGTAAGGTTAGTTGGTAGAAGGAGACAGCCATATTTGAAAGTGAGGTGTAATTGAACGGAGGTCAAAGTGAGGAATCAGAAAAAGATTCGACAGAATGAGTCAGAGATAGAACGCTCCCAACTCTCAGCCCAGGAAAGAGAGGCCATGTAAGGGGGGTGGGGTGTGTGTGTGTGTGTGTGTGTGTGTGTGTGTGTGTGTGTGTGTGTGTGGCAGTTTTACCAAGACAGTTTTACAGAGGCAGGTGGCAGAGAAAACAAACTTAGACCCAGGTGAAGACAGAAAGACACAGAGGATGAGAAGGAGTCAGAAGGTTAGAACATATTGCCAAAGTTAGTGTGAGGCCAAGCAGAGCAATTCAGGCAGAAGCCAAGAGAAGCCGGAATGGACCAGTCAGTCAGCTCCGAAGATCAGACTGTACGGAGGCTTCCAGGTATAGACCTGGGGACTGTTAGAACAGAGAAAGAAAAAGCTCTGGACTCAGCCCTGGCTGTGTCTTCATAAAGCTTGGGTGAGTCCCTCATCTCATCCCTTCATCTGAGGAAATAAAAGCAACATTTACAAAACCCCAAGATCTCCAGTTCAGGGTGCTCTATAAATGAGCAGTAGTTCTCAGTAGAATTGTGTCATCCCTGATTTATCTTCAGTCCAAATTTAACCAGGCGTCCTTATTTTTATTAGCTAAATCTGGACTTCAGAAGCAAGTGGTCCTGAAGGAAAGAGACAGGTGGACCGGCCAATAGCTCCAGGGCGAGCAGGCTCCACTCAGGGTCAGGAAGAAAGGTGCTTGCAATGAGCGTCCTACACTCTCTGTGCGGTGTGCCCCATGAGTCACTCCACACCCACAGAAGGATAAAGTCCATCCTCTGAAGAAAACCTAAACCATCTCCACAGCGTCGGCGCTGAGCCTGCCTCCCATAACCATCACCTCGGACACTGTGCCTGAACCTGAATCCAATCACAGGCCATGTCAGCTCGGTCCTTACAGAACCTGACCCAAGCCAGGTACAGACGCAGAGGCAAAGGTTCCTCTTGGGTCATAGGGCAAGGCAGGGGATGAACTGCAAGGGGGAAACCCAGGTCCCCAGCTTCCCACGCTGCCCCTGTGCGCCCACAGTAAACCACTGGACGTAAGTAACCGTCAAAGCAGGAAGACCAGAAGGGAGGAAGGCAAGGCATCCATGAAGATCTGCCCATCGGGAAGAGCAGGGAAGTCTTTCGTGTATTTAGTACGTTGCTTCCCAGCCTGGAAGTCACGACACATTTAAGGGGAGTCGAATGACCCTGTCACAGGGCTCGTCTAAGACACAGATATTTATATTTTGATTGATAACAGTAGCAAAATTACAGTTATGAAGTCCCAACTTGCCTTGTTTTTTTTTTTTGTTTTTTTTTTGTTTGTTTATTTGTTTTGTTTTAAGACCAGGCTTTTCTCTGGGACTTGACACTCACCGAATGGGTTAGGTGGGCTGGCCAGCAAGCCCCATGGGTCCACCGGTCTCTACACACCCAGTACCAGAATGATACACACATCGTACCATCCCTAGCCTTTCACATGGGTGCTAGGATTGACCTTAGAGCCGCATGGTTGGGTGTGGAGCACTCTACCTATGTCTCCAGCTCAAATTAGAGCTGTTCGACCACCGCATGCCTGCCGCTCAGGGGCTCTCCACTACTCAGTGCTATTCCGCTCCTACAGGCCAGAAATCTGTCTTTTCCAGGTTCCCCTCCCCCTCCCCTCCAGGTCTCTGCGGGGACCACTCTCGAAAGGGTCCATGTCTCTGTCCCTCTTCATCTAGGAGTGTCTATCTGCAGCTGAGCTCAGGCAAAGCACTTGCCGGAAATCCTAGTACTTGGGAGGGCCGAGGCAGGAGGATCATGAGTTCAAGGACAACCCGGGCCACATAATAAGGGCCTGTTTAAAAAGAAAGAAAAGAAAAAAACAACTTGGTGTGAGGTCTGAGCTCTCAGCCAGCATCGCTCTCTGTTCTGTGGGGCTTCTGAATTAACCCCCACCAATCTTGCTTTTCAAGTGTCTGTCAAGGTTTCTGCAGGCCCCAGGCAGCTGGCTTGTCCCAAAGAACCTGGCTTGTGTCACTGGCTGCTTGCCACACACACACACACACACACACACACACACACACACACACACACACACACACACACTTTCCTGGACAGAGAGATGCAGTAAGGCTGAGAAACAGTGAGAGGCTTATGTTTAGGGGAATACTTAGGGTAGGGTAATTGACAGGGTGTCCCATGGGAACCAGGAATGAACGATGGCCCAGAAAAACAGTAGGACTATTACTATTGCTTTGGTGTAATCCCAGCCTTTGGGAGACTGAGGCAGGAGGACTGCCCTGAGTTCCAGGTCAGTCTGAACTACAGAGTAAGTATTTAGCCTAGGACCACAAAGCATGTCTCAGTCTACAGACAGACAGACAGACAGACAGACAGACACACATACACACGGATAGAAAATTAACAGAGCAGCGAATTCATTCATTCATTCATCCATCCATCCATCCATCCATCCATCCATCCATCCATCCATTCCAACACGCAACTGCTCAACAAGTGAGTACAAGCGCCCATTCCTATTTACATGTAGTGGAACCAAAAGGACACAGTGGAACCAAGAGAGATAAGGTCAGGAGGAAGCCAGAATGGTGTGGGAACGCAGATGTGGTAGGCTCTCAGGACCAATCATAACTAGCCAGGCCTTGAAGTTCAAAAGAAAAGAGGCTAATTCCACATGCTTACACAGCGGTCCCTAAGCCAGGCTGACTGAAGGACCCGAGTGCTGCCAGGGTGTCACAGGTGGGCCAATGTGAGGAAAAGCCAGGGTCCAGGCCAGGAGATGCTGTCTGTGGTCCCGAGGTCACACTCGAGACGTGATGACTCCCCCAAAGCCCTCCCACTGGGGGAGCTCAAGTCATGTCTAACAACCCAGCTATTATCCAAGCGTGCACACACCCCGATCTTTGCACACACGGCAGTTGAGACCTCTATTATTATGCCTGCCTTTCGGACTATTTCCAAGTACCCAGCAGCAGACTGCCGCGTGTCAGAGGCCGGCTGGGGCTCTTGGGAGCCTGCTTTAAATGATAACAAAAATGGCATCGGTCTCCTGGAAATGAATGAGCCTTCTGCCCTGCCTCTAGACGACAAAGCGCTTAAGTAAGTTCGGCGTGCTCCTCAACCTACCGTCCCCAAGACCAAACTCTCGGGGCCAATAACCAGACAAGGGAAGCCCCACAGCTCCGATCCTTCCTTGTTTCCCCAGCTAGGATCCACTGGGACCCTTGGAGTTGGAACCGGCAATTTCTAGGTCATCCTCAGAGCTGGCTATAGAATGAGATACAACGCAAGCCTTTCAAAAATCCAGCAGGCTGGGGGGGGGGGGTTCGGACACCCCCACCCCCACCTCCCTGCTAGGCCTGTTTCTAGGTCTGCTGGTAGATTTCTTTAAAGAGGCCAAAGTCAATCTCACACACTCCTGGAGCCCTAAGCAGGTGACTTAGGATGGAGAGACGCGGGACAGTATCGACACCCCATTTTGATGTCCCACTGCCCAGCCCCTCCCAGCTGCCAGCCGCCAGCCTCCTTCCACTTCCTCTTGCTCCAAATAGAATAAATAATCAATGCCCGTGCCCTTTCCCTCTGGGAATGACGCTGCTAAAATAAATGAACGGATCAAGGCACCTCCCAAGGCCAGAGGTCTTAGAGGGCCCCAACAGAGGAACGGGGAGCACTGACCACTGAGCATCCTGAAGCCCCTCTGCACTCTGAGCCGTAAAGAGAAGCCCCCTTGTAAATCCCCACTCCTCTAAAGAGCTGCGGAAGCCCAGCCTTCACGCCCCACATTCCAGATACACACTCCATCGCTGAGCCCAGCTCCCGAGTTCTTTCGCTTCCCCAGGCTGGGGACCCAGGAACTGCCACCTCTAGTCTACTCCTGGGAGGCCGGGTCGCCAAACCAGATGCCAAGCTGGAGCTCCTCTAGTCTCCTGACAGAGCAACCAAACTCTGAGAGCCACGGTCTCCCAGTTTCCATGGGGCTTAGAGGCCAGGAAAAGGTCGCCCTCCCAGCCCCTGACTGGCTGCAAAGCTGGGTGTCACACCGGTCGCGATCACTCCTAGAGACTCCGGATGGGGAGACTCTAAGCACCCTTTGGCCCCTCCCCCTCCTCTTCAAGAACTCAGAGACCACCCACAGCCGAGGCTCCCTCAAACTTGTTCCTTGGCACCCTCTGTACCCCTTTAACTGCCACCCTAAGTCTCTTTGACTCACCCCCAACCAACCAAAGAGGTCCGGCTTCCACCATGCAAGCCAGCCCCTTTACAGGATGACCCCCCAAAAGAAACCACCGCTCTGGGGCAGTGTTCGGACTCAGCTTGAGCGTTGGATAACAGGAGAGGAGGGGGGGAAGCTTCTTTCCGACGCCCCCTCCACAAACCTCCCCCGGCAGGGCAGCACCACTGACCTCATTCGCCCAACTGTATCCAGGCCTGCTGGGCTCCAGGCCAGTGGGGCGCTTCTCTCTCCACCTCCAGGGAATTCGAGGTTGAGAGGGGTGTCTGCTTTCCCCGATTCCAGCAGGTATCCGGAGGGAAGAAGCTGACCATCCCAACCCATCCCCCTCCAAACTCGAATTATAATCCCGATCACGTGCACACACACCCCAAAAGGCGGGCCTTAGAATTGAGACACCTGGAGGGGGAGGGGAAGGGACCTCCCATGCACACAACACACAGAGGTGGAAGGGGGGGTGCAAAATAAGGGCTCAAACCAAAGCAAGCCCTAGAGCACCCCCTCTCCATTAGCCTCCATCCCATCCCCCACCGCCACCCCCACCCCCACCCCCAGTCAAACTTTCTCCTTTTTTACCTTGCAGGATCCCCAAGCGCTCCGGGCGCCCCGGCCCGGGCCCGGTGGCCAGGACTCGGTAGATCCAGTCGCCTCTGGTTGCTGAGTTAATAATCCGGGAGTGGGGGACAGGATCAGTGGAGGGAGGGAGGAAGGAGGGCGGACGCGGTGCGGGCGGCCGGCCCGGGGCTGCTGGTGGGGCCCCCACCCCGGCGCGGGCTGCGGCGGAGGGCGGGGCGCAGAGCGAGCGCGAAGCCGAGCCCGGGCTCTGGGAGGTTCTCTCTTTGTTCTGTAATCCCAGTAAGATTGCCAGCCATTCGCCCCGGCCCTAATCCCAGCCCCGCGCAACACCACCCTCCATTGGCTGTCATTTACATACGGGATTAGCCCGCACGGCCCGCCCCGTGCCACCGTGGGGGAGGACCCACAACCTCGGGGCCTTGAGACTCCCCCAGCCGCGGATTAGAACCCCCTCCCGGGAGAGATCAGAATATATCAAGGTCACCCAGAGGACGCCTGGAGGATCCATAGGTGGTTTGCCCTGCTGGTCACTCTTTTGCCTGGGGTGTCCAAGGTCAGAAGGGAAGGACCCCAGGTTTCTATCTTGGATGGCCTGGCTCAGCCCTTTTTATTTATTTATTTTCATCTCAGGATCTCATAAAACCCTGGTTGCAGTCAAAGTGTTTTAGGGTCCTGAACACTCAAGAACTGAAAACAAGGAGGATAACCTTGAACACTGCTAGCTCCACCTTCCAAGTGCTGGGATTATAGCCTATACCTGGGAAGACTCGAACCCAGAGCTTTCTGAATGTAAGGCAACCATCCTGCTTACACAACTACACACCAAAACCCTTATTGTTGTTGTTTTAGGACAGTTTCACATACCCAACACTGGCCTCAAACTATGTAGTTGAGGGTGACCTTGAACTCTTGACCCTCCTAACTCCCCCAAATACTGGGATTACAGGGGAGCGCAGCCACACAGAGTGTTGGGACCCGAGTTTTATTTTACCCTCCATCTGACCTCCTGTAAACTACTAAATGAGGGAAGGGGACCCTAGGGGACACCCCTAACCTCCCCAAAGCCATATGTCCCAAGTCACCCCAGCAGTTGGTAACCAGGTGGTCCCCTGAATCCTCAGCTAGGCCTTTGCTGGAATAGGCACAGCAGAGAGATAGGAATCAGACAAGTCCTCAAACCACCACTGAGGGAGACTGTGCCCCAAATTCTGTAAATTAAAGGTAAACAGATGCAGGTCATGGTGGCAAGTGCCTGTGGTTTCAGCACTCCGGAGGCTGAGGCAGAAGGATCGTGAGTTCATGTCAGACTGAGCATAATAGAACATTCTAGGCCCCTCTGAACTTAGAGAATCCTTGCTTTTAAAATATATATATATATTTTTTTTTTTTTTCCGGAGCTGGGGACTGAACCCAGGGCCTTGTGCTTGCTAGGCAAGCGCTCTACCGCTTAGCTAAATCCCCAATCCCAATATAATTTTTTTTTAAGGAGCTAGGCCTCTCATCTATAATCCCAGGGCCTGGAAGTTTGAAGCAAGAGGATTTCTGAGAGTTTGAGAGTTTGAAGTCTGACTGGGCCATAAGATCCTACCTCAAAAAGTGAAAACGTGGTCGATTCCTCTGTCTCCTGCGTGAGATACGAGTCGACCCGGGATCCCTGAGTCGACCCGGGATCTCGTTAATAAAAGCTACCTCTTGCTGTTAAAAAAACAAAAAACAAACAAAAAAAAAAAAACCAAAAAAAAAAAAAAAAGTGAAAACGTTCTCACAGCCAGTGAATTAGGGATCTAATTCAGTTAGTGAGTAGAATGCTTGTCTAGCTCGCTTGAAGCCCTGGGTTTGACCTTCAGCCCCACATAAAACCAGGTGATATGACACAGTAACCGACAGGAGGATTGGGAGTTCAAAGTCATCCTAAGTAAGAAAGTGAGTTTGAGGGCAGCCTGGGCTACATGATATGCAGTCATAAAAACAAGAATCTACAAGATCCTGCCAGGCAATGGTGGCTCGTGCCTTTAGTCCTAGCACTTGGGAGGCAGAGGCAGGAGGATCTCTGAGTTTAGGGCCAGCCTGGTCTACAGAGTGAGTTCCAGGACAACCAGGGGTCCATGGAGAAACCCCGTCCTGAAACAAAACAAAACGAGACAAGACAAAAAAGAACCTAATAGAAACCTACCTGGTCTCCCAGACCTCCTCAGACATTAAGCCCAGACCTTAGTGACCTTGGATGACCATCTCTGGGGACAGGCTCACAAGCCTCCTCTCAGTGGGCCAACCAGAAGAGCTCTTGTGCTCACAGAGGGGTTTGGGCAAAGCACCAGGGATCAGAAACAAGGCCATAGGTGATGGGCCCCTAGAGAGACCTAATAAAGTCATGAGGCCTTTTTAACCAGGCCCTCTGACCCACTTGCATGGTGCCTGCCCTGGTTTGACACTAAAGCCAGTGCAAGTAACAGCGGTCTGACAGCCGGGAGCGTGTGAGTTCAAATCCTGGCTTTTCCACTTTCTACCCAAGTGACCTGGGGCCTTGGCAGTTCCCCTGTCTGAATTTCCACTTTCCTTTCCCGTAGCCAGCTACTGCCTGAGTCCCAGAGTGTATAACGCTGAGAACTGCCATCGCTTATTAAATGTCTTGTTACCTGTAAGATCTCTGTGTTTTTTGGGTATTGAGGACGTGCCTGTCATTCCAGCTACTCAGGGGCTGAGGCAGGAGGATGGAAAATTCATTGTCTGGCAAGGTGGTTCAGTGGGAAACCTGACGACGTAAGTTTGATTCCCAGGCCTGCATAGTGAAAACAAAGAATCAACTCCTTCAAGTTGCCCTTGACCTCCCTCCACTTGTGGGCCATGACCCGGGAACGTGTGTATACCAATTCACACACACAAGTTTGAAGCTACCTCAGGCTACATCGTGGGAACTGGTAGGGGTCTGGTGTTGGGGGCACAGGAGTTTAGTCCCAGCACTTGGGAGACAGAGGCAGGTGGCTCTCCTTGAGTTCAAAGCCAACCTGGTCTATAGAGTGAATTCCAGGACAGCCAGGGTTGGGTAGTACCCAAGGGAGACCTTCCCCTCCTCTGAGGAGAAGGAGGGGATAAAGGGGGAGGGATTTGTAAGGTGGGACTGGGGGTAAAGGATTGGGGGAGGGGGTCCGTTGGTGTTGCAATAGGATTACAAAATGAATCAATAAAGTAAGAAAAGAAGAAAGGAAAGAAAAAGAAAAGGGTCTGAAATGATAGCTCGGTTGCTAGATTCTTGCTTTCGTTATAAGCACAGGATTTGAATCTGATCCCAACAACCCAGGCAAAAAGCCAGACGTGGCGTCTAAAGAGATGGCTCAGCAGTTAAGAACACATACTGTGCTTGTAGAGGGCCTGAGTTCGGTTCTCAGCACCCACTCTGAGCATCTCACGACTTCAGCTCCAGGAAATGCAACAGTTACATGTACATGTACATACCCACCCACAGACACATACATACATACACACATACATACATAATGTTACATTAAATTTAAAATTATTGTTGTTATTGTTATTGTTATTTTTTTCTTTCTTTTTTTTTTTTTTTCCGGAGCTGGGGACCGAACCCAGGGCCTTGCGCTTGCTGGGCAAGCGCTCTACCACTGAGCTAAATCCCCAACCCGTTATTGTTATTTTTTAAAGAGTAAGATGGGGCTGGAGAGATGGCTCAGTGGTTAAGAGCACTGACTGCTCTTCCAGAGGTCCTGAGTTCAAATCCCAGCAACCACATGGTGGTTCACAACCATCTGTAATGAAATCTGATGCCCTCTTCTGGTGTGTCTGCAGACAGTTACAGTGTATCCATATAAATAATAAATAAATAAATCTTAAAAAAAAAAAGAAGAAGAAGAAGAAGAAGTTGCTTGTGCCTTTAAATCCAACTGGCACGACTAGAAACACGAAGACACGTGGGGTCCTGCTGGCCCGCCAGCCTAACTCTCAGCCCTAGGAGTTGACTAGACATCTGTCTCCAAGAAGAAAGAGTGAAAGAAAAAGAAAGAAAGGAAGGAAGGAAGGAAGGGAGAGTGTGTGAGAGAGGAAGATGACTAAGTCAATACAGGGCTTGCCCCATTAGCCTGAGGACCTGATTTCAAATTCCCAGAGCCCATGTAAAATCCAGATGCCAGCCATCTTTAATCCCAGCACTCGGCAGGTGGATCTTTGTGAGTCTGAGGCCAGTCTGGTCTACAGATCAAGTTCCAGGACAGCCAGGGCTACACAGAGAAACCCTGTCTCGAACCTGCCCCACCCCCAGAAGTGGTCTATGCATGTAGGGTCTGTCAAACAGGTAAACAGGTGGGAGGTAAGGCTTGTCACCTGTGCCCGGAGTGTCACCATTCTCTCCCGTGAATGTGCATAGGAACACACATGTGCTGGACATGCATGTGCTAACTCAGTAGAAAATAGAGGAAGGCGCCTAATATTGACTTCTAGCCCGACATACATGTCTGCATGCACACATGCAAACATGCTCATGAATACATGCATATAACACACACACACACACACACACACACACACACACACACACACACACACACACACACACAAGGGTGTAGGGAAGGAGAGGAACCGCCTGGAATATGGTCGAAGTCTCTTTCTCCAACTGAGAATCCAAGGCTCCAACACAGTCAACATTTGCTTGAGGCCTTTCTCCCTTTCCAACCCCAAACATGCAATGCTGTGTCAGTCTCACCAAAACGCCTTTGTGTAAGTAACCCCAGTGGCTCCTAGTTTTACCTTATCAGCTCGTCTTTCTGCCCAAAGACCCTAGCCTACAATTCCAATTACCAAAGGGCACAGCGAGATAACTTAGCAGATAAAGGCGCTTCCCACAAGTTGTTTCACCTCTGACCTCCAAGTTAGGGTATCATAGCATGGGTAAATGTACTCATAT